>NC_071671.1:43408750-43737500 GCF_028554725.1 Zeugodacus cucurbitae | reverse complement strand
ACACATGCACCTTATCTAAGCAGACACAGGCTTTCAGCGCGGAGACCAAATATTTGGCCACAGGCACAGCCACAATAAACACAAACCTGGTAACCCAAGTCTAAGCCGTTTCCTAGTTACCTGCAAAATTAATTCGAATGGCTTAAGTAGCAGCGCCGGTGGAAGCCAGAGGTGATAACGGTGAATTGATGCGCCTCAAGGGCGGTGTTGATGACTACAAGCGAAAGGTGAAAATGCGTGTGTGTTTGTAACAGCTGTTAGCTTAGGCTCATCAGTAAATTGCTGTTATTTTTTGTTTGTGTAGCAGTTGTGTACATACACGACAGCTGCTTGCCCTTGAATCTCACAACATTAGTCTTTCTCCAAAGTGTTGCAACAACACAAGATTTGATTGAGTTTGCAATATTTCGTTTGCTTTTATCTCGAACGGAAAGAAAAGTTGTAGTTTGTACTCAGAAATTACTCCCTTTTGCTCCTCACTAAATGTGTGTGAGTTTGACTGTGTGCTGTTAACCCAATTTTGGCAACTTTGTTTGCTTGCCAAAACTGGACTTTGTTCTTCGCAACCTTAACCACAGTTCGGTGGCTGACGAGATTAATTTTAAATTAGTTTATTTGTTGCCCAAACACACACACATACATGTATGAGTATATGTATGTATGTAAACTACAAATTTTATTTGCTTTGCCTTCAGTGGATTGCCACTTTATGTCGCTGCAACATAATTTGTCTGTCCCTTTTGTGCGATTTTCCAATTTTATAGCTGTTAAGTGCTTGTTTACAGCTGTTGTCAAAAATTTAAGCACCTACCTACATTTATGTACATATATATTGCTGTCTGTGCCACTAAACTTCTCAATGAGTGCACAACAATTTACACGCCCACGCAACTCGCTTACACATATAGACAAAGACAGCGTCGCTTTGCTAGTCTCTGCCAACTAATTTTGTGGTTTTCGTCATATTTTAGTCATCCAGTGTTAAATTTGATTTATTTGCCCACTTAATTTTAATAGGCTGCTCTTTCCGTTCGCTTAAAAATTCCAGCGAATTTACGATTTTCTTTGGCTTAACCACTGCGTTCTTGGGATTTGTGTGTAAACAAATAGTGACTAATGGCGTAGAATTGATTAAGAAATCTGGGGACTTAACAAATATTGCCAAGTAACATATAAGCTTTTGCGTTGGCGTGCAGCAAATTGTTTTATGCGATGTGATAAAAATATTGATTTTTGTTGTTGCATTGATTGTATGAAAGGTTAAGAAAGCATATTAATTAATTATGAAATTTTTACATGAACAAACATAATTCTACAATTGCCTGGTATATAAGCAATGATGGGTCTGAAAATTTCGGGGTTAAATCAATAGAATAATATGGATGAAAATTTTACCAACTTAGCAATGGCAAAAGCGAAGGTATGATCCTGTGTATTGCCATGGTGAATTGGTCCAATAATTCGGCAAAGTCGAGTCATTTGACTACAGGTACTCGATGTAAATTACGCTTAAAAACCTCAGAAACATTATCAATTACGCTTCCGCTTTATTATGCTTTGCTAAATTATATGCAAAATTTTGATCATATCTTGGTCGCTGCTGTATACTAGTCACTTGAAGGACAAACGATTTGAAAACTTCTTCGGAACGGTCGCTGCGTTTTTCGCGAATCTTGGATGAAAGCTTCAAGCAATTTAGTGGCTTTAGCAGCATGTCTCAGTGACAAATAATGTTTCATTGAAACCTTCTGTTTATGTTATATGACAAACGACTTTTCTTAATAAGAGTTTTATATTACGAATAGTTATCACAGTACATAGCATGAATCATCATCAGTGCATAGATCTCCAACATTTAACCTTTCTAGTTGCAATATCGAATTTAAATTTTCACACATGAAGTAAAAAATCTACCAGTTTTTCACAAAATTGTAATTATTGTTGGTACTTGTCAGTCTTGGATATAATATACTGCAATAAATGTATTATTTAAAATATATTATTTTTACTATTACTCCCATCAAATTTGATCGCGCAAAAACTTTACTTAGTTTCATTAAAATTTTAAGAGACAACTTATTTATGATGACTTATTTATCATGAGACAACTTATTTCATTTAATAAACTTTAATGATAACAGACACAATACATTTAAGGATTTTAAACATATGACATTTTACATAAATAGCTACTCAACTGTAAAACCTGAAATATTTTAATCAATCAAATTTAGGTATGGACATATACAAATTACATCATGAGAACAATGTATGCTTTATTTCAACTTCCTTGTCAAATAAATTCTGCTGAAAAAATTAGGCTTCAATTATAATTAAGGCATTTCTAATGGTGGTTTGCTGTTCGTTAAGTGAATTTTGAACAGCAAAACAGAAAGGATTCATTGGAAATTTGCAACAGAAACATTAGCAGCAATTTGACGCGAAGATTTCCAAGAAGGACTTGATGGCAGCAGCTTAGTAGAGTGTGATATTTTGGTTAAGGTTGTACATAGAAAGGTTCGCATTGAAATAGCTCTTAAAATAAAGGTATATTGTGTAAAAAGTTTAAAGGGAAATTTGAGAATAAAGAATTGATAGGATTTTCATATTCATATTCTATTTTCAGAAAAGATTTCTTGCTTCGTTATAAAAAAGAACAAAAAAAAAACTACAGAAATAATTTAAATTTTAAATTAATTCGAAAATGGTTTGAAGACATATTTATGTGAATTTAAATACAAATTTAAATATAAATTTTCCCAAATTTAAAATTTCATACTCTTTAATAATAAATCTCATGAATTTTATCGATGAAAATTTTAATTAAAATCTAATCAAATGACATGTCAAAAATTTGCTTTTAGTGATAAAATCTGTCAAAACTACATGCGTTTGCTGTGTGTTTACGTAAGAACAGGTATGGACAGTTGGCAAAGGTGCACCACTGCGTATGCGTTACCAAGGAACATTGGTATATTGCAATCATGCTGTTCGCAGTTAGAAATATGCATTTGGTAGAAGCTCATGCTTTTGTTTTTGCAGACTAAATGTCTGCAAAGAATTAAAGACAATATGGGAATGATGCAATATCGCATATAGAAGAGAAGAGGCCTACATAGGTTTTTTTTTTTTTTTTTTTATAGTAGGGGGAAGCATCGAAAGCCGGAGTGCGGAACTTTAATCCGCTAAACCTAACCTACTCCCAACACAAGACACTCCCACGGAACCACCGGATTAAGTATTACTTCGTGGGAGTGACTAGACTTTTTAAGTCTCCTCTATAATGCGGACTGACTGACGCCTAATCTGTTCTAAATGTCTAAGTTCTGTCATAATAAAAGCTGTTGCGTCGCTAACAGCTTTCCATTTATCGGGAGACTGACACATGAGTGCAGTCAAATTTTCCACCATTAAACTACCTCCTAGGGCAATTTTAAGCCTATCTCCTGTACTTAAAAATCGGGGGCACTCAAAAAATATGTGTCCACAGTCTTCTATGGACTCTGTACACATCGGACAATACGGACTAGTGTCATGACGGAATTTATATAGGTAGCTTCTGAAGCATCCATGACCACTTAATAATTGGGTCAAGTGGAAATCAAGGTCCCCATGCTGTCTATTTATCCACGAATGGATGTCAGGTATGAGTCTGTGGGTCCACCGTCCTTTAGTTGAGGTTTCCCACCGCTGCTGCCACATTGTTATGCTCTTATTTCTCTCGTCTCTCTTTTTGGTTTCTGTTATTTCTGAGAGTTCGTTTAATCTTGCGAATTCGTCACCCTGGTTGTCTATGGGCGGTATGCTTGCCAGTACTTCAGCCGCTTCGCTGGATATAGTGCGGAAAGCACTTATTACTCTTATTGCTGAGAGTCGATGTACAACATTTATTGGTTTTGCATACGCTTTTATGTCTAGCGCCTGGACCCATATTGGGGCCGCATATAATATTACGGAGCTCATGGCTTTTGCAATTAAAAAACGCCGGCTGGAACGCACGCAGCCTCTATTTGCCATCATTCTTGATAAGGCGTTATAAATCTTATTTGCTTTATTTGCCGTGTACGCCAAGTGTTCCTTGAATTTAAGCTTAGAGTCTAATATTACCCCTAAATACTTTAACTTTGGCTGTGAAATAATCGCACAATCTCCAATAGTTATGGTTATTTTTTCCTCAAGTTTCCTGGTACTTATAAGCAATACTTCTGTTTTGTGCTCCGCCAGTTCCAAGCTCATGGAAGAGAACCATTGGCGCAGACCATTTATATACTCATTACATTTGTTCTGAAGGTCACGGAGCTGTTTAGATACTGCTACCACAACAAGATCGTCCGCGTATGCAACTAGTTTTACATTTTTTGGTTGTTGTTTTCTCAGCACACCGTCATACACGAGGTTCCATAAGAGCGGACCTAAAACAGAGCCTTGTGGGACTCCACTAGAAATAGAGTAGCTCTTAGTTCCTTCGTCGGTGTCGAAGATCAATCTTCTGTTTTCAAAATAGCTCATAATAATATTTATCAAGTATTTGGGGGCGCGTATTGTATATAATGCTTTGAATATATTTGCCCACTTTGCTGAGTTGAACGCATTCTTTACATCCAGGATAATCAGCGCACAATATTCTTTTGTACCACCTTTCCATCTTTTGCCACTTACTGCACATTTTGCAGTGTCAACGACTTCTCTTAGCGCGTCGATAGTGGATCTCTTTTTTATGAAGCCGTATTGTCTCTCTGATAGTCCTCCGGCTTCCTGAATTGCAAGTTCCAAGCGGTTTCTTATTATGTTTTCGTACACTTTCCCTATTGTGTAGAGCATACACAGAGGTCGGTACGATGATGGTTCTTCAGGTGGTTTCTTTGGTTTTGGAAGTAAAACCAGACGCTGAACTTTCCAGGGGTCGGGGAACACCCCTTCTTTTATACATGCGTTGTACATTTTAGTAAACAGGGTGGGATTTGAAGTTATGGCTACCTTGAGGTCTATTATAGAACCTTTATTACCTTTCTGATATGTGTTTTTTGTACCGCTATTTATTAACGTAAGGTTAGTTTGACTCAAAAACTCTAAAATTAAGCGCCCACGATGGTTTGTACTTCTGCTGCCCCAAGCAG
Organism: Zeugodacus cucurbitae; assembly: GCF_028554725.1. Taxonomy (NCBI): domain Eukaryota; kingdom Metazoa; phylum Arthropoda; class Insecta; order Diptera; family Tephritidae; genus Zeugodacus; species Zeugodacus cucurbitae. The sequence goes on along the minus strand of NC_071671.1, from coordinate 43,732,383 downwards.
TAGACCATGCATTAAAATCACCTGCTATTATTATAGGCGTTTTGCCTCTAATTTCCAGAGACAGCTCAAGGAGAAAGTTTTCAAATTCCATGGTTGATGCGCTGGGGCGAGCATAGCAACTTACAAAATAAATACCAGATATATTCGCCCATGTGAAGCCAATTTGAGCTCCTCTGGAGCATGAGGTGATAGGTTTTCCTTTGCAGGACCATATCGCCGCCTTCCCACTTATGTCCGTGATCCAAGTGTTTTCCGAGCGCTGAGTATATTGTTCGCTCAATAAAGCAATATCGATATTATTCTCAAACAGCGTCTGTTTTAGCAGTTCTTGTGCTGCAGCGCAATGATTTAAATTTAGCTGCAAAATCTTCATTTTCGCAGTGATTTGGACAATTCTATGTACTTGGGGCAAGTCGTGCCCAAGACTGAGTGATCTCCTTTGCAAAGCATGCAGCTTGGAGCGTTAGTGCATATCTTTGCAACATGACCCCCATTTCCACATCGTGTGCAGAGGGAAGACATGTCAATCGGGTTGCAGCATGTTCGTGCCATGTGACCTAGTTGGAAACACCTAAAACATCGAGGAATAGGGGCATATTCTCTAAGGCGACAAATTGACCACCCAATCTTAATTTTGCCAAGCTTCAGTGCCGTTTTGGCATCCTGAGCACGAAGGCACACCAGAGCTATTTGTGTGCCGCTACGCGTTTTTCGAATATTTTTAATATTTGATTTCCCTATGTCTTGGAATCCGCACTCCTTTTGCAATGCTTCGCAAATTTCTTCAGGAGTGGTAATTTCATCCAAGTCCTTACATACTATAGTAACGTTGTGGGTCTTAGGCTGTATACGGCCATTTCTCCGACCACTTCCTCTAGGGCATTTTGAAAAGTTTCCGCTCTTTTATCCGCTTGGTTTTTTAGCTCAAGTAACAGGTCTCCTCTAAGTGTTTTCCTAATGTATGTCACATTCGAACCCAATTCTTCGAGCTCGCTATTGCTTTTTATTTTACGCAGGATATCAGCATAAGAAGCTCCCTCTTTTTTTGCTAAAATGATAGCGTCTGGTTTCAGCCTTATTTTTTTCTCTATTGGCCTCCTCTTCTTTACCACGTCCACCCATTTTTCACCTGCGCTGGATTTATTTCCAGAGGTATATGCCTGTGGTAATTTCACGGCCTCGCTGTATGTTGCCTGTGATTTTTCGATTATATTTTTAGGCTTCTTAGTTGGTGGTAATTGGCCTTGTAACTCCCGCAGTCTTTTTGGGGTAGTTGCCTCTTTAATTTTAATTTTTAATTTTGGAGTTCCTCCTAAAAGGATTCTCCGGTGTTCGCCCAACACCATTTTCAGAGGCCATACCTCAGTAATCAAAATGGTTGGGAACACCTGTCAATAGGTACGTTCAGTTCCTAACGCTAAAACTCTGCTTATATTTCCAATGGTTGGCATACATAGGTATATACGAGTATAAGTAGACGAATTTGTATATACGCAAGTATACATACTAAAGTGGTAGCGAAAACTACCTCAAGCATGAAACTTCCCATTGATGAGAAGAAGCAAATCTCGACAAGTCTCCAAACAATTTTCATAACATGAATCAGAAGTTTCCATGAGCCTTTGATTCATTCTATGTGCAAACACATATGAAGTTGTACTCACTATCAATATGTATTCAGTAGACAAATGTATTAAGATTATTGTATATATTTATGTTATATACGCACATATAATTGCTTTGATTCGTGGAAACACCGACTGGCTCTTTGTTGCACACGCACGGCACCGGAGACTGGATTTCCGCCCGGTTGACTTAATGCATTTGACGGCACTACTCTCGCTTGAACTCTTCTATGGTATGTGTGTATGTGTTTAATGCAGCATTTGGGCATTTCCATAAGTGAGTGGTGGCATATTGCATGTTCTAATAAACTATGTACACCGGAAAGCACGGGAGATTTTGAGTGATGAATTATATAGCAGCTTTTATGGATTAGCAAACCTATTAAATGAAGACTTATTAATACAAAGTTGAATTTGAAGATTAAGGAATTTAAATTTTGAGTACCATTAAAACTATTATTGGCTTAATTAAGTATGACAATATGTGTACAGCTTTATTTATTGTAAGAGAATATACATATGTATGTTTACATACTAACTTATTTCTCTTTATTTTCCAGAAAATTAATGCAGAATGGCAATGACAGCATAAGCCACAACTAAATGAAATAAACTGGTGAGTGATGAAATTTAATTAATTCAATTTAGTTAAAAATGTACACTGAAAATAATAATTAAGATAAATTTCAATGCGCTGATTCTGATAAAATGATATAAAACCCAAGGAAACACTCACATATCGCAAATTATACTAAGTATTTTTCGAACTTGGAGAGTCAATATCTTAAACAGTTTCGAACTTGAAAAATGTATTTTGTATATATTCGAAAATCTCCGAAATTGAATATTTAATATTTTAGATATTTTCGATAATTTTCGAAATTGAAACTGAATATTTTTAAAAATTTTCAAACTTAGAAACTATATTCCATATATTTTCGAAATTTTTCGAACTTGAAATCTTATAATTTTGGATATATTCAAAAGTTTCGAACTTGAAAATTCAAAATTTTAAATACTTAAATATTTTCGAACCTGGAAACAACATTTTATATATTTTCGAACGTGAATTTAAAACTCAGTATTTTAAACATTTTCGAAGTTCGAACTAGATATTTTAATACACTAGTTATACTTTAAGCATTATTCACCTACTTAGATAGCCAATTTCCACTCTAAAGTAAAATAAATGCCTCTCAGTAACACCCTCTTCAAACAGAGTTAAATAAAATATCGCTTTACTACATTTTGATTACGTCACTTCCGTTTATGGCGAAAATATTAAGTGACACTGCCGAATGCCTGCTAAGACAGCTGAGATTTTTACAACAACTCTCACAGGCATTAATTCGGCAGCAGCCACATACAGGCCGCACAGACATTCGATTAATTTTTCATTTGTCAACGTCAGCAGGAAGGGTGGGGTGGAGTGCCAGACGCTATTGTGGGGTCTCATAAAACGAAAGCATTGCTGTGTGTATATTGAGTTCAGTGCTTCTTCGCAGTTGAAAGTTGAGTTGCTGCTGTGAATACTGGTGGTATTTAATGGCCATCACCGCTGCCATGTAGCTGTCGCGTTTCTGCCTTCTCGTTGAAGTTGGCGATACTTAAGCGTAAGGGTGACTCCTATGACAGCTTCACTTTTACTTTTATTCAGAGGGTTTATTGGAGTTTTCGTATAGCAGGTGAAGAGCAATGCTTTACCTTAAATTCATTTCGAAATGAATATTTCGATATTATTTAAGGGCAAATATACTGAATTAAATGATGTTAGATAGGAGTACTGGGTGCTCATCCCAAAGTTCTAAAGTCAACGATATGTAAGGAAGTATTTTATCGCTTTTGGCCATCCGGACTATTACTATACAGGGAATATTAGTTGAAGTTAGTACAATATAAGAAAACGGGGACAATTTTTCATCTTTAGCTGGATCTCTTTACGGGAGACATACTCAAATTAGAAAAACATACCTTAGAAATTCAGAAGAGGTGTTGATCTTTAGTCAAAGGTAATTCATACCACAGGAAAATTCACCCGAGTTCTCGTTTAAGTGAGATTCTAAACTGGTTTAGGTATACTTACTATACTATACCTAATATTATAATATTATTGCCCAATCTCCCGCAGGCTAAGTAATTCAAAAATAATAATTTAGAAACAGTTGGAATTATTTTATTATAGTCTTCCCGCCTAATAGGCTCAAAATTTAATATTCATCAGCAAATTGTCAAAAGCAAGAATTTTCCCAGGAAAAGCGAAAAGCACATTAAATGAAAAGTAAAAAAAATAAATATTTCCAATTCACTTAACGCAAATATTTTCTCTTAGCAATTCAAGGTAGAATTTATACTGACGAATTCATTTCAATCAAATTGAAATATGTCACGTACTCTTTTAGCAAATCAACCTGAAGAGTGAATATTTTTCCATATCAATAAAGGCGATATTGAAGAAAATTATGCACATAAATACGAATTCAAACGTTTTCAATTGCCATAAGTTGACTTGCCTACGCGACGCGTATATAGGAAAATGTATATATGAGTGTGTTTCACATGCAAATTATTGAGCCTTTGTGCCGAGCATGGCAGAACGAGTGTGAGTATCTAACTGCTAATGCGGCATCACAAAGCTAATGCGTGTCTATGTGCGCAAAGAGAAATATTTGTATATATGTATATATATGTCTTACGTAAGTCAAAGTACACCAGCATTTTCACAAAAGCATGAGAAGAGTTCGAAACATAGAGAACCCACACCCAAACTTGCCCCGAAATGACTAACTCGCATGTGTGTGCGTGCAGATAATCGACATTCCAGCTTTGTGACACACAACTTTTCGCCATTCCGCGGTTGCTAAAATATTCCGCCAAACTTAAATTAAAAGATATTTAGCATTTATTTGGTATTAAAGGCGTGTGAGTAGATAAGGGTGTAGCAAGTGGGGGTGTAGGCATGCTTTTTGTACCCACTGTACTAATAATGGATTTTTTTTTAAGAAAATAAACTTTGTTGCAGATAAATTTGCAAATAAATATTGGAATTATCTGCAGAATTAAATCTTCGAACCCAGACCATACAACAAACAGAACCCCAAATTGATTCGAAGAAAGCAAATTTTCATTTCAAAGTCTTTTTGCATATTAATGCCCGAAGCAAGTATTTATAACATTATGTACTACCATTCTAATTTCCTGCATTGGGTTTAAAAATTAAATATACACAATATAATATATATAACTACAAACACACAAAGAAGTAAATGCGAAATAGAATATGCATAATATACCCCACTGTATTCAAGCCGTGGAAGGCAAAGTACAAAGTTTTATCGAAACGGAAGTACACACGTGCGCACAGCGGGGTGTGTGTGTATATGTGTTTGTGCGAAATTTGTGAAATTTTTGATCAACCTCATAACCGGAACAAATTGTTATAAAGGTAGATTTGCATCGATGGTGGATTAGCGTGAATGTTGGCGCAAGTGCCAAGGGGCCAACTGCGCGCTTCCTTACAAGTCGTTTAATGTTATATACAGATGTATATAAATATACTCTTCTTCATTTAAAATGTTCAATATTATTGATGTATATTAATCCGGAGTTTGCGTGCATGTGTATCAGGAGAATTGAACATGCCAGGCTGCTAGCTTTAACCGCGAATATGGTATATTGCTTTTGATATGTGCGTATATGTGAATATATTTCAATATACTCGTATATTCACATATTAAAGTTTTAATGTTTAAGACGTTTAAATATTTGTTTTTGAATTTTTTAGGCGGAAAAAATACACCAAGTAGGGAACTAGGTAAATATATCTTCATATATTATATTATGCGTTTACTCAAAACTATACGAGATCAGGGTGATGAGTCTGTCCGTCTGCCTGTGCAAGAGATATCTTAAACTCTCGTAAACTACTGGAGCTATATCAACCAAACTCTCTAGAGTTTTTTTCTTTTAGGAACTCCCTTATACAATCCAAAAATGTCGAAAATCGGATTATAACCAAGTCTAACTTCCATACAAGGCTATATTGAAAACTACTAAAAATTATTTAATTAAGGAAGGAAAAACATTAGAAAACTTAAATTTCATCTTAAAGAAGGTAAAGAAGGGCTGCATTTAAATTGATATACAAAATTATAAATGGGCGTGGTTCCGCTCACTTATGGGTAAAAAAAAAATCTCCGAAACTACTCGACCAATTTCAAAAAAAAATCCGGTTCATAATATCCTCCCAGCTTCCCAATTATGTGTTGTCAAAATAGTCCAAATCGGTTCAAAACCACGCCTACTTCCTATATACTAGAACTTTGAAGTCGATCTGAATAGTTTACTCTGCAATGGTAACAGCACTTTGTATAAATGTTGCATTTACGAGGGCTGCTATATATATTTCTCTCCTAATAATGAAAATAGGAATATTTATCAACAAAAATGGTTTTATTGTTTTTCAAAATATTCTCCATCAAGATTTATACACTTTTGCATGCGCTCAAACCAATTTTCGAAGCACTTTTTTGAGCCTTTTTTTGAGCGATTGTCAAATTGTGCGGGATCCAACGAGAAAAAACCTTTTTTACGGCCAGGTGTTCATGCAATATCGAATGTATGCTGGTGGGAGAAATGCATAGGCATGCCTCTATCTGAAGGTATGTTACATGACGGTCTTGCATTATCAGTTCACGTACGGCATCGATGTTTTCTGGCACAACGGCTGTTTTTGAACGACCTTCACGGAATTCGTCTTTGAGCGAGCGTTGGCCACGATTGAATTCGTTGTACCAGTTTTTCACAGTGCTATAGGATGGTGCTTCATAGCCATACAAAGATTTTAGTTCATCAAAACGTTCTGAGTGATGTTATGCTAAAAAAATGTCAAACTTTCCAATGGAAATGTCAGATTGCACCTGGCAACACTTAGTGTTGCCTAGACCAGAAATATATATAGCAGCCCTCGTATAGTGTGGCACCCACTTTATATAAATAGTCGAAATCGGACCATAGGTTTTCAAGGTCCCATATATCGAACATGAGGACATCAGTGCTTCTGATTTTTTTTACCGAAAATATAGGGAAGTCTATCCGATATTTTGAAGAAATTTGTAGGTAATATTTTTCTTCTAATAATATGTCCCCGTGCCAAAAGTGGGTTAAATCGGGTCATAACCGAACTTTACCCTTCCTTACTTGTTTCGGATTCATTTTATAAAGAAGGACGTTAATTTTTCATTTTTATAAAAATTTGTTTGTAAAAAAATTACCTTTTAATATTGTTTTACAACAAAGATATGATATATACGAATTCGACGAATTGCACTTCCGAAATTATTTCAAATATTCAAATATTGCTCTATATATTTGTTTTACATCCCTCTGTCGCTTATTAATACTATATTGAGTGTTATAAGTATAAATACTCTCTCTTGAAGAAAAGCTGTACTGGGTTATAATGGAAAGTAAACAAATAGATAAATATGAGCGTAAAGGACCGTATTCAAAATATTGGCCGACGATAGCTTCTACTTTTGACCATCTTTCTGGCAGCATGCGCATTCCGTGCAAATGTTGAGAATTCGGCTCAAAAAGTAACATTTTTTTCAGTGGAGAATAAGTTTGGGATGCAAACAGATCTCTACAAATATTATGTTGGGTTAATATTGACACAAATGTCCAAGATCGATATAAAACGATTTAATCTATTTATTCTACCAGTGCTTGACCCTAGAGACATCTATTGGAAATCGGCGGAAGCAAACAATAGTAGACCTAATATTTTCAAAAAATGTTTCTCCTACACCGCATTTCAAAATGTCCATTCATTTTTGTCTCAATTGTAATTGAGTAAACCTCAACATGTCTATGTGTATATCACACCAACGAACTAAGTACCAGTTCATTAACACTAATAAAATTTGAAATCATTTATGTTAACCTAAGCACTTCATGCATACGTACAGTACAAAATTGCATTTTTCTATTTATGCATTGCGGGCAAATATTAGTTTCATGTGCCAACGCAAAAGTTGCGTATACGCCACCGCCGCAAACGCTTTGATTCATCGACAAAATGTTCGATGCTGAAATGTGAATTTTAATTAGCAAACACTTGCATACATTCGGTGATAGATGCGATATTTGCGCGCCAGAATTTATTTATCTAATGAAATTTCAACTATATTATTTACTCACAATTAATTTCAAATGCATACAGTCAGCGCACTCTGAACCAATACCAGTTAACTGCAAAGCAAATAAGCTAAATTATGCGCAGCGCCGGAAGTTTAATTGCAAATTTCGATGATGTAAGCGCACAGTGTTGATCTAGCAACTATAGCTGTACAATTTGAATTTATTTTGATGAGATGTAAATGTAAAATAAACAGTTGAGTAGTGTTTTAGGAGCTGATACGCGCAGTTACTTAAAGCAAATATGCATATTTAGTTTTGGAAATGTAATCAGCTCTCAATGTACATATTACTACAGTGAAGATATTAAATATTTTCAAGCTTATTAGTTATTTCACTGAATTATAAACCCACTTTCCCCCGCTCACTACTATTTTTTTTCTTTAATTATCTTGTGTTCGGGCTTCTCTTAATATATTCCCTGGAACCCAATTCTTGTCGAAAACTTCCAAAGTGCATCAGTCAAAACTTTTTAAATTTAACGCTTGGTTGCCGCACAGAAAAAAGGAAAGAAAGGAAAGAGAATATGCACGCGTAGCAATTGAGAGCATTCGTAATTGGCGCGAAGATGAGGGGGAAGTTCGAGAAGGCAACGGAATATGAATATTTAATACCAACAAGAATGTGTGTGTAAAGCATGTCGACGCGCATATCTTTGCCGAACTTAACTTTGCTGTATTTATTTATGTGACATATGTATGTATGTGTACACGAAAGTATAAAGGAAGTGCAATTCTTTGGGTGAAGAGACAACTTTAAGCTCGAGTATTATAAGAGAATATATAAAGTAAACTTTTTGGTATGAAGTCAGTAAGATCAGAATTTCTTGGAAAGAATACTTTTTACTTATTATAACAAAGCTCCTCATTTTAGAAGTGTGCTTATTAATCACGCTGTTCTTTGTATGAACAAATTTTAGCAGAGAGCAAAATTCCGCGAAATTTTCAGTTTTAATAATGAATTAATTAAGATTTAAGAGTCATTCTCGCATACTCTGATAACTAAATAACTAACAACAAAACAACAACAAAAAAAATATTAATAAAGCATTGTATAACCATTTTAGCTGTCACAACAAACTCACATGACAGAATATAACAAAGTGAAACTACTTACTTATCTATGAGTGTATGTGCGCACTATTTGCACATTAATTTTAATTTGACTCGAAAGGAGATTAATTCCTTAAAAGATTTGCAGCGCCAAAGCAACAAAATAAATGCGAGATTAGCAAAATAATGAAGTACTGCTGCTGCCGGCCGTGTGTGGGAAGACGAAAAAATGGGAAGCGCCAATAAGGAGTGCGTGTGCAGCTGATAATGCGAACTTATAACGGCATATGTGTACGAACAACAAAGTTCATATGTTCGCTTATCACCGCACACAATAAAATCTGGCTTAGTGCGACTAAAAGACTTTTTGACACTTTTGCTTATTTTATTTATGCGTTTATTTTTGTGCTGCCGAGAGAACTTTTATACTCGTAAATAAGCAATAAACTTAACAAAATTATCACAGCGAGCATGGACCGCAATTAATTTTCGGTCAACATGAATGTATATGAGGATGTATATGTGAGTTATGGTGGAGGGTATGTATGGTGTAGAGCAACGCACTCTCAAAGCTCATGCGTAGGCATATTGCTTCGTGCAGTATACTAGATAATAGCTCAGTGGCGGCTGCTTGAGGGATTTGATGAAGAGTTTGCTTCTTTTGATGATTTTTGTTGTGATGGTTATTACTACAAACCAGAATAGTCAACCGGGGATATTAATATACACATATTCTCATGCAAACTTTATTAGTCTTCCGTAAATCCGTAAAGGCATATTTTTAATATTAAATTAAATTAAATACTTTAAAATGGGAGTAAATTTTGTATATAGGGTGGCTGATATAGAGTGTTTTTAAGATGTGATTGTGATTTTTACTGTAAAAGATGATCGAAATTAGGTGCCTTTGGAAATAAATGAATGAATTAGTGTTCACTTTTGATTTACGTCACTTTTCTTTTTAAAAATGTGTTGAGAAAACCGCGAAATTCCAATTCCAGCAATGCACACATTTTCTCCATAGTGATATGATAACCACTATTGCCAGCAAATTACTAACGCGTCAGAGTGTCAATTTTAATAACTTCACTTCATTTTCATAGAATGGTATGTTTTTTACTTCAAAATTGGTATCAGTATCTACGACTACCCTCTCTTTGTCGCCAGTAATCTTTCCGGACCATACAAGGAGAGAGTAGATACGAAAGTAATTCAAAGCAATGACATCATTTCATTCAATGTGCAGTACATCGACATCTGCATTGCGCAGACCTCTTTCAATATTGTGCTTAACAGGTGCGTTTTATACCGCTCTAGAGTCTGATATCTTTATCATTTGCATTATCATATTTTCAAAATAATTTTGTGCATTTTTTATATTCTGGTATCTACCATCCTCCACTACGTTCATCGTCTTCTGTAAAGAATTTATAAAATTACTTCCCAGATGTTTCATCTATCGCAAAATTAGGCTATACGTTAGTCTTTAAAAAATATATATATTTTTTCTCTGACAATTTTTTTTTTTCGAAGAACGGTACATCTTATAAAATTTGAATTGCTCGACAGATTTGCAATGAAGTGACTTTGGGAGGTTATGTCTGTCTAGAGAACACATGTTGTGGTTGTCGTAGTAGCGGTATTTAACATTAACCAAATAATTTTGACCGACTTCCATTGCAACATAGAAAAAACACATATCATATTAAGTCTAAGTGAACGGTAAACATATATATAAATATAAAATACTCAAATCGCCTAGAGTTCCTTTTGGAAAAACCTCTTATATCCGCCAGTGCTTTCAGAAAGAAGAAAGAAGAATTTCAACTGCCCACCACGTAATTTTGGTATACAGTTACATTTCTGTAACAGTTAACATATGCAAACACCACGCGTACGTGTTGTTTAATATAAATGGCTATATTTAGCCACTGGCCTACACGGCGTATATGGCAACAAAAGCCTTGTCACCACAAATGAACTGAAGTGGCTTAATACGTAATTATGCTGTTTTGCTACGCATTGCTGTTGTTTTTTATGCCATACGGATATAATGTTACAATAACGGTACTTTTTTTTTTGGTCTACAAATACACAGCTACAACGACAATTAAGTCCATAATTAAGTTCCGTCATAAATATAGATTTAGAAGTGGCTTAGCTTAGTGGAAAGAACGCATGAAAAACACAGGAAACAAAAGAAATATTACTGTAATGAAAGCAAAGCCAAAAAGCGGATATATAAATTACACAAAACAAAAAATACAACAACAGCGAATTACAAATGTCGTACAATTTAATGTGGACTAACAAATTTATGGACGGTCAGTTGGCTTATGCTGAGTGGTCGGCAGTGGTTTCCTCTTTGGGTATACACAAATGTATGTGTGTGTTTGGCTATCACAGCGCAGCGGTCTAACTGAGACGCCTAAAGTATAATTCAATGTCAAGGTGGACACAATCAATCAGCGTCAATTTGATATATATTCGTGTGAGTGTGAGTAGTAAATGTGTGCTTGGGAACGGAATTGATGTGCGGTGGGGTGGGGGTAAAATACTAGGAAAAGGTTAGCTCAAAATTGACAGTTACATATTTCAAAATTAGTTGAAATCCTCCTGTGGATATATAATAAAGGGAAAAAGAGAAAAATAAAATAAATAGACTATGTGTTAGGATGCCACACCCATTTTTATACGCGGCGACAAAGTGGATTGAGCAGCAACGATAACTAAAAGTGACACTTCTACACATATTACTGGTACAAATATATGTATAATTTATATGTATATGTGTGTGCTCAGCAGCACCTGCTTGTATCCCAAAAAATCACTTAAGTCCACCCACATTGTCGGCTGCAACACACAAATCACTTACCGAGTACCTCACCTGTCCATAGTTTGCAAAGAATAAAAGAATAATAACAAAACGTTTCAAATCGCCCGCCGGTCATCAGGCGCAGAGCGACCTAGACATAATAAAACACGAGAAGGCAAGGCAGCCAGCGAAACACAGCCGTCGCCTATGAAAATTGGTAAAACTTGCGCACTCAAACAATGTCACCGTTCATTTATTTTGTTTGAAATATTGATGGCTTAAAAGGGTTCAACGTAAAAAATTCGACCATACGAACACATGCCACGCACACACACAGCCACACACGTGAAAGCTTAAACACATATAAATATATGTATTTAAGCCTACATCCAGCCATATGTGAGTAAGTGAAAAGCTTTTAGCATGAAATTTTGATGAAAAATCGTTGGGTTTGACCCTATCGGCGTTAACTGGTGAGCGACGCTGTGCCACACTTGGCTGCCAGTTAACTGTTGTTGTGATGAAAGTTGTTGGCATTAAAGGCATAAATACATTAGATTGCGAAGAATGTCAAAAAATTAATAAAATATGCACACATTTATGCATGCCAACATATATGCATACTGAGATAAATCTTTATACACATTCTGCGAAAAATCTAATAAATTTTTGCTCAGCGATTGTTAGTCGATTGGAATTTGATAAATTGGGATTTATTGCTTAAGAATAAACAAAAAGTAGAATCGAACTATATTGAAAAACAGTGGAACTTCCATAACTCGAACTTCTTTTTTTCTATTCAATGCTTTAAAATTTACTTTTTAAATAATCGAGGCAATATTTGGTATAATGTGTCAAAAGACTTCAATTTTATTAGTTAATCATTTCTTTGAAATAAATTAAAATACTCGATTGTTAATAAAATCATAGAGCAACTCTAGAAGTGTCTACTACAGTTCGTAGCTGGCGTGTGATATGCCGTTTTATAGTGGTTAAATATCTTTAACACACATGCCACTCCAATAAACTAACACTCTGGTATTTTTTTCCCTCTGTGGAATAAGAATTTTGTTAATGGACCTGACAATTTTAAAAGATGTGGATATAATTTTAAAAACATATACGTCTGCCATACATCTTAGAACAAGCAAACTCTAGATCGCCAGATCCATATTAAGATATGACACACTACCCCATATTGCAATTTCTATTATTAGCTGAGGGGAAGTGAAGTGACATTTCTTCATTTTTATACTCTCGCAACAAAGTTGCTAGAGAGTATTATAGTTTTGTTCACATAACGGTTGTTTGTAAGACCCAAAACTAAACGAGTTAGATATAGGGTTATATATACCAAAGTGATCAGGGTGAAGAGTGGAGTTCAAATCCGAATGTCTGTCTGTCCGTCCGTCTGTCTGTCCGTCCGTCTGTCCGTCCGTGCAAGCTGTAACTTGAGTAAAAATTAAGATAAAAAGATAAGTCTTTTTTAGCCACTTCTTAATACAGTCCAAAAATGAAAGAAATCGGATAATATCCACGCCCACCTCCCATACAAAGGTTAGGTTGAAAATTACTAAAAGTGGGTCAACTCACTAACGAAAAACGGCAGAAACACTAAATTTCACATAAGAAATGGCAGATGGAAACTACACTCAGATTTTTTTCCAAAATGGAAATGGACCCACTTATGGGTCAAAAACCATATCTCAAGAACTACTCGACCGATTTCAATGAAACTTGGTTTGTAATAGTTTCCTTACATCCCAATGATATGTTGTGAAAATAGGCCAAATCGCTTCACAACCACGCCTACTTCCTATATACCAGAACTTTGAAGACGATCTGAATCGTTTACTTTACAATATATAAAGTAAGCACTAGTGAAGATATCGATGCAGAACTTTGCACAAATATTATGTTTATAGTGTGGCAGCCCCATTCTAAAAATCGCCGAAATCGTACCATAGGTTTTTAAGGCCCCATATATCGAACACGAGGACCTCGGTGCTTCTAACCTAATATTGTGGTTTCCAACTGTCAATGGACTTTATACAATATTTATGACGAATATGTGGGTCAAATTGTGTATTATATAATATAAATAAAGTTAAATAAATAAATTGCAAGAGTATAAAATGTTCGGTTACACCCGAACTTAGCCCTTCCTAACTTGTTTTAGGTTAGATTTATGGATCCCACTTAGACAGCTAAAATCGCCAATCATTTATAATGCAGCAGACTCCCTAACAGGGTTACTACAGATCTTCAGGTATCGACAAAGCCCTTTGTGCCTGTAACAAATTTGTTTAGGCGGTTAATAGGATAGGTTAGGTTGGTCTGGTAGGCCTGCAGGCCACGCATAGACCAGTTATGGTCCTTTGCGATACCAGAATGGAGTGCCTGCACATGTTCCCTGAGTATTAGTCATCGTTTAGGATGCCTGCGGCTGACGTGAATTTTAATAGTTTATGAGGCTTCACTAACGATATCTGCTCTAACTTATCGTATTGTGGAGCCCCTAAGTACCTAAAACGCTGTCTCGCTAACTCAGGACAAACGCACAAGAGATATTTCATTCTTGACATTTTCTGCATTCCTCCCGATCTGACAGCCCCATCTTATGGGCATGTGCCGCTACTAGGCTGTGACCGAATGAATGCCAACCATGGTCCTACAGCTCTTTCTATCGAGCTTATCGAGATATTTTAGCCTCAGTCTAACAAAAGCTGGACAGTGAAGGCAAAATTGTCTATATGTTACAATCTTGTCTTTCTCCATGCAAAATTGAGAACTTTCATTGTGAAGGATGTTTAGCCTCACGGCATGTGAATCCAATGGACAGTTTCCAGTAAGGACCGCTTACATTTCGGCGAGTTGAAATTTGCTTAAAGCAAGTTGTTCAGTTGACCTTCTACGATACTCCCTTCACCAAACTGATCGCGTAGTCTCGCAGGTGCTAGTCCTCAAACACCGCCTACCGAACTCGTGAGAGGTCCACTGATTCAGTACAAGAATGCAAGAGGACAATGGAACAACAGTTTTTTGTCTATCATTCGGGTACTGTATGTCAGATATATGGCTATTGGGTTAATTTTACAGACCGCTTAATCGTGCCTCGATAATAAATATTAAATTAAATATAATTATCGTGAATAAGGATGAATAAGGTTTATTCTACATCAATAAGCATACGTAGCACCGACAAATAATTTATATTCTCTAAACTTTGTTTTTTTGTTATTATTTGCTCACAGGTATCATCAGGTAAATTATTACAAATTTAATACAATTTATTCTTAGTTAAGGTATTGTAATAATTAATATTGACCACTATAGTTGGAAAAACTTAATGCTCTTACGCATAAGCACCACAATGTTGCAATTAAAAGCAAAATATACACTCTACACCATCAGAATCTCTCCTCCTCTTGCATCTAATAATTTGTATTTTGCTCACATCAGTGACACAAATGCTAACATATGTAAGCTTATATACCAACTTAATATACAACATACATACCTAGATGCTTCCATACATATATAAATATCTACTTACATCACCACCACCATTATTGCCAAAGTGCAGCCATTTCATTTGCTGCACTAACTACCAGACTTTCACTCGAAGTGGAAGTGGAGGACACGCCTGGGCCTCTGCGTTCGATCAAGGGAAGTGTGAGCAAGCTATCTGCCAAAGCAGCCGATTATCATTTGTCAATGACCATTTGCTGTTATTTGACAGAGACAAATTACCTGTTGTAAGTGGAGAGCGGTGAATGTTAGAGTACGCAAGAAAATGACCACTTGTTGTGCAACATAAGTGCACATCTGCTTTCGGACTTGCAAACAGATACAAATTTGTAATGGAAAATTTATATGCGAAATTCGAAGTAAGGAATAACGAATCAGTAGAAAATTACTTCGTAACATATACTTTATGATTAGTATTTTCGATAAAATGAGGAAAATGAAAGAGAATTTTCGATTATTGGCTTTAACCGAAATGTTTCCTTTGTTGTAGTTGTTATTCATAACCCTGTTTCAAGTAAAAGTAGGCTATTTTCCATTGAAGTCATCCGACGGTAGGCCAAGGAAAATGTTTGTCATAAGAAAAAGGATGTTTGCTGCAAAGGAATGATAATCTAAGCTGAGTCGATCTCAATGCATGCATGGTTCGCGTTCTCTCTTATCGTTCGTTTGAAGTATCGGAAGAAATAAAGTCTTGAAGTCATAGATAATGGAACTTTCATATTTCGTGGACTATGGGACCCTGCGCGAAGAAATGTCAGTGCTTGGCTATATAGCATTCCGAATCAAACAATATTGATGCCTGAGCAGGAAGCGATCGCAGATTGTAGGATACAGTTGAGAGCCACACCCGAGTTCGTAGCGCCTAAATGTAATTGTTCTTGATGAGATAAATTATTTCCATAAGTTTTTATTCCATAGGGGCAAAACCGTTATATTTAGGTTAAAAGCTGCTGGGTTTTTATATTTCCTATTTCTCCCAGATATTACCGATTCAAAATCACTTCTGAGCCAATATAAAATATCACTTGTTCTAATATCGTTATGGCCTTCTGATATATGTGGATACCTGAATTATGAAATAAATATAATTTAATATAAAACAATTAATTATAAATATCTCCAAAGTCTTTCTATTTCCCGAAAATAAAATCTCTTACACATAAACTAAACATATTACACGAAAACTAAACATATTTATAAATAAATACTTTCGAGGTCATTTGAAGGATAAACGCAGTTAAGCTGTTAAACAAGAATAAACGTCGAACAAAAGCAAAGTAAAGCAAAGCAAGCAATGCTAAATAATATGTGCAATAAAATGGCAAAGGAAACGTGCTATCGCATAAAATGAGAATTTACACGCTCGCTTGCCACAAGCATAAGAGCAGCTTAATGCCACTTAATACAATGCCGCATGCATAACCATAGAGGCGCAACTAATGCGCCGCATACGGGCAGCGGAGAGTGAGACCATGAGTGAGGCAACATGCGTCGCTGCTACGCACAACGTCATATAGTTTACTGCCCAGGCATAGTGAGTAGTGAGTGACGTCGGCAACTGTGCGCCAACATGTGAGCTACAATAATAGCAACAATAGTAGAATAACAGAAACAACAATAATATGTGGCAGCAATCGGTAGCAGGAACAATAAAAAGCTATTTCTCGCTTTTGTAAAAAAATCTTCATTCAGTCAGTTGTATTTGTGTGTATGTAGGAGCTCTATCACATACATATAGAAACGCCATGTGACGCTTGAGTCCCTAGACATCGTAAATCGTATTTACTTTGAACAGTGACAGACATTTTACTTGAGCTGTCAAAGTGCCAGCAGAAACAGTTGCACGCACACACACACACATACAAATGTAATAGCATACAGTTAGGCGCACACAAGGAACAAATACAATTTATTATAGTCATAAGTGGAATACAATACAACTAGCAAACCCATAAGTAGCTACTTAGCCATCTAAGTTTGTGTATCCGGCTAATACGCAAAGTGATTTCCTTTTATTCAACCACAAATATTATGTAAGCATATTTTCATAACGCCAAGAAACCTACACAATGCACGAAAACCCACACAAACACACAGGTATGCGATGCATGTAAAATCCACATAAAATACATTCCGCAATTCACTTTGACTTGTCAACGCTTGACTGGTTCGTGGATGGCCAGGTCCATTGCTTTCTTTCGTTTGCTTTGGTTCTTTGATTTCCTACTTCATATCTAACTACTGATGAGCTACTTATGGACTTGTGTATGAATATGCAGCTTACCAACACATATAAATATAAGAATATATATAAATGTTTGTATGTAATTGAGTTTGCTTTGTTGCACGTCGTAATAATATTGGCGTGTGCGCGCCTTTTGGTGAGGAAACAATTTGTGTCACCGTTCATAAATCAAAATAAAGCTCTCGTGTGCTCCATACCATACACGTTGGTGTTGTTGTTGTATCTCTGACATGAGATCATATATCATAATTTTCTGGCATTCGGTACGTGTAAATTGCACTGTTCGCACACTTTGTGTCACTTTAAAGGACCAACTTGTATACTCGCACATACATTCATATGTGCGCATGAGTGAATCGTTATAAATAAATGACAATGGAAGTATATTTCTATTTAATAAATATGTACATATATGTATATTTATACTCTCGCAACAAAAGTGGCTTAGAGAGTATTATAGTTTTGTCCACATAACGGTTGTTTGTAAGGCATAAAACTAAACGAGTTAGATATAGGGTTATAGTAACTAAAGTTCAAATCCGGATGTCTGTATGTCCGTCCGTACAAGCTGTAACTTGAGTAACAATTGAGACATCTTAATGAGGAGGTTCTCTAAGGTTCTGTTGTTCTTTACTGAATTAAAGCATTTTTAGTAGTTTTTAACATAACCTTTGTATGGGAGGTGGGCGTGGTTATAATCGGATTTCATCCATTTTTGGACTAAATAAGGAAATGACTGAAAAAACGACTCCTGAGAGTTTCGTTGATATAGCTTTAGTAGTTTACAAGATATATACAAAAACCACGCCCAC
The DNA here is from genome assembly GCF_028554725.1 of Zeugodacus cucurbitae. Lineage (NCBI taxonomy): Eukaryota > Metazoa > Arthropoda > Insecta > Diptera > Tephritidae > Zeugodacus > Zeugodacus cucurbitae. The sequence continues at coordinate 43,714,108 of NC_071671.1, read as the reverse complement.
TTTCCCAAAAAAATTATATCCAAATATGACCCTTCTTAGAACAAACCTTTGTACCAAATTTCATTTTAATAGCATAATTAATGGCTTAGTTATAGCTCTTTATGTGTTTTCGGTTATCGCCATTTTGTGGGCGTGGCGGTGGTCCGATTCCGCCGATCTCCGATCTTCGAACTTCTTATGGTGCCAAGGAACACGTGTTCCAAGTTTCATTAAGATATCTTCTTTACAAGTTACAGCTTGCACAGATGGACAGACAGACATCCGGATATAAACTTTACTCGTCACATTGATCACTTTGGTATATATAACCCTATATCTAACTCGTTTAGTTTTAGGACTTACAACCAACCGTTATGTGGACAAAACTATAATACTCTCGTAGCAACTTGGTTGCGAGAGTATAAAAAACAGTCTGTTGGAAAGTCAGAAATAGAATTGACAGTGTGGTATAACCTTCAAAAAAACTACCTTTATGACAATATTGCAGTCACAAACGATATAAGTTGTGATTCTAATTCCTGTTATTTCTTCAATTTGGTCTTGTGAAAGCACTCGCACTTAATTATCAACTTCTACACATGTAGACTTCTTTCGGAAACGCTTATTATTCACACATATTCTTGATTGAACTCAAGTTGTCTCCATAGTATATTTCTGACCTGAAATGTTTCTCATATAATGTATCTGATCGTCGAGTATATATTAAGACTTTTAATTGTTAAAGTACACTAGATGTATAGAGTAGTATTTTATCATATTTATTCGCCTCTTGAGTACTTTTGAAGATATTTTACCTTAATTATAAGAGCTGCAGAGCTAAACAGAGAAGGTGCAATCTTCTACAAGAGTGTACAGCTCCTGGCGTACGCCGATGATATTGATATCATCGGAAGCAACAACCGCGCCGTTTGTTCTGCTTTTTCTCGCATGGATAAAGAGACGAAGCGAATGGGTCTGGAGGTGAATGAGGACAAGACGAAATATCTCCTGTCAAAAAGCAAACAGTCGGCGCACTCGCGTCTTGGCTCCCACGTCACTGTTGACAGTCATAACTTCGAGGTCGTAGATAATTTCGTATACCTGGGAACCAGCATCGACAACACGAACAATGTCAGCCTCGAAATCCAGCCCAGAATAACTCTTGCCAACAGGTGCTACTTTGGACTGAGTAGGCAATTGAACAGTAAAGTCCTCTCTCGACGAATCAAAATCAAGCTCTACAAGTCGCTTATCATTCCCGTCCTGCTTTACGGTGCAGAAGCTTGGACGATGTCAACATCAGATGAGACGACACTAGGAGTTTTCGAGAGGAAAATTTTGCGCAAGATTTATGGTCCTCAGAACATTGGCAACGGCGAATACCCCAGACGATGGAACGATGAGCTGTACGAGTTATACGACGACATTGACATAGTTCAGCGAATAAAAAGACAGCGGCTACGCTGGCTAGGTCATGTTGTCCGAATGGACGAAAACACTCCAGCCCTGAAAGTGTTCGATGCAGTACCCTCCGGAGGAAGCCGAGAAAGTGGAAGGCCTCCACTCCGTTGGAGGGACCAGGTGGAGAGCCACCTGGTTACACTTGGGATCTCCAACTGGCGCCGAACTGCGAAGGAGAGAGAGAGGTGGCGCACTATCGTCGATTCGGCTATAACCGGCTAAACGGTTGCAACGCCAATCACATTCATACATTACCTTAAAACTATCAATAAGTATACCTCTTGTTAAGTAAATAGTCCTCTTATAAGTAATAGCCGTATAAAACTGGTACGGAGAGCATGTGATCGTAATGAATTTCATTGTAATTAAATTAACGATGATAAAAAATACACATAAATATGAATGAAATTCTCCAGTTTAATATGTATTACATTTCTCTCTTTTCCACTTTCACTGTTATTAAGGAATTTAACTTTATCAAAATATTATACACATATATAATTAGACTCCCAAACCAAATTATTTCATAAATGTGTTCTATGTATAATTATATATGTTCGATGTCTACATCGAAAAGTAAATAATCGGTGGTAGTTAAATTATTCCGCCTCAGTTGCTCAAAAACAAAAACAACTCACATATATTGATGATGGAAGTATACAATAAACGAAATTTTAGCTCAAATAAGCTAACTCAGAATAAGTATATATTTGTAATCTTGACGGAATGACACTATAATAAAATAATATTTATATATATATATATATATATTTGTCATATATAAATTTTAATAATCAAAAATTTTATATATTATATTATATATAATATAACTCTTGCAGGTACAGTAGAATCCGGTTATTATGACATCGAAAGGAATTGAGAAACACGTCATAATAAGCGGACGTCATACAAAGCGTTTTGTGAACTGAAAAACTTTTTTATGTAAATATGTATGTACTTAAGTACTTTAATACAGAAACATAGTAATTAAATATGTATACATACATATAAAATCGAAATCAAAATTGTACGTAATCAGCACATTATAACATATACAAGTGTATATTTTACTGTAAGTAATCTGTAATTTTTGTCTGCTTTTGTTTTTTCATTTTATTGTAAAAACAGTCTCTAATACTATTGTGTATAGAAGACATAGCTATGGTCAAATTATCATTTTCAATATTGCTGTGAACAAATCGTGATAATAATTCTGCAGCTTTTAATGCCTCTTCTGCGGTAGGTAATGGTTCTTCCTCGACTTCCCCTTCCCCATCACTTTCGAGTTGTTTCTTAGCACTAATGTTCTGTACGATATTTTCATCGTTGGGTTCTTCGGATGTGAGGAGAGCGCTATCGACGTCAACATAATCTTCCCACATTTCCGGTGCTGCTAAAGAATCTGAATTTAGGTTTCGTGACCACAAAGATAAAGGAATGTCATCTTCTTCATCGAATTCATGTTCTGATATTTGAATAGGTAAACAGTCGTGGCTTTCAATGAATCCTGCATGTTTGAAACAGTTACGAATGGTACTTTGTGACATTTTATTCCACGCATCATTAACCATCAGAATTGCATCTAGCACCGTTATTTTTGTAGAAGAGTTGTTTTCATTAGCATCAAGACAGCTAATCATTTTGAGCACTAGGTTCTTTCTAAAATTCGTTTTGAGTGATCGTATTATTCCCTGATCCATTGGCTGCAGTACTGATGTTGTATTCGGCGGAAGGAAAGCAAGTGTTATAGACTTTAAATCAGTAACATTTGGATGCGCCGGGCAATAGAATTTTTTTCTTCTTCTTCACCAAATCACGATTCCAATCACGAAGCCATTTTTCAAAAAGTTCTGACGTCATCCAAGCTTTACGATTGTTAGCATAATCGACAGGTAATGATTTGACACTTCTAAAACATCTTGGTTTTTGTGACTTTCCAATAATGAGCAATTTCTTTTTCTCTGTGCCACTCATATTAGCTGCTACCATGACAGTTATTCTTTCGACAACTTACCTCCACTACAATTTTCACCTTTAAATTTTAAAGTTTTATCCGGCATTAATTTGTAAAAAATTCCGGTTTCATCAGCATTAAATATCTCATCATCAGAAAATTGTCTTCGTAAATTCGGCCACACAGATATCAACCAGTTTGTTGTTGAATTTTGATCAACAGACGAAGATTCACCGACAATTTTTCCCGCCACAATGTTATGTCGAACTTTAAAACGACTAATCCAGCTTGCAGAACAATTGAAGTCGAGAATACCAAAACGCGCGGCAAAACCATTTGCCTTTTCCTGTAGCATAGGGCCGCTGACAGGTATTCCTTTGTTTCTCATGTTTTTAAACCACTGAATTAATGCTTCATCAACATTTTCTTGTCGTGATTTTCGAAGCCCCTTCGGTTTCAAAACATTTGAATTGAACGATTGCTTAATGCGGTTCTTGTTTTTAAAAATCATTGAGATTGTCGAATGACCCACGCCAAATTCCTTTGCGAGACATGCGTTAGATTCTCCATTTTTTAATCTGCATATTATTGCACCCTTCTCCTCAATTGTAAATGCTTTACGTCGTTGTGATGACATTTTTTCACAGTGTCAATTACTCACTGAGACTCAAAACAAAAACGAGCCACGTGCCGAACGGCGTCGGGAATCAACGAACATTGCGGGAGGTGTAAATAATCATGTCAGTCAGGACATAATTTATTAAAAATGGGTCATAATAAGCGACATGTCACTGTAAGCGAAGTCATTATATCCGACTTTTTTATACAGAATTTTATATGAAAACCAAACTTCGTAGTGTAATTACGTCATAGTAACCAGTTGGTCAATATAGGCGGAGTCATAATAAACGGATTCTACTGTAGTTACTTAATATTACACTTAATACATATATTACATATGTTCGATGTTTTTCTCAGTTTCAGTTTTTGAAAATCACTAACAAATGCAAATAGTAACATATTTAGAAAATTATAATATCCATTATATTTTGTATGTATGAATGTGCGCTCTTATATTACATATATGTATATATAAATACAACCAACCATTGGCGTCCTTCTATTATTTTCGTTTGAGCGTCGAAACTGTAAAATGCAAATAATATGGTGTACCGCTAGGTTAATGGTTAGAAAAAGCATCTCAAAGCGGCGCACACAACTAATTTGTCGTCAAGGCTGCCTTTGCCTCCTTTACCGCCTTTGCCGCGTCCTGCTCTGCTGCATTTGCAGCAGCAGAATTCCATCTCATTGAACTGTTGTGGCCAGATGTGACGCTTGAGTTGCATGGGTATTGCCACAAGCATAAATAAGCTAATGGCACTACACCCCCCCACCATCGCTCTCGCCGAAGCTGCGGTGAATGTTCGAGCGTGTGTGTGCGTGTGTATTGTAACTTGTTTATACAAAATAAGCGATGCCGTGCTAATCTGATTACTTACACTCGGTTGCTTGGTAGCGTCAATGTTATTTTAACGCTTGGCTGACAAGCTGTATAAAATTAAATTTACTAACCTGTTTTGATGTCCCTCAGCTAACAATTATATGGAAAATCATATATATGCATATGCATAGTATATATTATATTATATATACATAGTATTTACATAGAGTTGATAATTTCCGTCGGTGCTTTGCTCATAACTGTAGTTTGATATCTCTATTTTGGCAGCCAATTTGCAAGACGTAAGCAATTTTGTTTACAGTTACAGTTTTAATATGAAATTACTTTGTCGGAAGTGAAGAGTATATCTTTTCACCAAAGATTTTAGACTTACTGTTGGGGTCATTTTCGTAAATGGAAAACTGTTATTTAAGGATAGTGGTGGTTAGTAATCTTCGAAAAGACAAGAGTCATTATTTCATGATATCTTACACTCTGTCTAATTACTATAACCATCTTCCAGATCCAATTCAAAAATATGAAATATATAATGGAAATATCAAGTAAATGCTTTTTTCTGGACTTAACCAGATATGTAACGTTTTTACAAATCTCTTCTAAAGTCTTTGCATCACAGTCTATTATGAGATCTTATCGAAAACATAAATATCATTTCATATAGCCTTTTCACAGAGAAGCTAATTTATCTGCTCGATTAAAACGCTGATTAAGATCGATTTACCATACAAAATAAATATTTGAATTTTAATCGACTTGAAACTGTAATGCAACTCTGCGACAAAGACCGTATTTGAAATTATATATACGTTCTTTGTCTGCGATTGGCTGTATTTTTTTGATATAGCATTTTTGATAGCATTAATACTACTCGACGGTAGATGTCGCTGCTAAAATAGCAATCAGCTGATGAAACGTACCAACTTCTTATGAAAAGAAAAATCAAAAATGTATTACAGCTGATCGGTACTCGAGTAGCAGTGTGAAGGACAAAACAAAAGGTTTCTCAATAAAATTTTTGATTGATCAATTAATAAACTCGAGTTTAAGCTCTTGTGTTTATAGACAACTTCCCAGTATACATGTTGAGGTGTTTAAGAAGTTCAGAATTTAATGAAAAACTCCAAGTAAATGGGGAGAGGTTTTTAAGATAGTCGAAGTTTAATTTGGTATAAAGCAAAATGGAACATAATAGTATCATTCTATTAAAGAAGCTACAATATATTTTGAGTTCTAGTTCCAGAAAATATAATTTTGTAATAATTACTTTAGTTTACTTAAGAGCTGATAGTGTTTAAACAATATTTGATCTTACGGTAAACACTAAAGTGACATGCACCGTATGGCAGTGTTAAGGTCGAAAGGAACCAATTCGCTAGAAATATAATCGAGTTGCACTGATTACTTAAAAAAGGATAGAACGGTTCACATATTACACAGATACGAACTATTGTTGGATAAATAATTTTTATATGATTCTGTGCTTAATGCTTGATTTAACCTTGATTTGTAATTCATGACTGCGTTCCGCGCATCTATGGCGAATCTACGAAAATATTTTTACACAAACACTACGTACGTGTATTTCACTAAATTTAATAAAAAGTGGATTTACATATGTGGACATATAAAAATACATTTTTAACAGGAAAGCGAGCAGCAGTTGGCAATACTTTTTCATAAGCTCGTTTTTCCATTCCTTCCACAATATTTCACTGATTGCCTCCTTGTCGTGTCTGTTCGCCTTGATTGGCAGTTGCACTTGTTGGCCGAATGTGCGCTTGTAATCACTTTTTTACAGCAATATTTATTTATTTATTTAACTACTCAACCCAATATATCGCATTTTTATTGCCACATATTTGCTATTCTCTCCCAACTCACCCACCACACATGGCATATCCTTGCGTGTGTGTGTTTGTGTTATTGTTGCAGCGCGCTGCAGTTGCACATTAATCAATCACATGCAGTGATTTGCAGTTTCAATGCAATTTTCATTTCACTTTTTCTACTTTTTTCCGCTTTTTTATTTGCGTTCTACTTTCTCTAATATTTTATTTATTTATTTTCCTATTTATTATTCGCTGTTTGTGCATTTGTTGATGTTGTTTCGATTGTGCTTTTTACCCGCACACCCACTCCCCTCACTCAGAATGTACATTGTTCAATGCCTATTGTTATTATGTGTTTGCTTAGTTGTTTATTCTGTTGTTATCGCTATTGTTGTTATTGTTATTGTCCTTGTTTCGATTTTCAATTACATTTTGCTGCTGCTGCTTTGATGTTTGTTTTGAGTGTTTGTTAATGGCTGTTACTGGGTGTTTGTGTGGCGGTGGGTGTTTTTTTAGTAACACTACCAATATTTATTTGGATTTATAAAAATAGACTTGTATTCAATCAGGCATACTACACATATATAATTTGTATTGATCAGATTGTGCTCACCAGGTTTCCTTTACTTTATAATTTTTATTGATTCTTTTGCTTTTGCGTATATGGGTTAAAAAGTTCTTAATTTGGTAAGTTGTCTAAGATAGCGCGAATTATGATCAATTAGCTCTTACCTTCGCTCTTCTAACAAAATAATGTTGGTTTATGCCTCTGGTACATATGATAACATTATATAGTAATTCTATCTAGTTTGGTCCATAAATTTGGTCCATAAATTTGGCCGCTTTTTTGACTAGTGCCAATGATCGAATAGATGCCTGTTTTATGAAATATCAAGAAGTCCTTCCCAAATGATATCATAAAGAAAAAAGCATATGTCTTACAAACGGAACAAATTATATCTTCGTCCTTCTTCTTTATAGGATCTCTTCGACAATTTTGACTAAGAATTTTTGTTTCAAATTATCAGTGAAAAGTTATTGTACTTTTTGAATCATAAAATATGTTATTGAAGATATAAGTAGACTTAGGAAAATAGCCGATACTAACTGAGACTTTTAAAAAGAACAACTAGTCGGCCCAATGTTGAGACACTTCTCAGTTTTATGTTACCAATAGCTAGTCAAAAGTTGGATTCTAACTGGTGAGTAATTGGAATCTCAGTATAAACTATTCACTTGATATAATTTTTCAAAAACTAGCAAAACTCGCATGACCGACATAGGTGCTCAGTTGAAAAGTTCTTTTCTGGTGATGATACTGTCCGTTAGAATGAAGCGATCGATCGCTGTATGAATTACATTACTCCTGACGAGTTATTTGTTAAAACGTGTATTTTTAGTTACTTGATTTATACTCAGTTTGCTTTGCCATTTGACAGAACTTACTCCGGAACAACATAACGGTCCCAATTGCTGCAAAAATTGGTCGGAAATTGAACCAGTCGGTAGGAATTTATTTGAGCTATTAAAATAAAGCTAAATTCTTGGCCATAACATTAAATTATGAGGATCCAAAATACGGTATGATCATTAAGCCAGAATTGTTTTTTCAACGATACGGAATGACAGTTTTGGATGTACAATTCCACCATTTTCTATGGTTGTTATTAGGTAAGTCTTCCTATAGTACTTTACCAAAGTATGGATAGTTGATTTCACAGCTCACGCTCTAAAAAAATTTCTCTAGACAATACTTTATGTTTCCTCTTAGTCTTGAATAAGTTGTTTAAACATCATATTTTATTAGTACTGGAGTCTGGAGATACTCAATGCGGAGTATCATATTAATAGAATGGAACTGTTGTAGCCGAGCAAAAATACTTCAGTTCTACGATCCACGTTTCCATGTCAAGAAAAATGTTCTTATAATTAGTAATAACAATATTATAATTTTTTACTATAATCTTCTATAATTCTATTATAAATGTCAAAATGTCGAGTTATATCGACGTTGGGGCCGATACTGTGTTAAAGAAAAGTTAGTGGTTTCGATTTTCAAATTTACAAAAATTCAGTGTACATTCAATATGATTGTGAGTTATGTGTACATCAAATATATATGAGTTTTGGTGTGATTTTACAATATTTGGTATTGGTATTCGCAAATGTAAAGACAAGTTTTGGAAAGTTCATTAAATTCACCTTGAAAGTAAAGTAGGCTCAAGTTTCTACGGCTGTTCCAATAATGAATATATCATAAGCCCAGAAGATTTGTCGTAAGAAAATAGCGTTTATTTAACTATTTGGAGAGCAGCGTGTCTTAAGCCAATTTAATGACTAGAGATCATAGGTTTGCTTCGTCTTCTCCGCTTACATATTTCTGACCCTGTAACATCACTACACCGGTCAAATGCTGTCTCATTTAAAACTACCTTAACTAAATGCCTTGTATTTATAACCAACCATATATAATAAGGCTATGTTATGCATTTGACCCCTTTATCTTTACGGTCAGATTAGCATACCAAATTCTAAATTCTATTAGCATACAGAGTTAGCTAATAAGCATCAGCTTTTTAATGTCAGCTGTCTACTAAATTTGCATATAGTAGCAGAGCGCACATTGCCCATTCACCGAGCAGATAACAAAATATAAAACGCAGAAAAAACTAACTCACTCTCCTCCAACTAATTTCATTTCATTTCATTGCTGACCTTTCGAGGCAGCGCCAGCGTGCGCTGCTACACCCATACAAGGGCTGAAAGTGAAATTACTTGTAAGTTTTCGCAGTAAACTTGGCATGAACTAGAATTTATTTACTCGAGCGTGTGTGCCACTAAGTAGCTATGTACATATGTATGCTTGGGCGTGAGTGTATGCAAATGGCTGAGTGTGTGAACAAGTGCGAATTTGCATGCGCACCACCCACTTGCCAATGCCAAAACTGGCGTCAGCGTCAACGCCTACGTCACGTCCGACACAAATTCACGCTTGACTTGGGGAGCACAGACAAAACGAGTTGGTGGCAACAGCAAACGTATATCCAGCGACCTTTACGCCCCCGCCCACACACATACACACATACAGACACGCAGGCAAACGCACACTTTCACACACTTTTCAAAATTAATTGAGCATGTTTAAAATTCAGCCAGTGGCAGTTAGGAAGCCGGGGGCCGGGCGCCGCGTGCCGGTGGTGGAAGGGTGACAGTTAAGCATTGAACCACATGCAAACATTCACTCACCCCCCTTTATGCTATATGTCTGTCTATGTCATTAAGCATAGCGATTGTAGCATCTAAAGATAGTGTTGGATCAGCCGAGAACTTGCAAAGGCATAGCCACGCTTTCGTTCTAAAGAAATGCTGTCGAGCGTAAACATTATTCGGTTGTGGTCAGTTGCAAAGGCGGCAGGGAGCAGCGTAAAAAGATACGGCTTTGTAATCGTATCCGGGTTTAGAAGAAGACGAAGAAGACGGGAAGATGTTTGACCGAGCAAACACAGTTGTAAATTTGGCCTCAATTTAAAGTGTGTGCGTGTCATTGTCGGTCTGCCAATGTTTGATTGTGGCAACCACGTCCGTGCATACCACATGTACTGGCAGCCAGCAAACATGTGCCAAATACATAGTCAATTTGATTTGCTTGTGACATCGGTTAGCTGGAAATCCTCAAATATTGTACTACACATCTAGTATTTTTAACACAGTAAATCAACCACATATATCTATATATAAACTAATATTCTGATGGTTGTAAGAAATCAGAAAAGACTCTATGTTTGCAAGTTGTTGTCGTCAGTACATAAAAGGGTATTTATATCAACCCATCTTATATGGAGCCAAATAAGGTTCTGTTCTCAAAATACCTACTCTTCGTAAACAATTTACTCATTTTCGAGTTATGTAAATTACTTTCAACCTGCGGAAATTCACTCTTCGTTTGGTCATGTAACTGTTTTCAATCGATTTCAATCTTTACTGAGACAGTTTGAGTTCCGAGTGAGATTCGTTTTTATTATTATTTTTAAATTGCTTTTATTAATATACCAAGTGTTGTTCGATCCACCGACTGGACTTTAGAGATTATTGCTTTCCTGAAACGAAATCGTTGAGATAGAGATAAAAAACAGTTGTTATAAAAAGCGCAGAAGCACTCTTGCCAACAGGTGCTACTTTGGACTGAGTAGGCAATTGAACAGTAAAGTCCTCTCTCGGCAAACCAAAATCAAATTCTATAAATCGCTTATTATTCCCGTCCTGCTTTATGGTGCAGAAGCTTGGACGATGTCAACATCAGATGAGACGACACTAGGAGTTTTCGAGAGGAAAATTTTGCGCCGGCTACGCTGGCTAGGTCATGTTGTCCGAATGGACGAAAACACTCCGGATTTGAAAGTGTTCGTTGCAGTACCCGCCGGAGGAAGCCGAGTAAGGGGTGGAGAGCGACCTGGTTACAATTGGGATCCCCAACTGGCGCCGATCTCTGAGGAAAAGGGAGGAGTGGCTATAACAGTGAGAGATAACTTCAGCAGAAACAAAATCAGAAAACAATTGTTTAATAGAATGCATCCTTAACTTCTATAGAACTCTTCTATAAACGTACTGTAAACGCCAACTTTCTAGAAAGACTATTCAGGGGCGGTTATTCTTTATAGCAGTATGTTGGTTATAGAAGACAAGACTCGTGTGTTCTTTTAAAGTCTCCACATATCTCCTCGCTGAGTGTTCGCATCTATTATTTTTTATCCGATGAACTTGCATAATTTTTCAGTTCTATACCTCGATAGGGATAAATGAGTCTGGAAATACTCAAAATGTTTTTAACAAAAATAATCTATTCTCTTTTAGTGACTAAGATAGTAAGCTATGAGAAACAGACCAATTTGTACCAAAAAAAGTTAAAGGATTATAAAATGTGGATAGATATTGAAGTGATAGTGGAGATTGTCCACCTGGTAGACAAAAATGGATTTCATTGTATTAAATAACATTGCAAAACGAGTGGGTATTATAATGAACGTCAGCCAAGTGAGTTGAGTTGTTGAATTAAAAATTGCAATATGAGGAAGTTGGATACAAAACTTGGCCATGTGTATATTTATAAAATTATAGGGAAAAGAGTAAAATCGCTTGGAAATTTTGACAAACTTTTGAACGCGTTCCTTATCTATACTAATATTATAAAGCTGAAGAGTTTGTTTGTTTGCTTGTTTGAACGCGCTAATCTCCGAAACTACTGGTTCGAATTGAATAATTCTTTTTGTGTTGGATAGTCCATTTATCGAGGAAGGCTATAGGCTATATAGCATCACGCTGCATCCGCGACCAATGGGGGCGAAGAAAAAGTGGTAAATTTGTAAAAAACGGGGGAAATTATTTATCTTTGAAGGCTTCCGTTCCTTGCGAATTGAATATCTTTATTATTATAATATTATTATTATAATAATATTATTTCTCTTTTAATGATCTAAAAAAAGTCCGTGAGTACCGTTTATGTGATAACTAATATACTATATATGATGATTTTCGTTATTCTATTGGACTTTATGGCGAATATATGGGTCAAATTGTGTGTTATCTTAATAAAACTATAGCAATAAATTGCAAGAGTATAAAATGTTCTGTTTCAGCCAAACTTAAGCTTTCCTTATTTGTTTTAGTATTGAAATATCCGTGAAAGTACAGGAAAAAAGCAAACAAATATTGACAATTTGCTAGAAAGATAATAATAAAAGAATTATATTTAAGTTGACAATAACGGCGGAACAGATAATATTTATTTTGGCAACAATACAATTTCAAAATGGCATTGCGTTGGCTCTCGCATCTACTGGAATTTCTGCAACGTTACTAGAAGTTGGAAGAACTGCACATTCGGCACTGAAGCTTCCGTTAAACATGCAAATCAATGAAACACCTGTTTGAAAGGCAATCAGCTGTGGCAAAAAATTGTAAACTGATAGTATAGGTAGTCGCTTTGGTTGCGCAATGATACCGTTAGCAGGCGATTTTCGACAAATACTTCCTGTTATTCCAAAATCAACAGCGGTTGATGAATTGAATGTCTCAAGTCATAATATTTGTGGCGGTACGTGAAATCCATATGATTGACCATGAATATGCGAGTGTTTCTGCAACAAGATAGCACCGCAGAAGATATTCAGGGAATTGGAAATGGACAAATTCCGGTTGATTTTTTCAATGGTTTGATATCAATTCCACCTGCCATTTGTCAATTCACTTCAACGAAAGACGAATTATAAGTAACTACGATTGGTTGAGTGCACGCGCAATTTTAGCTGTCAAAAATATCGATGTTGATGACTTAATCTATACGATTCAAGTAAAATTCAGGGAGATTTGTGTGTTGAATTTCTAAATTTTTTGGATTTGCTTGACATGCCGCAGCATCATTTACATCTTAAAGTTGGATCTGTCATTATTATGTAATTATGTCGAAACTGTGTAATTCAACCCTGATTGTGACGCAGCTATCGAATAATGTGATAGTTGCAAGAATTTTGAAAGGGACTTACAAGGGGCAGAATGCTTGATTCCACCAATTGAGTTCCAACCTCTGAGTTCCAACGATTTGCCTTTTCAGTACAAACGTATTAGTTTCCAGTGAAACTTGCATTTGCGATGTCAATCAACAGGTCACAAAGACAGTCGCTGGAAATGTGTGGTAAATCTTCAAATGCCATGTTTTTCATACGGTCAGCTATATGTGGAGTGTTCACGAGTTGAAAAACCATCTTCTCTGTACATTTACGCTCCGGAACAGAAAACAAGAAATGTTGTTTATCAAGCTGCGTTACATTGAAAAAAAAAAATGTAGAAAAATCAAAAATAAATGCTTTTCAATACAATCTAAATTCAACGTTCTTTCCTTTTCAAAACAAATAATTTCACAAAGGGCAACGCCTGTAGGGTCAGCTAGTATTTAATAAAAATGTGTCTTGAAAATTTAATGGTTACGTTTTAGTTCTTTACAAATATATCACGTACGCTTGCCCACTTACTTTCACCGAAGTTTTTCGCTTTCGCTCACTTGCCGAAGTACTTACACGTTTTTTTGACGTTTTCGCCACTATTTATTAATGACTTTCACAAGTTTGCGTGTGTTTCCAATTAAGCTGCCAGCCAGTTGAACTGTTTCCACAGTTGTTGCATTTGCCGCACTGCGTTCTCACTGAAAAGTCTACTTTCAGGCGCCACTCTAATGCTCGGTGATCCGCTCTGTGCCCTCCACACACTCATACACAGGCATATGCTTTGCCTGCTAAGGGTAATAGTGAGTATGTGCTTAAACTTTTATGCGTATGTAAAGTTGAAATTCGTATGCGTTCACACATACACAAGTAAATGCGGTTATGAGCGGATGTGTATGTGTGTGTGTTTGTGCGCTTATTTAAGCTCACACTCATTTACCGAGTTTTTGTTTGTTTGTAACGCGCTATGCAAATGAGTAAATCGTTCGACGTTGCCTTCTGAAGTGGACGCACTCAGCGCACACTCAGCCCGACACAAACACACATAAATATATATATTTATATGTAAGTATGCGTGTGTGTGTGTGTGTGTGTGTGCGTTACATACCACTTCATTAATACTTACAAAACACTATGCTAATGGGTGGGGTACAGCATCATGTGCCACTAAATTGAGGTAGTTGGTGGGGAAGGGGATGCTAGCTAGTAAATTGCGAAAAAGGGATCAGAAGGTTCACATTTTTTATAGAGCAAACTAGGTCAGCTCAAGCTGACCTTCAACTTTGTGCTTGAGTAGTTGCCTGTACGTGCTTATACTCTATATGTATGTGTTGCGTGTGACGCAAAGCAAACACTGCGTATGGCAGCAGTTGCTCTCACTCCCCCAGCAGTTTGCTTTGCTTTGCACCCGCACTCGCACCGCCTGCCACATTCATCTGCTGCTCAAATCACTATGCATTTTGCAAGCGTACAGTGGGCACTTGCGTGACTCACATAATTACTTATGCGTCTCTGCCGTAGTGCCGTCGCTTACGTTTGCACAGCGCTTAGCTCATGGCAACACTGACTGGCTTTCGTTGCACATACACGGGCGCCATTAAATTTATGCTGTCGAGTTGGTTATTAATTAAAATTTGCGCACCATCTGTTCGAATTAAAGTCATCTAATATATTTGGTTTGGCATTATTTTTGGTTATTGCAATTCTTTTGCTCTGATTTACTCTGTTTTATACACTTTCCAAGCATGTACATAGTTCAAGAGCGAAAGTAAAAGGTTTGGCATTGAAAAATAGTTGACTAATTGTCTAAATAATGATTTTTGATAGACAGAAATTTCTTAGGAGACAAAATATGTGATTAATTAACTCAAAGAAGTTTTCTTGCTTGGATACATTTTATTTTAAACGAGAGAAGGGTTTCATACCTTGCCAAGACTCATAAAAATTCACTTCGTTAATATTGGTAAATTATCTAAAATAAAAAGGCTTACCTCACTTAAAATGAGATCAACATATCCTGTTATTGACCTTATTCATACTATATTGATACCTACTGAAGAAGTGCGAAAGGTATATAAAGGAAATGGAAATATTCTGAGATCTCAAAGTTAGATTAGGCATTTCGCTAGCTTTCATTTTGAATGTCTCAAATAATCGATACTTTTTAAGGGAAATTTATTCAATCCTTGAAGTACCATGGAAATTGTTCTAGTAAACAAGTGCTAATTAGGAAGCAACGTTGAGTTGATTTCTGATTTGTATTATATGTAATACTACTACTATAAGCAGGAAAGATTTGTATTTATGTTTGTAGTGAATAAACTCAAAAACTACTGTGTCGATTTCAAAAATTCTTTCACCATTGGAAAGCCACATTCACTCCGAGTACCACAAGCTATAATTTTTGCTTGAATCTCAACTTTATAGAAATGATTCCCAGGGATCAAAAATACTCCGCTGCTTCCTGAACAAAATTTCAAAACCTCCCACGTCGAGTCGGGTACAAGGGTGTGCAGCGGCTTGAAGAACAAAATATTAGAAATATACAAGCTCGCATTAGAACGTCGAACTCTGAGCGTTCCCAACGCCTTCATATTCAGAGAGAAAGACTACAGACATCAAAGACTAGAGGTCGTAATCAAGTTTTAGCTCATTGCAAATAAAATATAAATTCATTTTCGAATTTTTCTTATGTCAAAACTTAAGTTTTGAAATGTTTGTTTAAACCTGTGCGAAGCCGGAGCGGTCAGCTAGTATCTAATATTCAAGTTATAGAGTAAGTAAAAAATACCGTCCTCATGTTGGAGAAATCAAGCTGAATTATTTAATTATTTTGTTTTTTGAGGCAGACTGTAGAGTAAAGCAAGGAATGAGTTAATAAGATGCAAAAAAATATCGGTCGAGATTATCATTTAAATATTGCTGTAAATGCTTAATACAATTTAAGTCCGAGATTTGGGCAGGCCATATTAGGAGCTTCCTAACATAACTTGTATGTTTGGGCTCATTATCCTGCTGGTATATAGAGTATCTTCTAAGTCGTTTTTTTTGCTGAGGGTTCTAAATTTGTACTCCGCATCACTTCGTAGGACTATCCTGTCATTTGCCTTAGATTAATACCAGATTTGTTAGACTATTGTAGTTACAGCAACCCAAAACTAAACTATTTTCCTATTCAAATGGCAAATACTGCCATGGTATACATCCTATTTTCGTGTGTAAGTCCTCATAAAGTCTTCATTTTGCAAGCGAAACAAAAGCGAAATTGTTATTTGGTAGCTTCTAGTATCTACCAATAGTATGTGCATTCTTGGAAGAAATATTCAAATAATAGTAAAAAATTTTGTCGGATACTGTATATTACGATATAAATCATTTAACATATATAAGACATTTATAGCTTCTTAGAATGGAATAGCAATATCAGAAAAACGATAGTCTTATATATGCGTAATGTTGATTAAGGCTTTGTTAAAATATTGGATAATTCAAATCCATTAGCGTTTAATATTTCTCTTATAAAATCATCTAAGCACATTTGACGTAAATATTTAGTTAGTTAATACTTAGAGATTACATAAAATTGTCAATTAAATTATTATATTTGAAAAGAATTTCAATATTTTTTCTCATCACATTTTATTATTATATATTCTAAACATATTTACCTGAGATTTTGTTATGAATAAAGTTTACTTATCTAAATACAGATACTTATAGAGAAAAATCTCAAACAGTTTTTGCAATATTTATTTTACATTTATTTTAAGCTTTTCAACTAAAAACATCGTAATCGATCATGCAAATCAGCTGATTGCTGGAACTGACACCTTACAACCTTTCTCAAAAAAAAATTTGGTCAGTGCGTATACGTAACCTCAAATTGCAATAGTTTACCGTATATACAAACGGCCACATTAATATTTATTAACTTTATATAATTTGTTTGTTTGGTTCCACTGTTAGAGTAAACATGCATTTAGAAACAATTAAATTGAAATGTGTGCTAAACAATCGCACTGCAAGGCAAATACAATACAATAAAAGCAAATGAAACTAATGCAAACATATACATCATATAGATGCTTGTAAACAAGTGAGAGTGTTCAAATGCATAAATAAAATATATCTGCATGTGTGTGTATGAAAAAAGAGCACTAGGCAAAAGCACTTGAAATAATGAATTAATTATTCAAACGATTTGCAGAGATAAAACTGCTTTGAAGGGATACATATGTAACATGATAACAAATGAAATAACTCAAATTTAAATAACAAAATGTGGACTGCGGACAGAAAAAGGTATTGTAAATAAGGGAAAATGCAAACACGTGTGTGCAAATAAACAATAAAACAACAAAAAAATAAATAAATGAAATAATAAACTGAATGGACTGTGGAGAAAAACAAATACACACATGTATCGCTCTATGCGGTTAGTAGCAAACATTTGTTGTTGTTGTGTGGGAAAATAAAGTGCGAGCATGTTGGTGAGTGATATAATAGAAGATAATGCGAACAGCCACAACGACAACAACAACAAGTATAACAAATTTATTTGTATCAAGACATTTTGGCCCACACAATTGCGATACAACAATAAAGCTGGTGTAAAAAAGTTGAGATAAAATGTATTGTTGTAGGCTATTTGCTAAACAAATAAGTAATATAATATATATATATACCATATATAATATGCAAATGAATACATATGCATATATAAATATAAATTGGGATAAAGGCATATGCTACACACCACACCAAGTATTTGCCACATTTTCTTCATTATTTTATTTTTCTTTGAAAACAAAAAACGAAGATAACAAGGGATAATGACTTTGAAAGAAGTTATCAAGCGCACACTTAAATTGCTAATTAGGTTGAGCAAAAGTTCACATACGAATATATAGCTGCATAGCGCTCTAACTCTCGCTCAGTGATAAATTACTTTCATATATGTACATACATACATATAAACAATGCAGCGAGAATCCTTGTATTTATAATACAAGTATATGTGAATTTCTGCCGCTTATCCTTGACTGTAATTGATTCATGAATTGTCATTTGTCATTGGTCACGCAGTGACACCCGTTTAGAGGAAGGGAGCCGGAGAGTGTTTGCTGGCAAGACCCTTGACTGTAGCACCACAGCCTTGAGGCTATTCAACATTGTCCTTATTGTACCTTTTTTACAACAACACCAAATGCGACATTGTAACAACAACAATATCCACTCTCCGTAGGCTCGCTATAATTTATGCTTACTTGCACACACACATGCACCCGGACATCGAAATTACGCAAATCCGAAATCTGCATGCTGTAGCCTTTTTGGGTCTCAATTTATGCTTGTGTCCACTCAGTGCTGCCATGTATATGTCCGTATATTCCCCAATTTAGTGCGGTCAACCGCATCATTTCACAATTAGTTGCCAGTTGTATATTTTATTAGTTCTGATTGTTCTTCTTAACAGTTTTTCGAAACAACTTTATTTGCAACTTTTTTCTGAGAGAGGATAGTAGTTTGCCGTTCACTCATTTGGTAAGCTATCTCTAGTTTCATCGAGGTACTTATAACTAATTGCTGAAGTTGTTGTTATGTTAAATTATGCAGAAAGTTTGGGATTTGATTAAGATTAAGGTCCCTATATAAATCTAATAGAGTATTAAGGATTTGGTATAGTAAAATTCTAGAGTGGATGAAAAGCCTCTTCTAGCTAAGAGTCATAATAAAAATTTGAGGAAAAATGAAACTTTTTATGCAAACGAGAGACAGTATTTTAAGATTTTAATGCTTGGTATGTGAAAATTCGTTTCGTGTTTTATTCACTCTGTTTGATTTTTAAAACGAAACTTTTTCCCTAAGGGAACTCAGTTGATTTTGGTGCCTTAATTGGGCTTACTCTCCAATATCGTACCTTTTTACCTTTATATGTCCGTTTATCAAAAGAAAAAGTTGTCATTAATCCTCTTCAGCTGTTCGTGAGTAAATTGTATGATCTAAACATGATCTCGTGGATTAAGTATCTCTAGATAAAAGCTATGATCATAGACCCTATTATGCGTTATGTTCTTGCTGCCCTACATAGCATTCGTGTTTGGAACTTTTTCTCTTTATGGCCGTCTAAGAGGATTCTGTCTGTGAAAGCATTTGTCCAAGTTTCAAAATTTATATCGGCTCTCATATATTATATATAATGATTTTCGTTATTCGAATAGACTTTATGCCGAATATACGGGATTGTGTGTTATCTTAATAAAATGTTCAGTTACACCAGGAACTTAACTCTTCCTTACTTGTTAACACTGAAACTGTAGGAAACACTTGATTCTTCTATTGAAGTTAAATTTACGAAGGATTTTCTTAATTAACAGTAAGTGCTCGGCTAGTGAGTGTCTGCAAAATTACTTGATTCAATTAGTGTTCCAATTTACAATATTCTTCACAAATCAATCAAGTACCTTGAGTCTGTCGACCAAACTACCACCAGCTGCAAAATTATGCTTAGCTGGCGACTTATACTCTTTCATATCATCGCTTCTGTGTTAAGTGCATGCCCACCTCAGTTGCCAGTTCGTTTCGTTTAATATCACCGGCCATAATCCAATTTCTATTTACTCGACGGCCGAATGCATTACACCGCTGTGCTGTGCTGCGACTACTGATTGCCAACGGCTGCGTCAGCGCTAAATTTTTATTGGCAACAATGTGAAAATACCGAAAGTTGTTCAAAGTGCGACCGACTGCTGCGCACACACCTTCGACCAACAACAGCAGCAACATCTGCTGCCTAATCCCTTTCAATGGCGGCCATTGTTGTGCTGTAAGTTAAAACACGGCTGGCGTTTATCCGCCACTGTACTCACAGCCTAAAAGACGTTTTATTTTCAGCGCAAGCTTTTTCGTTTGCGAAATCACTCTGCCTTTCTGATAGGCACTCAAGAATGCGAGCATTTTTCTGTGTTCTGATGTCGGCGTTGATTGTTATCACCATTAATGTTGCCATCATGATTATCCGTTTTCAAGTGGCAAACGCAGGTTGTCTTAAGTCGTTCATTTACCGCTGCTCTCTCTCCCTGTAGAAACTACAAAGCTCACGGTGTGCACGTGTGTGTGTGTGCGCTTGTGCTTGTGACATTAATGCAATTTGCACAATATCGTGTAATAGTCATTTTACGCGCTGGAAAGTTGTTTGCCATGAATTCGGCAATTCACATTTAACTTTCATTTAATTTCATTTTTACTTGCAGCACTTAAAATGTCTGAGGTTAAGCAGACTTAGTGTTTGACAGCTAAATGGGCATGTGTGTGTTTGTCTCTTGAATTGCTGATTGGCATTTGTGCGTTCAGCTTCTTAGCGCTGGAATTTAGATGACCACTTGAAGTATAATTTTAGGCGGAATATTAAATTGTAGTAAATGAAGTTTAAGCATTTGTCGGAAATCGATATAAGCTAATGACCAGAAGTAAATTGATTATAAAATCGAGGGAGCTTATTATATTATTGTTACTCGGTTAATTCTTGATCAGTAATCCTAAAAATATGCTGATTGCGATAGCTTTTCATTAAGTCTGTTCACTGTTTAAATTCGGACAAAACAATTAAAATTAAAATTTCTGTTATGTGATTCACAGTTCCTTTTACAATAGGAAATATCTCGAAAGCTTTCTCATTGTCAAGGGAACGAAAAAATCTTTACTTTTACAATGAAGTATAAAAATAATAGAAAGAAATATGCATACATACATTGTGATATTGCTGTTGTTCCGGTATACAAAGTTTAATATTATTTCAACAGTTTCGAAACCGATACTGATGGCGAGAATCAATTGAGTTTTTGTGTTTCTAAGCCATATTATTTCTTTCTTCGCACACAACATTGAGTCATTACTATTGCTTATAGTAATATCATCCTAAGGAAGTATATTAAGGAAGTATTTTAAGAATATATTATTAACTCTTTATATAAGCTAATTATGCTAAATAAATTCCAAATCAGATAAATCAAACTTCTCGATTATTATAATTTGTAACAGTATTTAACTTGATACATATGCTCAGATATATATTCTATTCCTTCTTCCGTTGTACATTCTCAGTGAAATCAAATTTATTAAGGACGCAAATAGTCAAATGTACATATGTACATATGTTAATAAAAAAGGCGATAATATATTTTTTAATTCGGGGATAAGGAGATATTTAAGAGTTCCAGCATACCCCTTTTTGTAGTCATTATACAAAATAGGTGTAAAAAATTAAATTTACCTTTGGAAACTTAGATTTTATTACTTTAGTATAATCGGGAGATGTCATCGATAGCGATATAACAATTATATCTACCATGGATCCTTTCAATGTCATTTTTATACTCTCGCAATATGTTGCAAAGAGTATTATAGTTTTGTTCACATAACGGTTGTTTGTGTCACCAAGAAATAAAAGAGTTAGATATGGGGTTATATATATATATATAACTGATCCGGATGACGAGTGGAGTTGAAATCCGGATGTCTGTCCGTCCGTCTGTCTGTCTGTCCGTGCAAGAGATAACTTGAGTAAAAACTAAGATATCTTAATGAAACTTGGAACACATATTCCTTGGTACCCTCAGGAGGTTGCTTTCGAAGATGGGCAAAATCGGTCCACTGCTACGCCCACAAAATGGGGAAACCCGAAAACTATATATAACTAAGCCATAAATAAAGTTATGAAAAGAAAATTTGGAACATAGGATCGCATTAGGGAGGGGCACATTTGGATGTAACTTTTTTTTTTTAAGTGGGCGTGGCCCCCAAATAGGTTTTTTGTATATGACTCGCAAACCAATAAAGCTAAATAAACAAAGATTTTTTTACAAAATGGAAAATGGGCGTTGTGTCGCCCACTTATGGGTCAAAAACCATATCTCTGGAACTACTCGACCGATTTCAATGAAATTCGGTATATAACACTTTCTTGACACCCTGATGACACGGGTCTAATATGGGTGAAATCGGTTCACAGCCACGCTTACTTCCCATATAACTCAATTTTGAAAAAAAAAACTTTGCACAAATACTGTATTTGATCTGTGACATCGCTTGTGGAAAGATTTTCAAAATCAGACCATTACTTTTCAAGGCCCCTGATATCGAACATGAAGAACTCAGTGCCTAAGGGTAATTTTTCACCCAAAATATAGGTAAATTTATCGGATATTTTAATGTAATTAATTACGTCTGAATTTTTTTCTTATAACAGTTTGTCTCTGTGCCAAAAATGGTTAAAATTGGGTCACAACGTCCCCCAGATCTCATATACATAATTATAGGTAATATAAAATTAAGTGAGCGTATAGTCATCGATACATTGTATCTTGGTGGTGAAAACGAGTGAAATCGGTTCAGTCCCCATATAGTATTTATGATGATTTTCGTTATTATATTGAAGTATGCCGAATATATGGGTCGAATTGTGTTATTTTATAAAATTACATCAATAAATTGGGAGAGTATAAAATGTTCGGTTGCACTCGAACTTAGCCTTTCGTTACTGGTTTTAGTTCGACTTGCCTTTTGCTTCAAATTAAGACAACATTTCTGCAATCAAAATCTCATTTTTTCTAAATTTTTTACCAAAAAAATTGCCATTTTATTGAAATTTAGAACAAGAACAACTCACTGAGATCAAATACATATGATTTGTGGTTTACCTAGATTAAACGGCATTTATCTGAATTATGGTCCACCTCGTTTTATGGTCATCTAAAATCATTTTGTATTTTTTCATAGACAGGTACTGGGCCGAGATAATGTTCTATTGAAGACGACGTCAAAATATTAAAAGTAACGGTATTTGGAAGATTATTTAAAAATTCTTGTAAGGATATTTAATTGAGTTTGGCTGCCAGGCTGCCAGCTGTATTTTGACAAGTAATTGCAAAAATATTTGAATTGAAGAAATATTGACTGCTTAGCAACAAAGAAGCATTAACTTTACACTTGCTCTCGTTGAGGCAAATATAGACTCTTTACAAGTATTTATTTGAAACTTAATATTATTTAATGCTGCTGGTAAGGCAATGAGTGCTACAGCTAAGTCATCAAATTTCTAACAAAATTTCTAAAATAAAATTTTAATTTTTAGTACGAATCAGAAGAAATACAAGAGCCTTAGCCACAAGTTAGCAAAGCACAAAGAAATTCTTCTACAATTTTAAATAAACACCATGGAGAAGCAATGACAACAAGAGCGTGCGAAACGGAAGTGTTGAATAAAGCAGAGAAGAAATCCTTTTCTAACTTTTCTAACATATTTATTAAAATTTTAATTAAGAATCTCTTTCTTTCACAACTTCGCAAATTGGAGTGAGTCGAGATTTGTTGTAGACAGCACGGCATGGCATGTCAGTGAGCTTACGCATGCACGTACTTGTATGCATGTATGTATATAAGAATGTATGTGCCTGTAATATGACCTTTTAAAGCCGAGCAAAGCAGAATTGCCCAGCAACCTAAAATTCCGCTGTGCTGTCTAAACTTGCAAACTGACACACACACACCGCGAGAGTAATATGAAATTTATGAGCAACGGAGTTTCTCACGCCGACAGAGGAATTTTGATAAAATACTAATGGCTGCGGAGTCTGTGAGCAGCAGCATGAAACCGGAAGCACGTTAACAGACAGAAACGCTGTTGTGGCAGAGTTAAATATGCGGATTAATGTGCAAAACAACAAATACAACAAAAACAGAGTAAATGAAAAGGGAGCACAGCAGGAGTAGCAAAAGCAAAAAGCAAAAAAAACGAAATGCCTCGCTTTGCAATTTCTCAACCACAAACACACATAGACAAAGAGAGATGAAACAAAAAAAGAGGGGGGGCAACAATAAGGCGCAACAAAGTGGGCGGTTGAAACGAAATTAATGACATTTTTTGTCGACTTCCTCTTTGAAATTTAGAACGTTGGCACTTCCTTCGTCAAGCTCAACCGTTGAAACAACGGAGAGCAGTGTGGGAAATACGTGGGAAAAATCGAAATTCATTTGACAACATTTCGTAGAATTCTTCTGGGTGTGTGTGTGTGTGCAATTTTCGGCGAATCTTCGTGACAATTTCTGTATGTGTGTGTCTGCAGTGGCGGCGTGCAACAGGATCGCGTGAATTAAATTCGCCTTGAAAAAGTTTTCACCGCTGCCGCGCCAGTGAACCGAGGGAGGGCGCTGAGCGCTGCCAACAAATTAGCTGTGATAATTAAAAAATAATATCCACGCCAAGGGTGTGGGCGCTAATGAGTGAGCGTGTGTGTGTGCCGCTGCGAATTTTTCTCAAGCAGTAAATACATAAGGAAGGCCGAAAGCTCAGGCTTACTACACTCGTAGGCGAAAGTAGACAGCTTAGTAAATAGCGAATTTAACTTCCAAAGCAATTAGCGTAATTTGACTGTGGATTGGGTTGACGACGACGGAGGGCACTTAGTGAGATAAATAAGGATCTATGTTGAGAGTGTTGACGAATGACAAGCAAAAACAAAAATTAAATAAATAAAATAAAAGTATTGATTTTTTTGCCTTAAAGTTTTTATGCTATAAATATAAAATATAAATATATATAAAAGAGTTACAATTTATCTAAGGGAGGATGGGATCATGTGTAGAAGTTCACGCAAGTGAGGAAAGTTTTTGATTGTCATTCACTTGGGAGTGGCCAGAAACGATTCTTCTCCACACGGTTCAAGCAGCTCACGACTTCCGGTTTTAGACCAAGTATCCTCTGGGTAGCCAACAGACATCCGTTTGAAGGCGAGCTAAAGTGAGAAGGCGAAGCCCGCTTATGCGGTTGTGCGTAGGGTTTGGGACCCACCACATAAAAACACCCCCCAATGAAAAATCTACGAAAGCCTCGGATGAGACACCCCCCTTTTGATGACGACCCCTGCAAACGTTTTAAGGATAATGATATAAGGGCATGCACCTGGAATGTCCGGACCCTTAATTGGGAAGGTGCCTCTGCCCAGCTGGTTGATGTCCTCATACGACTCAAGGCTGACATCACCGCCATCCAAGAAGTGCGATGGACGGGACAAGGGCGGAAGAAGGTGGGTCCTTGTGACATCTACTACAGCGGCCATATAAAGGAGCGCAAATTTGGTGTTGGATTTGTGGTGGGAGAGAGACTCCGTCGCAGAGTCCTGGCATTCACCCCGGTGGATGAACGTCTTGCCACAATCCGCATCAAAGCGAGGTTCTTCAACATATCGCTGATTTGCGCCCACGCCCCAACGGAAGAGAAGGACGATGTGACCAAAGATGCTTTCTATGAGCGCCTAGAACGCACATATGAGCGCTGCCCCCGCCACGATGTAAAAGTCGTGCTTGGCGGTATTAACGCCAGGGTGGGTAAAGAATGTGTCTTTGGCACAACAGTCGGAAAATTCAGCCTCCATGACGAAACATCGCCAAACGGCCTGAGGCTGATCGACTTCGCTGGGGCCCGAAATATGGACGTCTGTAGTACCAGATTCCAGCATAAGAAAATACATCAAGCTACTTGGCTGTCTCCTGATCGAAACACGCGGAACCAAATCGATCACGTTGTGATAGACGGAAGACATGTCTCCTGTGTTTTAGACGTGCGTACGCTCCGAGGACCAAATATAGACTCAGGCCATTATCTGGTTGCAGCTAAGATACGCACCCGCCTCTGTGCAGAAAAGAACGCCCGTCAACAAACACAAGGAAGGTTCGACGTCGAAAAGCTGCAATTGCAACAGACAGCCACGAAATACTCTACTCGACTTGCACTCCTGCTCTCTGAGAGCACTCATCATCATCTCGGTATAAGGGAACTGTGGAACGGCATCTCAAACTCACTGCGTACCGCTGCAGCCGAAACAATTGGTTTTCGGCAACGACAAAAAACAAGCTGGTACGATGAGGAGTGCCGTCTCGCAGAGGAGAGAAAACAGACTGCCTACCTCGCAACGTTGCAAACGACCACAACACGTGCGGGATGGGATAGATACCGAGAGCTGAAGAGGGAAGCGAGACGCATCTGCAGACAAAAAAAGAAAGAGGCCGAAATGCGTGAGTACGAAGAGCTTGAGAAGCTGGCAGACAGAGGGAATGCTCGAAAATTTTATGAAAAAATGAAGCGACTTAACGAAGGTTTCAAGACCGGAGCATCCTCATGTAGAGAC
The DNA here is from genome assembly GCF_028554725.1 of Zeugodacus cucurbitae. Classification (NCBI taxonomy): domain Eukaryota; kingdom Metazoa; phylum Arthropoda; class Insecta; order Diptera; family Tephritidae; genus Zeugodacus; species Zeugodacus cucurbitae. Next base: position 43,687,745 of record NC_071671.1, on the reverse strand, counting down.
CAAGGTGGTAATCTGGTAACCGATGTCCAGGGCATACTGGGATTATGGAGGGAACACTTCTCCGACCTGCTGAACGGCAGTGAGAGTACAACACCAGGAGATGACGAACCCGATTCCCCAATCGATGACGATGGAATAGATGTTCCATTGCCCGACCGTGAAGAAATTCGAATAGCAATTACCCGCTTGAAGAACAACAAAGCAGCGGGGGCCGATAGATTACCGGCAGAACTATTCAAATACGGCGGCGAGGAACTGATAAGGTGCATGCATCAGCTTCTTTGCAGAATATGGTCGGAAGAAAGCATGCCTGACGATTGGAATCTCAGTGTGCTCTGCCCAATCCATAAAAAGGGAGATCCCACAATCTGCGCCAATTACCGTGGGGTCAGCCTTCTAAATATCGCATACAAGGTTCTATCGAGCGTACTGTGTGAAAGACTAAAGCCCACCGTCAACAAACTGATTGGACCTTATCAGTGTGGCTTTAGACCTGGAAAATCGACAACTGACCAGATATTCACCATGCGCCAAATCTTGGAGAAGACCCGTGAAAAGAGGATCGACACACACCACCTTTTTGTCGATATTAAAGCTGCTTTCGACAGCACGAAAAGGAGCTGCCTTTATGCCGCGATGTCTGAATTTGGTATCCCCGCAAAGCTAATACGGCTGTGTAAATTGACGTTGAGCAACACCAAAAGCTCCGTAATGATTGGGAAGGACCTCTCCGAGCCGTTCGATACCAAACGAGGTTTCAGACAGAGTGACTCACTATCGTGCGACTTCTTCAATCTATTGCTGGAAAAAATAATACGAGCTGCAGAGCTAAACAGAGAAGGTACAATCTTCTACAAGAGTGTACAGCTCCTGGCGTACGCTGATGATATTGATATCATCGGAAGCAACAACCGCGCCGTTTGTTCTGCTTTTTCCCGCATGGATAAGGAGGCGAAGCGAATGGGTCTGGTGGTGAACGAGGACAAGACGAAATATCTCCTGTCGTCAAACAAACAGTCAGCGCATTCGCGTCTTGGCTCCCACGTCACTGTTGACAGTCATAACTTCGAGGTCGTAGATAATTTCGATTATCTGGGAACCAGCATTAACAACACGAACAATGTCAGCCTCGAAATCCAGCGCAGAATAACTCTTGCCAACAGGTGCTACTTTGGACTGAGTAGGCAATTGAGAAGTAAAGTCCTCTCTCGACGAACCAAAATCAAGCTCTACAAGTCGCTTATCATTCCCGTCCTGCTTTACGGTGAAGAAGCTTGGACGATGTCAACATCAGATGAGACGACACTAGGAGTTTTCGAGAGGAAAATTTTGCGCAAGATTTATGGTCCTCAGAACATTGGCAACGGCGAATACCGCAGACGATGGAACGATGAGCTGTACGAGTTATACGACGACATTGACATAGTTCAGCGAATAAAAATACAGCGGCTACGCTGGCTAGGTCATGTTGTCCGAATGGACGAAAACACTCCAGCTCTGAAAGTGTTCGATGCAGTACCCGCCGAAGGAAGCCGAGGAAGGGGAAGGCCTCCACTCCGTTTTAGGGACCAGGTGGAGAGCGACCTGGTTACACTTGGGATCTCCAACTGGCGCCGAACTGCGAAGGAGAGAGAGAGGTGGCGCACTATCGTCGATTCGGCTATAACCGGCTAAACGGTTGAACGCCAATCACATACATAACACTATTTTAAAGTGGCAAAGGGTCTCTCGGGAGTTCAAATTTAAATTATATTTTAAAAATGGAATCATTGAGAAGAAGATAATATATATTCTTCGAATGATAATATAATTATCTTCGAATTAGTGCTTGAAATTTTCGACTAAAAGTCTCATAGATTATCCGCCAGATATTGGGATATAATACACAGACTAACTCAATATTAGCAGAGATTCCTTACATAATATAATTTTATGAAATAGAAGTGTATCGCTTGTTATAAGGTTTAACTCAAAGAGTTAACGAAAACTTCAAAAGCCTTTGACAGCAGATGTTAGTTGAAAATATAATGAAATAAATATATCTCAATAACTCTCAAATTTGTACTCATATAATGTATTTACATATAAAGAAAAACGTATCAAATATGTTATTATTAAAAAATAACTATATTAAATTCAATAAAAAAATTCTGAGTTTGCGATAGAGGAAATAGTCCCTGGAGATAATTCGCATAAATAGGATGGTGGAGGACTTGGTCAATTTTCAGCTAATATAGTAAATATAGTTTTTTGTATATTCTCTTTCGATATTTGAAAATTTGGGACTCGTTTGGACCTAGTTCAGCTTCGGTTAATTTTGGAACTTGTACGTCATAATTAAGGAGAAAAAAATTCCTATCAGGTTGCTGTGAGAAAATAATGCAATTCTGTAAGGATTAAACGAGTGCGCTTCTATCAAGAATGAACGCATGAACCAGAAAAGACTAAATAAAACCGTGTATGCTTTATATCTCGAAATAGTTTAGATTGAGTTTCGTTGATAACTGTTTTATAATTATTGAATCCTTTTCGATTGGTCACAATATTATCCAGTTGAGTTTTTACAAGAGAATTTTGATAGCATAGTAAATAAAACATAAATATAAACGAGTTGATGTTGTAACATTTACGGAATATGTTTTTTTAAATCACTTCAATGTACTTACCTTAACGATAAGCTTAACAAATATATAGTTAAAGTCAGTTTAGAAGAAAGCAAATATATCACATAAAGCAAATATATTTGTCATGACACTTTGTGAAATGAAAGTGACCGCTCCCTACCAATTGCCTGAATCGCCTTTCAAAAGGCAGTCGTAAATATTTAAATTGTAAGTAAATGCAGGCATTAAGAGTTTTTAGTGCATGCAATGCGCCATTTGCTTACATGCACATTTATATGCATAATAAAGTGAATACATTACGCTTCATAAATAATTAATAACACTTACGTATATGCTTTTAGTGAATTACAATAATTTCAACTGTATATGCCTTTTCTCTGCTTCTCCCTACTTGCAGCGCACGCCGAAGGCAAACAAAAACAGCACAATCATTTTGAGATTTCGCAAGGAGCACATCTAAAGCTACACCAAAAGTCATATCGAGTTACAAAGGTAAGTACGAGTCGACAATTTATGCATTTAATGTTTTGCTCGGACGCCCTTAACCCACCACCAGCCATCACCAGCCATTTGAGCAGCTGATTACTATGCATAAATGGTCCCTATTTCTGAGGCAATTGACCGACTCTTTCTCGAATTGCCATCATTTACATACGTACATGCCACTCTCCATCTCTCTCTCTCTCTCTCTCTCTCTCTCTGTGTATGTGTGTGTGTGGCTGGCAATTTAATTTAATGGTTGCATATTTTAAATTTGCACGGACATGAGCATATGAACGCAGTGTTGGTCAAGCAAATGTGAGTGTGCCTTTAAATATATTTTGCTGTAAAATACGAGTGTGCGTGTGCGTGTGTGCGTGAGCATATGTTTTCGCATGTAAACGCACGCATAAGTGTCCGTTGCTGTGTTTGAAGTGTTCGCACAACCCTTTAGCATTTCATCTCATTTGGCCATTTTAATGGCAAACATATGATAATGAAATGGCCAGTCATGCCATTCAGCAATAACACATACATATGTATGCAAGTACATTGCTTAAGAGCGCGTCTCTATGAATGAAAATTAACAGTATGCTGTGTTTAAGTATGCGTGTGTGTTTGGCTTGGAATGGTAAATGAATTACTGCTCGAGTGGCTTGAGTGCACAACAACAATAACAAATAATATGTGAGTGAGGCACTTGCAGCCGTTAAGAAGTATGCCAGCAAATTCATATGGCAGACAAATGAAGCCACAGGCCGGACAACAGCTACTTATAAAGGGTGTTTTTGTTTTTGATGTACGATTTTAAATAAGGCATCACTTCTTTTGGAGCCACAACATTAAATTAAATGTGTTTTATCTCTACTTGAAAATCATATGTCGAAAAGACACCCTTTATAATGAAAGTGCTCGCATATATGTGTAAATGCCACATTCTATTCTATGCCCCATACACATATAAGCATGTGTCACGCATTTCCTTCACTTATTTGCTGGCCTTTCATTGTGGCAATTATTTTGCTTTTCTTGGCCATTTCAATGGAATGCATTAAATAATATTAAATTTCATAGCCTTTAACATCCTGCAGCAGACACGCACTCACACTGCCAAAAAAATGTGTGCTTATCCGCTTACACATACACATATTTTTCATTCTTCTCATATGTGTACTATGCGCCTTTGTCCATGCTTTATAAATGCCCGCTTTGTTTGCTCCGCACCCATTCGCTCGTTCGCCAACCACCGCTGCAGCTGCTCTCATTTGCTGACCATTTTTCCATTCATTTCAACTGAATTGCAATAAATGATGCAAACAATGCGAAAATATGAACTACGAAATGTGCAAAAAAGCTGCAGTTGCATGGTAAAGCTCGTGACCACACACACACACTCACAGATACTCATATCAAAGATATTATATCTGTATATCGTTTCTTCTCTCCACTCTAAGGCGCTGCTGCAAGTGGTTGGTTGCTGTGTCATACTCTTAGTAAATGTCCATTGCTGCTAGGGACTGTGTCACTTGTGCCCATTTCGCACAAATGTGTTCAACTTCTCTATGGAGTTAATATGAACTTGTACATTTCTTTTATGTCTATTTAATTTGCTCGCAAAAATATCTCTCCGCAAGCGATATGTGCTTCGCTTGCTTGTACACGGTTTCATCCAATGGGGCATAAATGGTGGTGAGAACGTGTCAGTGCCCTTAATTGTCATCGCAGGCATTTTATGAAAATCTTGTATAATATGTATTTTGGTTAAGGCGTGGAAAAAATTCAATAATTTTAAAGATATGAGTTTCTTAATATGTGACTATGTTTTCTTGATTTGAGAAAATATGCTCTCCGAAACTGAATATACTATCTTAATTCGAAGTCATAGCGAGTATTCAAAAAACACCTGGACAAGTCGAGTCTGTCGTAAAAGTTAGTTAGTTGACTCGCTGAAATATCCCTACTTTGTCACAAAAATCTACTCGTCACTGCTTAAATAAAATATTTAATTTTAATGGCTCGAATCTGAAAGTATAGAACTCCGTATATAAAATATTCAACAAATTTCTAAAAAATAGCATAATAATAGTAAAATTTGGAATTGACTTCCTAACTCTTTGAAGCTAAATGTCACAAGCATTGAAGTGGAAAAGCAACTGTCACAATTTTCGACAATAGCAATTAAGTTGTCCATAAAGAAGACTGGCTCATAACATTTAGCCCTGCAAAAAATTAAAAAAAAAAAAGATTTTTTTATATAGAAAAAATAGACTGCTCAGTATTTTTTTGCATTGTAGTAGATACTCATCATCGCTTTGCTCTCTATCTTCGTCGGTTGGTTCGAGATGTTGTTGATACTTGTTTGTACATGCAGAGTTTTAAAGTTAGAAGTTGCCTGCCAAGAGCAATATACGGAAATATCCAACAATTTATAACCTCAGAATAGCTCTTTCTTTCCAAATATTGGCCAACGCTGTATAATCGATGAAGTATTTTTTGTATATTCTTCTCTTTCTTTTTTAGTAAAGAAACAACTGCTATTGGCTTTTATCTCTCTTCCAGCTTATTAGTTTCGCTATGCTTCAAATTTTCTGTTTTTTTATTGGATCAATGAAAATGTCTGTAGTTTGTTTGATATCTCTTTTTTATGAAAAAAAAAATAGATATTGATAAACTACTCCGGATCAAACAACTATAGTACGAGTATGTTATTTTGAAACATTGTGAAAAACATTTCAAGCTTTAAATGTAATCCTCGTTATATTTGATTTTATTTATTGAAGCGCTGAGTTGCGTTGACTTTGAAAAATTTCATCTAACCTAAAGAAGAGATGCCTACGTAGTGAAAAAGTTCTTTGAGAGGCACGAATAACACTAGGATCTTGATATCAGAAATCCTTATTACAATGGAAATTATCGTCTTCCTATGAAGTGTGTATATAAGTGAGTAATTAATAATAAAATTATATAAAAAAACTGAATTCATTGTAAGAACAATTAATAATCATTAGACATTAGTAAATAAATAACTATATATGTTCGACAATTATGTTCAGTATACTTACTATGCACTGGCTTTCAAAGAGAATATATTTGGAAATTGTGGGAGTTTAACTTCGATTCGTATTCACTGCGGCTATAGAGAACAGCGCAGCCACTAGCGGTAAAGTACATTTCAGACTTAACGGGTAGTTTATTATTTTCTGAATTTTAAATAGAAAAAGCCGCACCAAGTTCTCATTTTGAATGTCATTATTGGTTAATACTCATTAAGTTAGAGCAATAGATTAATTCTCGAATTCAATGGTCTATTCTGATAAGCCAGCTACTTGTGACTTTTTTTGGAACATAATACTCTGCGCTCTGTTGTCTTGCTAAAGACTGATATGCTGGAAACCAGGGAGAATAACGACAGAATTATCATAAAAAATATATATTAGGTGATCATTTGACAGAATTTGTGTTCGAACAGTGAATGCAATAAAATTTTCATTTAAGTCAACTGAAATATGAATAATTTTTCTTATTTTGTTTTGCATAAAAGTTACGTACCTCCAAAGGAACACCCTTTAGTATATATGCTACGTTAATAGGAAGGTTATTGCTTTCAATTATTGAGCTTTTTGTTTTATTATTATAATCAGTTAGATTATTTATAAATGTATTCTATGTATATACATATATCATTAAATGTATATACATAAATCTATTTTAAGTGGTTATATACAGTTAGGAGGTCGAAAAAAAGGCATTTTTTCTAGAAACTATATGGTTTATTGATTTGAAACTTGGCAGGTATATTATGACAACCTTAAACTATATTCACATATTTTTTATTGCCAAAAATAATTATCGGGAACGTTGATATTGTCAATTTTGCAGAGGTCCGCAAAAAAGGCCTCTTGCGGTGAGCACGATATCTTTGGACTGGATCATCTAAAATACAAAAACCAAATAAATTTCATTAATATAATAAATAGTCTAGTGATTGATCGAAGGAATTAGCAAAAAAAATGTTTGACAAAATGGCGGCTACTCAAAGCAGAAATTTCGATTTTCGACCAAAATTCAGGTCTTTAATTGTTTATAAAAATAATAAATTTTCATCAGATGGGGAAATCCTTCGATTAATTACTAAAAAAATATAGTTAAAAAGCTTGTGTAAAAATTTCAGACCGATCGGTTCAGCCGTTTCTGAGAAATCTTGCTCCCCGACTTTGAAAACACCATTTCAAGAAAAACGAGTTTAAAGTTTTGTCCCCTACTGCGAGATCCCTCGGCGCGCCTTCACTAATGTGTCTATAACTTCGAAAATATTCGTCGGATCGACTTGAAATTTTGTGTGTGAATACTCAGATACCCCTTAATATCGCTGAGAATGTGGGTATGAAGTATGCGAAAAAATATCAAAATGTCATAAAGATCCACAAGTGGTATCATCCAGAGTAAAGGTCGACTTCATGTAATTTGATTTTAATCATTTCGAAACCAGCTTTATCATATATCACATGCCATATATTTCATAATTATCTTTTTAATATTTTAAACTTAGGCTAGGACCTTTCCTAATGTCTACTTAGCAAAACGTTAGGTGCTACGAGTACTGTTGGTGATTCAAGTGTATATAAAAAAGTGGTGATTTTATTATTAATTAGTACTGCTTATATCAAGGTCCTTTACAACTACTTATATAGCTTTTTATTCTTGATTTACATTGCGACTTTTGTAGTAAAACATAAACATAAAAATCAACATAAATGAATTTGACAGACCTTATGCGTCATTTCATAACAAGCACAATCTGGCATTATAAGAAAAGACCAGTTAGCATTGTTCAAAAAAAGTGCAAATATGCTGCAGTGCAGTCATTGACATACACACATTTGTAAGTACATAAAATCGACGAAGTCGCCACCTACGCCAAGATCAAGTGATTATATGCACGAGTCACCCCACGCCACTGCAACAACGGATAATAAAATACACGAGTGGTTTGTTAGCGCAGCAGATGACAAAGTGAAACGTGTTCAAGTGATAGGTTCTTTACGTAAATGCACAGCATGTGCCACATAGATAATGCATGATGCAACACTTTTTAGTGGCACTGCAAGCAAGAGCGATAGCGAGATGAAAGCAAAAGGTACACACAAAAGCAACCAAGCAAGGCATCGAGTAGATAGTGGACAGCATTTGCAAATGCTTGTATTAACAACAATAACAACAACGACAAATCTTGGTAACTTGTTGACTCGCTTGCCACACGAACGACCGACTTGGGTTTAAATTGTCTGCTGACTGGGCTGATGTACTACACGACCAACAAGCGTAAAGCCAAAGCCAGTGAGCTTTATTTAGCGCTAAAAAGTGATTTTTGCCACTAATACTGGCAGCAAGCGACAGCGCCAGCAATCATTGCAATCGGCGGCAGCACGTGATGTTGGCAGTGAAGCGAGTGTGGCGAGTGAGGCACGTGCCTTTTGTTGCTTGCCGAGAATGAGGTCAACAGCTACTATGCGCTGTCATATTAAACTGTATTGAGATTGTCTAAATATTAATTTTCAACTAATTTCTTTTGTGCTCTCATTCATTTTGTCTGTTTGTGTGTGTGGGTGTTTAGTTGTGTATGGTAAATGATAGCTTACAGTATTCTTTGGTAATGCAAATTGTAAAGGTAGCACATCTACGATAACTTTCTTTACAACAGATGGCATGCTGAAAAATTTGCTTCGTTTATAAATTCTTTTATATATATGCATCTAAAGTAGTTATCTAGTATCTTCCGCCTACATCATACCAAACCTCTTGCGAAGGCTTAGTCATTCAGAGCATCATCGCTGAAGCTGCATTGCGCAAATACCCCTACTAATAACTGATAATTTTATACAGTTACTTATACTGATATTACGGTTTGAGTATAACGTGCAGCTGGCAGGGCATCATCTTCAGGTAGCTTTAGTTACACACAACTACACTACCGCAGTATTTTGTTGTTGTTTAGTGCAAGCTGTACACGTGGGTGTTAGTAAATCGTTGTCTTATTTGCCTTGCTTGAATTCCAACTAAATTCCTTACTATTTATTTTGCGCTTGTCTTTTGTCTTGTGATTATACACTGAAGCTTTGTTTATTTGTTTATATACGGTGCCCGCAGCTTTTAAGGGGGAAAAATGCAAATGCAGATGTTGTAGCAGCAAAGCAAGTGCGGAGGAATGTATCTTCTGTACCGTTTCCCATTAATTCGAAAATACTATTATCGGATTGTGTGGCTTTATGTTTCGTGGAAAAGGTGGAAACCATTTTTTTTAAATTACAAGTTCTCTATTATTTGCTTCAATATTAAGCAAGTATCTAATACACATCTACAGCAATTTTTTTAAAAAAGAAAAAAAATACAATTCCCTCAAATTATCTAATTCACAGAACTTTCACATCTTCATTGAATGAATGCATATATAAGTTGATTACGTTTAATTGCCTGAAAATCTTATTATAAGACGAAAAAATGGGCTAATGAAAGCTACTTGTTATAGAAACGATGTTATAAGTTCATATAATATATGTAATACTTGAGATATCAGTATCCTTTTCGAATTATTTAATTTATATCTTCAATCACCTTCCATAAATGTGATATATAATTTTTATCTATTTACGCTCCGGTGTATCTGCCCTTTGTTGGCACTATTAAAACATGCCTGTGGCGACAAGGTCTTCGAATAAGTGTGAATCGCAAGGGAATGTTGGGGCGTATACGTAACATTTGTGTGAGCAATTTATTCAGCGCGTAAGCAATCAACTTTTTCATACACTGCCATTGATTATCGTGCGAAATTAGTGTTATTTATTTAACTGCATGCATATCACGTTTTTAACTTACATTTGCAATAAATTATTTAATAGCGTGCATATGGCTTATGGCATAAACGCAAACAAACATACACACATATCGTCTATCCTTGCATACCGTCATGCAATGTTAACGAAGTGCAAATCGTAATAGTTGTTGTACAGTTACTACAGAATATGATGTAAATAATATACAACGAATGACCAACATTTATGACGGTTTAATGGGAAAAATAATGGCAAGTTTTTATTAGAGAAAAATTAGTCCTTGAAAAGCATCTAATGAAATAAAAAGTAAAGGAATTAATAATTCTTGATTGATGGTAAATTAAGTATAATGCTATCCCTCACTTTAAATATACTTTTTTATAATTTTTTATGTTATTTTTACAGCTTAAAATCTCTCTCTCTCTCTCTCACTTTAATTCTGCAAAAGTGTGTGAAAAATTATGGGCTTAATGTAATGCAATTAAATTGAAGAGACAAAGTAGGGGAGAGAGGCGGACACCATATGCTTAATATATTAAAAAACCAACTAATTGCAATTTAATGAAATACCTTTCTAAGCAATCCGAACTTAAGGAAAGTTTTTATAATAAGGGTCTTTAGCTTAATCTGATTTAAAAACAACAACAATTTGAGTATTTCAAATAAAAAAGAAAAAATAATAATAACAAACTATAAGCAAATAATTTTGTGAAAAAGCTAAAACAATTTCCGCGAGAGCAAAACTTTAACAATATATCCCTAACCACATGTTACGTATACGCCCCGTTGCTGTATTATTAGTTTTACTCAGCACTGAATTGTTTATATAAATAATACGTAGTTTATCTAAGGCAACGTATTTCCATTGAAATAACAACCAAATCTATATGCGCTCGTGGCATCCAATAATGCCAGCGAAGTCACGTATTTCTCTCACATGACCGCAGCTAAATTGAATTAACTCAATTTCATAAAGCAAATAACTAAGTAAATATGAGACCACATATCCTCAACGCTTATATAATATAAGTTAAGGTTATTTCAAATATATTAGTTTCCCTTACTATCGCACTTTAGCCTTTACTGCCTTTTTTCTATTCGCATACGTGTATTCAAATCCATCAAAACCATTTAACTATCATAATAACTGCGTACAAGGCAAAATACTCGTAAAATAAGGCTTTTCGAGCTATATTAATTTTTGTATTTATGTACATATGTAGTATATGTGTACATTACAATGTGATACTATTTATCTTTCAACATATGAGTGTATGACAATTACCTCAACAGTCCCATCTTCGCTTGATCACGTAAGCCATTGAAACACATGAAATGTTGACAGCATACGCATACTATACCAATTAACAGTTATAATATTGTCACGTTATTTCATGTTACTGTGACGCACCCTGTGTATTGTTATTTATAGTTGATTTCTTGCTAGAGCTGGGTTGTTTTTTTTATTTCATTGAAGGTTAATTATTTTATAATCAAGCAGTGGTAGGTAAAAGCTTTTACATAACCTTTGACAACCATCTTTATTATAACACGAAGGGCTGAAGAGCTTCGTTTCAAATTGTCCAAAATGAGTTTTAAAAATACCTTTTGAGGTCATACCGATAAAATTAGCCGAAATTTTGATGACTGTCAAAATTGTTCAATGCCGATCTAAATATCGTAATACATAGTAACAGAAATGAATTTTTCATAAATATTAAAATTCTACGTGGAATATTTTTTTTCATTTAGTTCGCATTCGTTAAATTTAGTTTTAATTTAATGTCGACATAATTCCATTAGTTATCTTAATATTAATCAATATTTATTGTAAAAGAGTAAAAGCTCAGCCAGAGATAGAGATATGAGATATGAGAAATGGAAGGAAAATCTATGCCAATTCATCCATTTTTGACACATTCAAATAATGTTCTTGAGGAAACATAGCCACTTAATTTCATTAAGCTACCCGACAGGTTAGTTATATGTGTTTCAAGGCCAATTCCTTTTTTTAGAATCCATTATAAAATTTATTATATATCTGCATATATATTTCACCGGTTGGTATGGTATAAAATCAAACGAAAGGTTAGATGATTTCCTATTTCCTTCAAATTTAGTACCGAACCACGATATCTTTTGAGCCAAAATTGGCTTTAATAGTTATCGCAATTTTATTAAATTTGAACATATTCGATAAATCGAACCTAGTCATGCTTATAACGAGTGATTTAGTAGACGTGTGATTTTCAATGAGGTTATGTTGAAACAAAGGTGATGTTGAAAACTACTAAAAATGCTTTAATTTAGTAAGGGAAAACAATAGATACCTTAAATTTCATTATATAGAAGGCACCGAAGAGTTGCACTTAAATTGGTATACAAAATTTTAAATGGGCGTGACTCCGTCCATTTATGGGTCAAAAATCATATCTCCGAAACTACTCAACCAATATCAATGAAACTTGGTTTGTAATATTTTCCTTACATCCCAATGATATGTTGTGAACCAAATCGGTTCACAACCACGCCTACCAGAACTTTGAAGTCGATCTGAATAGTTTACTTTACAATATATAAAGTAAGCACTAGTGAAGATATCGGAACAGAACTTTGCATAAATATTGCATTTATAGTGTCCCCGTTTCTAAAAATCGCCGAAAACGCACCATAAGTTTTCAAGGTGATGACCTCAGTGCTTCTAATCATTATTTTACCGAATATATGTCTCTGTGCCAATTAATAAAATTAAATAAATTAATTGCGACAGTATAAAATGTCCGGTCACAAGCGAACTTAGCCCTCCCTTACTTGTTATTATTTAAATATACATGTTTACAAAAATTCCAAAATTAAAAAAAAACTGACTGCAAATGATATTATTCAAAATGAGTCTGAATTACTTTTGAACAATAACTTTCAACTTGTTGCCTAGTGTAATTTAGACTCTCAATTTTAAGTGGAAAGTTTCTTATACAGAGTAATATAAAGCGCGCCGAACTTTTTCGCTTTAAAAAATGCACCTTTCCCCAATTATACAGCATTTAAATGCGCGCTGTTGAAAGCGTGAAAAGGGTTTGCCTTAATGACTGGCACGCGAAAGTTATTCTCGTCTTCCAGTTTGCTTGTAATTTGAAATGCGTCTACGTGTAGCATTTCAAAATGCGCAATTTAGACGAGGAACAAGAGCTCCCAAGCGATTTTCTCCAAGCAATGAAGGCATCAAGTGCTGCTCTTACGAAATGGTCCACCATTTTGTGTTCCAACAATTTCGCTTAAAACTTTCGTTCATACGTCGCGTCTCTGTTTCTTCTCTTTATTTTTATACTCTCGCAACAAAAGTTGCTACGAGAGTATTATAGTTTTGTTCACATAACGGTTGTTTGTAACACCTAAAACTAAAAGAGTTAGATATAGAGTCATATATACCAAAGTGATCAGGGTGACGAGTAGATTTGAAATCCGGATGTCTGTCCGTCTGTCCGTCTGTCCGCCTGTCCGCCTGTGCAAGCTATAACTTGAGTAAAAATTTAGATATCTTGACGAAACTTGGCACAAATATTCCTTGGCACCATAAGAAGATCAAGTTCGAAAATGGACAGAATCGGACCATTGCCACGCCCACAAAATGGCGAAAACCAAAAACACATTAAATGTCATAACTAAGCCATAAATGAAGATATACAAGTAAAATTTGCAATAAAGGATCGCACTAGGAGGGGGCATATTTGGATGTAATTTTTTTGGGGAAGTGGGCGTGGCCCCGCCCACAAATAGGTTATATATGTATTATATAAACCAAACTTTCTGCAGTCGGCTCTCTTACATACCCCACTACACACCACGAAAATAGTTGAAATCGGATAATAACCACGCCCACCTCCCATACAAAGGTTAGGTTGAAAATTACTAAAAGTGTGTTAACCAACTAACGAAAAACGTCAGAAACACTAAATTTTGCAGAAGAAATAGCAGAAGGGAGCTGTACTCAGATTGTTTTACAAAATGGAAAATGGGCGTGGCATCGCCCACTTATGGGTCAAAAACCACATCTCAAGAACTACTCGACCGATTCGAATGAAATTCGGTATATAATATTTTCTTGACACCCTGATAACACGGACAAAAAATGGGCGAAATCGGTTCACAACCACTACTACTTTCCTTATAACTCAATTTTGAAATCCATCTTATTCCTTCACTTTATAATGTAAACATAAGGAACCAATGAAGATAACGGAATAAAACTTTACACAATTAGTGCATATCATCTCTGGCTTCACTTGTGAAAAAATTGTCGAAAACGGGTCATAACTTTTCAAAGCCCCAGATATCGAACATGTTGAACTCAGCGCCTAAGGATAAATTTTAACCGAAAATATAGGTAAATCTCTCAGATATCTCAATTTAATTCAGAGGAAATTGTTTTCTTCTAATAGTGTGTCTCTGTTCCAAAAATTATTAAAATCTTGTCATAACATTTCCATATACCTCATTGTAGATTTTTCAAAAGTATCTTCTCCTAGCTCCTATATACCTAATTATAGGTTTTTCAAAAATACGGTGAACTTTATTCCGCATATATGTATTGTTTAAATTTCTTCAATAAATTGCGAGAGTATAAAATGTTCGGTTGCACCCGAACTTAGCCTTTCCTTACTTGTTTCAGCTATAAACAATGAGCGCGTACGAAAAAAATTAAAATTCGAGATGGTTTTCATAAGCTGCCTACAAATGTTGGTCTAAAACATCAAGAACGTTGCTATAGTCAACGGTCCAAGCATCGTCTGTTTGCCATATGTGTATGTGTGTTTATGTGTGTGTGTGCAAGGCATAATGAAACACTTGCTTTGTGCTGGCCCGTCCCTTTGACATTTAACTTTTGCCACTTGAAATGTGAATAAGAAGCAAACGACAAGTGTTGGCTGCTGTTTTTCGCCTTTTTTGTTGTAGCTTGAAAAGAAACGAATTCAACAACAACCACCGAAATTATTATAATGAAAAGTACACTGAGATATTTGAAAAATAAATGTGACGGAGCTTAGAAGCTGTCTTTGTATTGAGTGTGTTTGTTGTATTAACATACACATATGTACTACATATATAGTATATACGTACATATATAGAGTATATGTATACATACATGTGTATTTTGTGAGTCTCTTAGCAATTAACTGAAGAAAATAATTGTTTGTCGACAGAAGCGACGCCACTTACACTGCTCCTACAGACTGACTGTCGCAGACTGCCTGCAATTCCTTCGCTTCGGTGGCAGCACAATATTGTTGATAGCCAACAGCAATTTGCAGCTAAGCAATAATTATCCCTCCGCGAAACATGTCGCTTGTTGTTTAGGAGGCACATAATACCAGCTACAGCCCTCACCCGTGCCGCAAAAAATGCAAACAAAATATAATTTTTAATAAAAGTGCTTAAGTAGAGACTCGTGTTATTGCTGCTTACTAAGCTGCTGCAGATTTTTTCATACAAAATAAACAGCAGCTAAGCCAGGATCCAACGGTCAATGGCACTTAATTTCAAATACATTCACAAATACATACAAATGTATATATATGCCTCCATTCAATTTTTTGCCGCGCGCAAATGTCATTAGAAGCATGGCAGTTATGTTGTTAGAGAAGAGTAAGGGAGCAGCTTGAGTAGAAAAGCTGATTGGCAAGCTAAAAATGCTGGTCATCGCTGCGCTCAATTGTGCACTTGAGACGGAAGCCAAATTGTTATTTGCTGCCGAATGACTTGCAACATATGTGTGTCCATATATGTATGTATATGTAAATAATAAATGCTGAACAAAGATAAGCCAAATGTATGCAAGTGTAATAAGGGCAAAAGTGTTGTTTGCTTACCAACACCAGGGAAATTAGCTTGAAATGAGTGAAGCAAAAAAAAAGGTCGGGCAAAGGATTAACTCGTGAGTGCAATGATATGAAGTAGCAAACTGCTTGCTATTTGGACTAAACACGAATTTGGGATAGTGACTCAACGAAATGCTTGTCTGAGGAGCCGATGGTGTGTGACTCAGTGTTTATTCGAGAGTTTCGAATTACATACAAATTATTTTTTCAATAAAAGTGAGAGCGAATGTGTGACAAATATTTATTTTTTTTAGAAAAATGGGTAATAATAACGAAAATTTTAAGAGATGACAAAATTATGAACAATTGCTGAATACTATACTTGTCTACTTAGTAGATGGTTGAAAGGAAAATGTTGTAGTTAAATTCCTATTCTGTCAAAGTTCGAGTAACTGGCAATAGTATATCAGTATATATTCTTGTTTTTCTCAGAGCAATTATCAGATAGAATACCAAATACCATCTTTAAAATCTGACCAGAAGATATATTTCCAATTAGGTTACGATAGATGATTATCAAACTTTGACAGTAATAAGTAGTCCAATGCAAATACAGTACTCTTTTTTCTCCAACCCTTACCTTAGCAATAAAAAGTCTATTGTCGAGTTCAAAGTCGTGACGTTGAGGGTTTTTCCTACTCGAGCAAGTAAATTCTGCCGGGCTTGTGGAAACTTTTTTTTTCGAAAATCAAATATATTAGAGTTGTACTTCTCTTTCAGACCAATTTACTTGAAAATAATCAATTTGGTTTTGATTCTCAGATTGACCAAAAAATAAACAATGTTGATAGTGAAACTCTTTTCAACGAACACTTCAGACTTTCTTTACTCTTCTAACTACGACAACAAAAAAATTGATATGAATCATTTATTATTTGTTTTTATATTATCGTACAACTAATTCAATTCAAGTCGCTATTTTTATCTCCTCCAAGCTGGAATTTCAATTTATTGCACACTGACTTCCGTTTCTATGTTTTGTTGCTTCTGAGTCAATATCGTGATGTGCTAAATGAGTTCACTAATAAAATCTAAAGGCATTGGCCCTTTCCTGATCCAACGTTTTACACTATGTTGAAGTGAGTTGAAAGCCATGTAGTTCAGTATATGAATTCAGTCCACGAAAACATAAAGGAGTGTGTATTTAAAAATAATTATGAGAATAAACGAATAAACGCACACATTGTTTAGCATATACTTGTAGTATACAGTACAGTACACACAACTATACATACATATTTAAGAACAATTTGCAGTTGGGTTCCCTTCCATTCTGCCTCTCATCACTCTTGCTACTCCTTGCGTATTTACGCTCCCGCGGCATTGTGGGTTAGCTGTAAACCAATATTTGTGCTCATCTATCAGCATTTGAAGTTTAACCCCGCTTTGTTTTGGTACCCTGTGGCATTAGCTGTAAAGCTGTTGTGTGCACAGCTCAGCTGTTCGCTTCATTGAATTAGACTCCTCAGGTGAAACTCAGTTTGTATTTTCGCTGCTTATTTTTTAATAAACTTTCAACTTTGAGTTAAGTGACCTTTGCAGGATGTACTGGTGCTCATTACTAATGAAAATGAGGAAAGGATCATATTGATATTAAAAATTGATATTTTTAAGGCTCACTTTGAATTGTTGTTTAATACCACACAACTTTCTTTTTTAACTATTGGAAGCAAATAAGTGTAACATCTCTCTTTTACAAATTCATTAGAATATTTTACTTCTCAATTGGCAGATTTAATAGCAATAAATTATTTTCTTTAATTTGTCTGGATTTGACTCTATAGTACACTCAAGCATTCATTCAAAACCTTTGTCATATAAATGGTTGAACTTTCGAATTTCTTTTACCTTACATATGAACGCTTTTGCAGAATTTTATCTGATCTTTCGGATATATCAGTGACAGTTTCAGAAGAAGTAACTAAACGTTTGACTGAACATCTTAAATTGTAATTTATAATAAAAATCTGGAGAATGATGCACAAGAAATGGGCGGAAACATAAAACTATTTGGGCAAAAAAAAAAAACCGAAAACCATTATTGTTATATATAAGTAAATGTTAACAGACACATTTTCAAAAGATATTGCCATGTCCACAGTGTATAAATTAAAAGGTAGTAAATGCACAATCAAATGCTTAAAAAGTATGAAAAAGTATGAGTTCTCAAAAATTTGGGTCAAATATAAAGTGAAATAAATGCGTAAAAATTCAGAAAGAGTATAATAAAGGAGGTGATATAAAAAATATGTATGAAATTTGATACAAAAGCGAAAGAAAATGAGCCGGACCATACAAACTTGTCACCAAAACATACCAAAACAAATAAATGAACGCGCTTTTATGATTTGTATATTGCGTAAAAAAATCGCGAATGCGTGCACCTTTTTGAAAAACGGAAAATGAAGATAACTTCAATGAGCAGCAACGGAAGCTGTTCAATGTTTTCGTAAATTTATTTGTCATATCCTGTAACAACAACAAACCGACTAAGCAATTTATTTCGTTTACTTTATTTGCATTCTAAGGTCGAAACCACTATAATTTTATAAAACCAGTGAACGAAAAAATTGTTGACATAATTTTGTGCATTTTTTAATTTTGTAAATAATATTTATATTTTATATATAATAATGTTATTTATCTTACTGCATACTGTTCTTTTACCCCTTTCATTATTACGTTATTTTAATGGAATGAAGTGACTTAACTCAGTCTGAACCTAAAACATTATTCCTAGTAATGTAAGCACCAGCAAATGGATTTTTAACTTTTTTACAAACTTAAAACAACCTTCTTTTTAGAATATTAATTATTAATTAAACGATTTTGTACATTTTGCTTTATTTTCTTTTCGTATTAATATTTTATTTATATCACATGCTCAAAAGGCTAAAAGGTTAAAACCAAAAACAATAAAATATTTTTCATATAGCTTCATGTTACTCTGAGTATACTTGAAGTATTAACTAAATATTTATAAAACCCCAGACCTTCGATTTCGAAAATAGGAGCTTAAAGGACAAAATGTTGATAAGGAATACCTTAATATCCCTCGCGATTTACGCCGTCAGTGGTATATTTATATTTCGGAATTTTTATATTGTGAATTATTAATTTCTACCAGCCAATCAATAGTACGTTAGCTATTTAAATATTTATAGCCATTTATTAAGAATACTCGCGCGTGGCACACTTTTTTCAAGCGTTCGGGATTTTATATACATTTGTGAGTATGAACAATTCATCAATTAATAATTAGCATGAAGCTACGATATGAAGTCATTTTAAATTTATAGGCGTATTTATATTTTATGCATTCACTTTCACGAGGCCACTGAACGAGTGTTCTCATACCAATACAAGAGAGTTTTCCAACAAAAATTCGAATCAGATGTTAAATAATTTAATTATTGAAAGACCTACAAACTTTAAACTATTCATCAAAGTACCAAAGAAAGCTGTTGATTTTCGGAATTAAAAGAGTGTTTGAATGCCATGTTGTTGGTTAAGTGATTATTTCTGAAAATTTTTTGACATGATTTTACTATAATATAAAAATTGACACTAGTGCTTTGCTTAGATGATAGCATTGGTTCCATCTTCAGTCTTGGAAAAGTATGGAGCAATAAAATTATTGGTTAAGTTTTTCTGGTTTCTAGAGTATGTATGTATGTGATTGGCGTTCAACCGTTTAGCCGGTTATAGCCGAATCGATGAGAGCACGCCACTCCTCTTCGCAGTTCGGCGCCAGTTGGAGATTCCAAGTGTAACCAGGTCGCTCTCCACTTGGTCCCTCCAACGGAGTGGAGGCCTTCCCCTTCCTCGGCTTCCTCCGGCGGGTACTGCATCGAACACTTTCAGAGCTAGAGTGTTTTCGTCCATTCGGACAACATGACCTAGCCAGCGTAGCCGCTATCTTTTTTTTCGCTGAACTATGTCAATGTCGTCGTATAACTCGTACAGCTCATCGTTCCATCGTCTGCGGTATTCGCCGTTGTCAATGTTTAGAGGACCATAAGTCTTGCGCAAAACCTTTCTCTCGAAAACCCCAAGAGTCTCATCGGATGTTGTCATCGTCCACGCTTCAGCGCCATACATCAGGACGGGAATAATGAGCGACTTATAGAGTTTGATTTTGGTTCGTCGAGAGAGGACTTTACTGTTCAATTGCTTACTCAGTCCAAAGTAGCACCTGTTGGCAAGAGGGATTCTGCGCCGGATTTCGAAGCTGACATTGTTGGTGTTGTTGATACTGGTTTCCAGGTATACGAAATTATCTACAACTTTGAAGTTATGACTGTCAACAGTGACGTGGGAGCCAAGACGCGAGTGCGCCGACTGTTTGCTTTTTGACAGGAGATATTTCGTCTTGTCCTCATTCACCTCCAGACCCATTCGCTTCGTCTCTTTTTCCATGCGAGAAAAAGCAGAACAAACGGCGCGGTTGTTGCTTCCGATGATATCCATATCATCGGCGTACGCCCGCAGCTGTACACTCTTGTAGATGATTGTACCTTCTCTATTTAGCTCTGCAGCTCGTATTATTTTTTCCAACATCAACCTTGTCTGAAACCTCGTTTGGTACCGAACGGCTCGGAGAGGTCCTTCCCAATCATGACGGAGCTTTTGGTGTTGCTCGTGCTTTCGAAAGCAGCTTTGAAATCGACAAAAAGGGGTGTGTGTTGATCACGGAGCGCATGGTGAATATCTGGTCCATGATGGACTTTCCAGGTCTAAAGCCACACTGATAAAGTCCAATCAGTTTGTTGACGGTGGGCTTAAGTCTTTCACATAGTACGCTCGATAGAACCTTATAGGCGATATTTAGGAGGCTTATCCCACGGTAATTGGCACAGTTTGTGGGATCTCCCGTTTTATGGATTGGGCAGAACACACTGAGATTCCAATCGTCAGGCATGCTTTCTTCCGACCATATTTTGCAAAGAAGCTGATGCATGCACCTTATCAGTTCTTCGCCGCCGTAATTGCGATTCGAATTTCTTCATGGTCGGATAACGGAACATCTATTCCATCGTCTTAGATTGGGGAATCGGGTTCGCCAACTCCTGGTGTTGTACTTTCACTGCCATTCAGCAGGTCGGTGAAGTGTTCCCTCCATAATCCCAGTATGCCCTGGACATCGGTTACCAGATTATCACCTTGGTCTCTACATGAGGATGCTCCGGTCTTGAAACCTTCGTTAAGTCGCTTCATTTTTTCATAAAATTTTCGAGCATTCCCTCTGTTTGCCAGCTTCTCAAGCTCTTCGTACTCACGCATTTCGGCCCCTTTCTTTTTTGTCTGCAGATGCGTCTCGCTTCCCTCTTCAGCTCTCGGTATCTATCCCATCCCGCACGTGTTGTGGTTGTTTGCAACGTTGCGAGGTAGGCAGTCTTTTTTCTCTCCGCTGCGAGACGGCATTCTTCATCTTACTAGCTGTTTTTTTTACTTTTCCGAAAGCCAATTGTTTCGGTTGCAGCGGTACGCAGTGAGTTTGAGATGCCGTGCTGTTGTGCCAAAGACACCTTCTTTACCCACCCTGGCGTTAAAATCGCCAAGAACGATTTTGACATCGTGGCGGGGGCAGGGCATAGGTGCGTTCTAGGCGCTCATAGAAAGCATCTTTGGTCACATCGTCCTTCTCTTCCGTTGGGGCGTGGGCGCAAATAAGCGATATGTTGAAGAACCTCGCTTTGATGCGGATTGTGGCTAGACGTTCATTCACTGGGATCAAGAGTACCTCAATTAATATATCCTGTGTACTATGGTGGCTTAAATTTTAATAGCTACTATACAAAGAAATTCGTTTAATATCATTAACGATTATAAGGGTAAATTAGGCAAATCAGCAAGCAATACAATCAAACCAACTTAAGACACCATTCATAGTCTGATAATACAAAGAAAGGAGCATAAATATAATATAATATTAATGCATTTTATACTCTTTCCATAACGCTTTAACATGAACAACTGATGATCGGATGACATATAAATTAGATACCGAGAATTATAATTTAATACAATTTGAACATTTCTGCAGTGTTTAAATGAGAGACAATATGAAAAAGGAACCTTCATATAAGCTAAAATACTTGTTATATATTCATACCTCTGTGCATTAAGTGAAACATTTAGACTACCCATTAACTCCTTTATAAGTAAATATGTACGCATTATATCCTTGAATATTTCCCACCTGCCATACTATTGAGCAAAACTTTTGCAAGAAGATCCTTCGAAAGACTACGGTTTGCTTTGATGCACATTGACCCACAGCGATTTATATATTTTTACCCTCATCTCACATAGAACACTCTTACTCTCTTCTTCCAACGCGTAATTGCAGGGCTGTTAGTGCGTGGCTATTACACGTTGCCCATAAGATGCTTAACTGCAGGTAAAACGCATAAAGTGAAAACAACAAATTAGCCAGTTCCCCCCTTTGTACCGTTAAATGCATATATATTCGTACATGGTTCTATGCCAACAGTGAAGGGGATATCAATGCTGGAAATTGTGTTTTGCAACTACTGACTTTCACACTTTATTTGCCGCATTATGTTACCCCACAGCACTATTAATTCTATAGCTGCCAGCACTCATTATGTTATCGATAACCTACTTTGATTTGCTTTGCTTATTTCATTTAGAAACTTTATTACTTCGCTAAATCTACCGTTACTCCACTTTCCGTTTTTCATTTGTAAACTGAGCTGAAGCAAACTGTGTTTGTGTGTGTGTGTTGTAAGAGCCGTTCAATGCCATTTATGCCGCTGAGTTATTTTAGTTTTTGTGTGTAAAAGTATATTTATTATTTCTCCGCTTCCTTTTTGGCCCTAAACCCCCACACACACGCCGATTCATTGGAAATTTATTTATTTTCGTATCGTAAAAATTCTGCTGCCGGGCAATTGATAGCGCGCGAAAAGAAATTGCGCGCTATAAAAAGGTAAATATTTGCTGATGTGCAGATTTACTTTGAGATACACTACCGTGTTGTACCTGCCATGTAATATATGTGTGTGTGTGCTGCTGCTGAAATTACTTAGTTATTTGCTTATTTAAGTGCGTATATGCTGATTACATTTACCCTCTTGAGAGCAGTCAAACAACGGTTAGCTCACCTCTAACAACACTCACCTGTTCCGTTTTATGGCCTGTATGCCACTCTTGTTAAATTGGTGTACTCATATACCGTTGTTTAGTGCTGTAGTGTTGTGTCGTTGTATGGTTGTACTTCGCATAAAAGATGCAATAAAACCCACAAACTATGCTTAATGAACCCGCCATTTTCCGCTGTGTGTCTTACATTGTAATTTCAGCAATAGCTACAAGGCCACTCATGAGGGTTGAGTAAACATTTAATTTGTAACTTTTGATGATGCCACTTTATTTTCGAGGTTATATAGTTAATAGTGTGTTTTTTTTTTTGATTTTGCTAGTGGGTCCCCTTCGTTTCGGTTCGGCTTGCTTGTTTAATGTTAGGTTTATTGTTAACAGTTGTTTTATTTTGTTGTTATTTTTGTTGCTGTTTTTTGCTGCTGCGATTTTTCGCTCATTTAACTCCATACAGCAGCTCAAAGATTTATGTGCGCCAAGCGTGCGTTACGTGAGCACACGCACACTCCGCTCTAGGTGTGCAATGCAGCTATTCTAATGTAATTGTATGCGTGTCCGTGTAGTCTGTTGTTGTTGTGCTTTGTTCTGTTTATTGTTGTACCATTTGCATTTGCAATAAAGTTGTAGTTGTTCATTAACACCGTAAAGTGTGAAGGATAATTGGCGTTTGCACTGGCATTTAAGTTGCGCATACGCCGTGGACTCCGCGCTCAGGTGCTATCTTTGCTTTGACCTGTACACAAGTGTTCAGTTGTTGTGAGGGGATTAAATAAAATTTTACAAGAACTAAAAAGTGAAATTATTATATCCATATATATATATTAATATGTATGTATACATAAAAAATTCTTAAAAAATTATTGAATAAATTTTCAACAAATTATATTATACTAAGATTTTAATATCTGAGCCATCATTTTTTTCGTGCCAATACAAAAAATATATAGTTTATATAATATAATAATATTTTTCTCTATTATAAACGACAATCTTCAAAAATATTTACTACTCACAATTTAGCTGGCATAAATTTACTTTCATTGCTATTATTATATGTCGCTAATTATTTTTGAAAACTGAACACTATAATTGAATTATATACTATATACCACTTATTATTACTTGACCCTTCGTAGTATCCTTCAAAGCTGAACGTAGACTATAGCGACTATCTAAAACTAAAAGTATCTAAATAATATAGCATCAAAAATAATTTCGAAATGTACGTCAAAATCTTATTGGCTACGGCTTCGGAAAGTTCTTCTACCATTACTAATACTTACCATTTTTATTGCAATCAGCTGAGTACATTTCATATACATATATGTTTTAAATTTCGCTTTCGAGACACGTTAGGTAGGAATCTTCTAAACCATTGTGAACAAAACGAACTGATATAGATCATTAATTAAAAGAAGACAATAATGTTCTCTTTCGAGGTGAATCAAATAGATCAATTAAACTGGTTATTAGTTAGTTGTTTTGAAATGGTGACTAATATCCTAGAGGGCGTTTAGGGTTTTACTTTAGATAGAAATCGTAACCTTTTATTTAAACCACATAGTAGTTTAACCCAAAGTATATGTATTATATGCCAGACATTTCCCGACCAATGGTAAGAGTCATCGAATAGTAGACGTAGAAATACTACTTTAGAATTAGTAAATCACACAACGTCTTTTCTCCAGATGTTTAAATAAAAACAATAAGAAAATATAGAAAGTATATTCGAATATTACATATTGACACAGAAAAATGCTTTTATCGCCTTATCAACAAAGTATTCTAGGGGTGTAGGGTAGGTAGGGGTGTATGCTATTACTGGATAGAAATCGACAGTGTAAAGCATGTTGGTGATCTTCTCTTGGATTTATTCCAAATTATTACCATGAAGAAGTATTCTTCAGAGCATCGAAAATTACGTTTTAAAATCTGAAGTTAAATTCACTAAAACTGCTTTGTCAGCCTTTTAGAAAATGTTGCAAATAAAGCTCCTTATAAATCTTTCTTTTTCGACAAGGAATATAAATTGCCCAGATGGCAATATCTCCATATTTACCGATGTGGTAACTATTTTGTTTTTTTTTTTTTTAATTTCTTTTCCATAGAACTATATTGGTGCACTCAGAGTTTAATTGTCAAAGGGTAAAGTTGCCATATATGAAATTTTCCATAAACTGTGAACAGCACAAATATAAGAATTATAGTGGAAAAGTAAATGTAAAGAAGCAAAAGTAAGTGATGAATTTCGATGTTATGAGAGGAATTTTGAGAAATTTATTTATAAGATGATACACAGCCCCTTTATATGCTTGCTATGGAAAATGAAACAAACACCTCTTGCTTGAAATATAACCTCACATTTTGATGATTCTTGACAAAAGTGCCAAACTCTATATGCGAGATACATACAACATATTTATACTCTCGCAACAAATGTTGCTAAAGAGAGTATTATAGTTTTGTTCACATAACGGTTGTTTGAAACACCCAAAACTAAACGAGTTAGATATAGGGTTATATATACCAAAGTAATCAGGGTGAAGAGTGGAGTTCAAATCCGAATGTCTGTCTGTCCGTCCGTCCGTCCGTCCGTCTGTGCAAGCTGTAACTTGAGTAAAAATTAAGATATCTTGTTGAAACTTGCCTTCGAAAATGAGCAAAATCGGACCACTGCCACGCCCACAAAATGGCGAAAACCGAAAACACATAAAGTGCCATAACTAAGCCACAAATAAAGCTATGGAAATAAAATTTGGTATGAAGGATCGCACTATGAAGGGGCATATTTGGATGCAATTTTTTTGGGGAAGTGGGCGTGGCCCCGCCCTCTACTAAGTTTTTTGTACATATCTCGCAAACCAATAGAGCTATATAAACCAAACTTTCTGCAGTTGTTTTTTTAACCACTTCCTATTACAGTCAAAAAATGAAAGAAATCTGATCATAACCACGCCCACCTCTCATACAAAAGTTAGGTTGAAAATTACTAAAAGTCGGTTAACTCACTAACGAAAAACGTCAGAGACACTAAATTTCACATAAGAAATGGCAGATGAAAGCTGCACTCAGATTGTTTTAAAAAATGGAAAATGGGCGTGGCGTCGCCCACTTATGGGTCAAAACCCATATCTCAGGAACTACTCGACCGATTTCAATGAAAATTGGTTTGTAATAGTTTCCTTACATCCCAATGATATGTTGTGAAAATAGGCTAAATCGCTTCACAACCACGCCTACTTCCCATATACCAGAACTTTGAAGACGATCTGAATCGTTTACTTTACAATATATAAAGTAAGCACTAGTGAAGATATCGGTGCAGAACTTTGCACAAATACTACGATTATAGTGTGGCAGCCTCATTCTAAAAATCGCCGAAATCGGACCACAGGTTTTTAAGGCCCCATATATCGAACACGAGGACCTCGGTGCTTCTAACCTAATATTAGGGTTTCCAACTTTCAATGGACTTTATACAATATCTATGACGAATATGTGGGTCAAATTGTGTATTATATAATATAAATAAAGTTAAATAAATAAATTGCGAGAGTATAAAATGTTCGGTTACACCCGAACTTAGCCCTTCCTTACTTGTTTATTATTATTTATCGAACTATGAAAAATATTGGTACAATAAAACACTGTTCTAAGTAGACGATGTTGGGTGTAAAAGCATAAATGATTGGTCAGCAGCCACATGCTTGTGTCAAGGGCATGTACCATGTTATCAATTTGTATTGACGAACCAACGCTGATTTTCGTGAAATATAACTATCCAACAGCTTGCGCGCATATAATATATATGTATGAGTAAATTTGTATTAGGAATATGCGTTTATTATTGAGCTAATAAAAGACGAGCTATCACAACCAAATGATTGACCACGCTAAATATTGCTCAGGCTTTCGCGGTAAGCTACATAAAATAAATACAAATTGTATGATTTGATACGCGTTTGTATGTGTTCGAGTAAAGTGAAATAATTTTACGCCCTATAATACGAAACAGCAGTTCTCGTGTGCGCTGATAGATAGCATGTTGACAGGACGAGTTGGAAAAAAAATATTTTCACACCAAACATAATGCGCTTACATAAATAAATAACTATGGTTACGCCATTTTTATTTGCAATAAATAAATTCGCTGACCGCAAGAGAAATAAAATAGAAAATTTAGTAGAGGAAAATAGCGGGTGATACCGATTCATACAGTTGGTATGGAAATATACATATATACATAATATTTATTTGTGTTAAAACTATCTATATACATGTAATATACATATATAAACATATATACCCTCCACATGAACATCTATTTGTTTGCCCATGTTGGTGCTTCTATTATTTGCATTTGCTTTGTTTATTTGCGCGTTGATGGGTGCTGTTGGGTCATTTGTACATTTGAAGATGACCTAGAATGGCTTACGCTGCCGAGCCGAGTGCAAGTGCTGGCTTTAGCTATGCTCGTCTGAATTTGCATGTGCATGGTGCCTGACGCATAAGTGCGCTGGTGTGCGGCCAACGAGGTCACTGCGATACACAGTATTTGCGTTTATCAAATAACAACGCGGGCAAATAAAAATAAAAATAAAAAATCGAAACAAACAGATTTCTACTCTCCGCAAATAACGGTAGATACAACTACATACCATTTACACTCAGCGCTCGTGTTGGGCATTAATGAATTCTACTAAAAACGCTGCTGTGGTCTGTTTCGCTGCGCAAATATTCACTTGTTGTTTGTGTTGTTGTTGTCGCGGTAGTTGTTCTATTTGGCATACCTGACCATTAGTTTGATTTGCATATGCATTTGTTGGCTTCCTTTTTTTCGTTGTGGTAAATATTTTGTGCATTCGATTTGCGTGAGTGCAGCACAGTGCAGGAATGCAAATAAATGGAGTAATTCATAGACTGGGGTGTACAAATATTTGTTCATACCACTACGTGTTTTTAACTCACAGGAATTCGGAACACATGAAACTATGCCAGTTGCTTTTTGCAAGAAATAATAAATAATTTAGTCAAATTTTCATTAGTAGCACACCAATTAGTTCTTAGTTAACAGATTTTGGTCAGCCATAGGCCTTGAAAAGTTATGGTCCTAATTATATCATTACTTAGAGAGATGTCCAGAGATGTAGTGATATTTATGTCACCGATTATTCAATTGTTATACTATCGTAACAAAGTTGCTAAAGAGAGTATAATAGTTTTGTTCACATAACGGTTGGTTATAACTCATAAAACTAAACCAGTCAGATATAGGGTTATACAGTATACTCTCGAAAAGTAAATTCTCAGAAAGTAAATAATCGCGGAAAAGTTAATCACCTTTTAGATTACACATGCACCTCGAAAAAGTAAATTTTTTAATTTACTTTTCAGAGAGTGTGATAAAGAAACGAAGCAAGCAGCGTTTTTACGATGTTGCAAAAACACTTACTCTCTTGTTTATCGCGTCTTTTTAGTAAATAAACTCTCCTACTTGATCCACTGGTTTAAATATGAAACGATTTGAATTGTCGTACAAAAATGGTCAGAAAATATATTGCAAAAGAAAAAAAACAAAAGAATATTCAAGATTTTTTCCCTTCATAGTACATACATATGTATGTATGTAAATGTAAATATGTTTTTCATGTACATCCATATGTTTTATTGAAGCAAATAAATGAATGAATTTTTTAAGTTTAAAAATGCATTTAATATTATAAAAACAGATAATTTATGTACATATTTGGAAAAGTAAATTATTCGAAAAAGTAAATTACCCGAAATACCAATCGATTTACTTTTCGGGAGTATACTGTAAAAATCAAAATGATCAGGCTGATGAGTATAGCTCAACTTCGGATGTCTGTATGTCCGTCCGTCTGTCCGTCCATCCGTGCAAGCTGTAACTGGAGTAAAAATTTATATATCTTGATGAAAATCGATGGCCGTAATCGGTCCACTGTCACGCCCACAAAATGGCAATAACCGAAAACATATGAAGAGTTATAACTAAGCCATAAATTAAGCTATAGAAGAAAAATTTTATAAGAAGGATCGCACTATGAATGGGCATATTTGGATGTTTTTGGGGTTTGCCCCGCCCCCTACTCAGTTTTTTGCACATATCCAGTTAACTACTAAAGCCATATCAAGGTAACTTTCTAAAGTCATTTCTTTTAGGTACTATCTTATACAGTTCAAAAATGGAGGAAATCGGATTATGACCACGCCCACCTCCCATACAAAAGTTATATTGACAACTACCTAAAATGCTTTAATTCAGTAAGCAAAACCACCAGGAACCTTACATTTTATTATAAAGATGATACAGAAGAGCTGCACTCAAAAAGGTATACTATAATTTTAAAAGGGCGTGATTCCGCCCACTTATAGGCCAAAAACCATATCTCCGACACTACTCGACCAATTTCAATGAAATTAGGTTTATAATGTTTTCCTTACATCCTAATGATATGTTGTGAAAATAGGCCAAATCGGTTCACAACCACGCCTACTTCCTATATACCAAAACTTTGAAGACGACCTGAATCGTTTATCTTTACAATATATAAAGTAAGCACCAGTGAAGATATTGGAACAGAACCATAGGTTTTCAAGGCCCCATATATCGAACATGAGGAACTCAGTCCTTCTAATAATTTTTTCCCGCAAATATAGGTAGGTCTCTCAGATATTTTGAAGAAATTTTGAGGGAATATATTTCTTCTAATAATATGTCTCCGTGCCAATGAGTGAAATCGGGTCATAACTTCGCCTATCTCTCATATACTTAATATTAGGGTTTTCAAACTTTCAATGGATTTTATACCATACACATGACGAATAAGTGGGTCAAATTGCACACACATTTACATTAAATAAAAAAATTGCGAGAGTATAAAATGTTCGGTGACACCCGAACTTAGCCCTTCCTTACTTGTTTAATGATGGACTATATGTACATAAACAGAAGAGAAGATGACATTTAAAATATTTATTCTACTAATTAGATAGGATGTGATTATAAAAAATCACATTAAATTCTGTTCAGTCGCTCTTGAGTTATAAAGGAGGAAATAACCCTAATTTGTTATACAGATTTTCAGCCGGAACATCACCTTGATAGTATGGGGTCCAATTATTAAAAAGGGTTCAGCCCCCAGTAGTCTTGTTTCCGCAGACGAATAGGCTTAGTACTTTTATATAAGACGTAATGTCATGAATGACATTGCGAAACCGATAAAGATACGCTACATACTACATACATACATATATTTCTGATTATTCAAAAAAAAATTCTGGTTTGGATAATTCAGTTATATCTCCTCTTAAGATTCGCTTTTGCAATTGTACAAATTTTAATTTTCAATATACACTCTGTGTGTGAAAATACTTCAACGAAAATAACGATGTTCTCACTCTCGAAATAACGAAATAACGGTTGCACATATTGATTCTCGCGTTGATTCTCCGTAGCGTATTTCTACAGCCAAGGAACCCATGCGGGGCTTTCTCTCGCTATTTACATTGTGGTGAATGTGATTTGGCACATTCGCTGAAAACACAATGAAAAAGGCTTGAGTGTATGTGAAGTGCGAACCGCAAATTGTGCATTTTGGCTGCTAACTGCACATGACGCTGGCAGCGCGCACATATACCGACACAGGACTATGGTGTGTATGAGGTGTGTGAAGTAGTATGCGAATGCTCACACGCATAAAGCATAAAAGGAAATTCTGAATTCTGCTGAATTGCCTATTTTTGCAATTTCATTTCAAGATTTTTGCATTTCGGTTACATCAACAGTGGACAACGGCTGCCAAAAGGACACATAGCAATATGAAACTGCACCCAACATAAATGCGCAGCTGCACACAATGCCACGCGGGCATGCCCACTACCATTGAATGATTGGAGCACAAAAACAGGTTGGAGTATATGCCTTTTGGCATTGTCGTTGAACATCGGAAACTCGGTGCCAACAACGCATTGCCTGCAGCACATTGCTGGCGCTTGTATTGTTCAACCTTATTGATGACCACAAAGTAGCCTTGAGGAAATTGCGAAAAAACGCCAACAGTGGTCTTGGCAAATCTACTGCAGTAGGCACAAAAAATAAAAAAACACAACAACCAAAAAAATTACAACAAAAATCTTTCGAAAATTATTCGTATACTGCCCACGTAAGCATTTCGCATTTTTGCCTGACGCATTTCGTATTGTGTGCCTCACTGCTACAGGCCAGTCACCAGGGCGTATGAGTACCATCAGCATTTTGTCAAGCGGCTGACAATACAATTGCAGAGGCCATATAACTGCGGTCAAAAGTCGACTTTTGGGTCACATCACATTTACGCAAGTACACAAAAATATTGTAGTGGCGAAAAAATTTCGTTTTAGGCAATTATGGCCGTGTATATGCATTTGTAACGCGACAGTGGCAGCTGTAGGCCAAACGAAAATTCTTTCGGGCTAAGCTGGCGTTTGGCAGTAGAAAGAGGTTACGGCGAAGAAATGAAAATAGCACTTTTACTTTGTGGATAAATGCTAGTGAAATGTAATAATAGATCAAAGTGCATTGTTGAAAAAAGATCGTATTTGGAAATGGTTGACTTAGAAAGTAACTTTTTGTGAAATAATTTACTTTAGCGCAAAAATTACCAAAGATACTTTTATGCAGAGTAAATAAATAAAAGGACAAATAAACTAGAGCTCAAAATAATTGATAAAGAAGACCATATTTCCTCAGACCAAACTTGATTTTTGGAGAATGGTGTTAGTAGATGATGTGAGGGCATATCAGTAGGCATACCAACGGCAAACTGGCTGGTATTGATATTAACCGACTTAAGAAATCTGAGAAAGACTTTAATGGCTTTGACGATACGGGAGGGTTGGCATCACAAAGGATATAGTGGGTTCCGCAGCGAACGTAAGGATTACCCTCCCAAACAAACCTTAACTATGGAGTGTGGGTCAGCACCATATGTTTTGTAGCTAGTTCTAATAAAAAAGTTCAAAAACTAACTATGTCTATAATAAGGATCTCTTAAAGCTCACTTCACTTCAATTCATTTCTTGTTTTCATCACTGAGTTGTAACTCTTTGGGAATTACAATATTAAATTAATAAAAAGTAAGAAGAAACATGATCCTTAATGAAATCCTCTCAATATTTATTTTTACAAAAAAAAGTTATCAAAAAAGTTACATCGAAAGTATATCCGCTGGCACTTAACTATACAAATGCCGTTAGAATTGCCGTCAAATTGTGAGACATTACGTGCACTTACTCGTCAATTGTGTCAAATCGGTTGAAGACGGTGAGAAACCGTAAAAAAACTTGCATAAATAAGCAAAGCTCGGAAGGCGCAGAATATGTGTATAGATACCCCTATGCGCCAAATGCTCATCATACACAGCTGTGTTTTATGTGAATTTAATGAAATTGTTAACGCTCGAATGCGCCGAGTTATTCACCAGAAATAAACTGTTTCACATGAAACACAGCGGCAGGCGAGCGCACACTGTGGCGGCGGCAACAGTTTGGCCGGATTTTGCTGTCATTGCCGTTGTTTCCGCTTCCGCTGTGTGTGTGTGTGCCATTAAGCGGTTGTAAATGAAATGGTGGCAAGTGAAAGAGGTTGACGAATTCCTCCGCTGCTCTAAATGATCTGTCGTGTCTGGTGAAAGGCATAAAATGTGCGTTTCAGCGTGAATTTCCTTCGAATGAGATGCTGGTGTGACGGTGGCGGCGAACCATTCTGGTGTGCTAATTTCGCCGAACTGATTTGTTTATGATTTTTCTTCTGCGGGTTTTACTGTCATACTCTTATGCTGTGCATTTCTAACAAAAGACTGTCGTAATTTGCCTTGACTCAAATGCAAACACATACATCCACACACACATACACATAAATATGGCAGATGGATGTGGCTTACTACGTAGATCTTGCTGCGAATTAATTTCTTATATTTTATTAGCGCGTATTTATCAGATACTAAAACCGTTTTACGACAGACCGCTGCAACTAATTGCCGTAAAGATTCATGCATTATATGATGGAACGTTCGCAGCATTAGTTATATGGCCTACTAAAGGGTGATATGAGAGAGAGAGAGTTTAATTTGAAAGTCAAATAAAAACGTTTTATGTCGAACAGAGTAAGGTGGCAAGATTTGTGGGATTAAGTGTGCATGAGTTAATGGATTCAATTTCGTTTTTAGTCTGCTACACAGTTATATGCAATTTTATTTGCTTATGTGTATCAAAATACATAAAATTATATAAACTTTTTGGGATTATTTGCAGCAATGGTGTTAGTGCCATCGGTCAGACCTATTAAAGATATTAGCCTTTAGAGCTAAAATGCAAATCAATTAAATGAAATACGTAAATCCAATGGCAGTTGGTTCAATGGTCATATTTCCTTTCAGTTCAAAACAGGTCGAGTTTAGAGAACTTATTTAGTGATAACAAGGGGTTT
This sequence comes from Zeugodacus cucurbitae, assembly GCF_028554725.1. Lineage (NCBI taxonomy): Eukaryota > Metazoa > Arthropoda > Insecta > Diptera > Tephritidae > Zeugodacus > Zeugodacus cucurbitae. The sequence continues at coordinate 43,654,321 of NC_071671.1, read as the reverse complement.
GTTCGGAGAAAAACGAACTATTTTCAATAATTCTTTGCATTTATAACAAATTAAGTATTTAGCTCAAGCTTTGGTGAGAGATTACTGAAATTTTTTAAGATAAATATTAACACTCTGAACACAAAAAATCCCTGGCCTTTGTAAATTGTATGTCGGAGACCACCATCCAGTTCGGTTAAATAAATCTCGAGAAATACTGACAACCGACTTTAAAATGACAGATTTTAGAAGAACGCGTTGAAAATTTTGTATGAAAATTCTGGGTAACTGGAGCACGCAGCACGCAATATCTTCAGACTGTAACTCCAAAATTATGACTCAGATCGAATTGGTGCTATAACAATACTCTAGAGATATTGTAAAATTTAATAAGACAATAACAAAAACAATTTCTTAACGTGAAACACACTCGTTTTTGTTAAAATGTATATATACTCTCTAATATATAATCGTAAGCATTGTTATTATGATGGACATACCTCATACAAATATTTATATGTGCATTTTTGTTATTGTTTATATTTCTTGTTCAATGTTATTTTTTGAATTTCGAAAAATGTAGAATAACAGGTTGATATGTTGCCGTTACTTTGCAACGAAAATTCGTTCATACTTCTCTCGTTCGTTGTACCGTTATATTAAGAATGTACTTGTGAATTGGATATTGCATAGTATATTTCTTTCTCTTTCTTGCTGATAGTGCCGCGGTAAAAACTTTTTGCGTAAAAATTTGTCTGTAATTCTATTGCATGTGTATTAATTTAATGAATTATTAAAGACTTGATCAGAATCATTTAACTTTAAGCCTTAAATGCCTCGTGGTATTTGTTTGTCAGCCAAGGTACAAGATATAATCATAGATTTTCAAACAAGCGGTTCAAAATTGAGTCTAGACCAAAGCAACATTGAAATTGTATATGAAAACTTGTAAGCATTCTGCCGCAGTGGAAAGATATCTATATGTTTTCTATCCACTCAAATAAATGCCAGTATTTATGTAGATCTTTTGGACAAAGAGTTTATGAAATTTGCAGGCAATATTTATGGCCTGTAACTGGACATATCAGCAGGATAACGCTTCAATCCACACGAAGAACATCTTTAGCGACCGGAAAATTCCCTTATTACAATGTGAAGCATTGAGTTCGAATCTAAATCCTATTGAGGATCCTCTGGGGGATGTATAATGACTACTGGTAAAAATAGTAAAATGCACATATAAATATTTACTATTAGCCTAAACTTAAATTTTGTTTCATTGTTAAAAAAATTGCAATTTGTTATTTTTTTGTTTTTTAATATCGTATATATTAATAATAACAAGCGTGCATACTCAGAAACAATTTACAATTTTCTAATCTTCTATTTTTTTTTTTTTGCAAAAAGTTCATGCTCATTTAATTATTTGTATGAGGTATACGGATAGATACGGCATAAGATCACTGAAATAATGTAAAATATATTTTATTACTCCTACTATAGAGTATATGAAGAAAGGCATAATATACCCAAAATCGGTATATAGCAGCTAGAGGAACGTACTTACCAATTTCGATGCTTTTTGCGTTCGAGGATCGCCTTTTTAAACTTCACTTTTCCTACTTACAATTATCCGCTTGGTATCGATCAACGTCCATACTTTACGGTAGCTTTAAGCAATTATTATTCATTTTAAGTTGAAATCAGTAAAGAAAATATATGTGGATGTAGTCAAGGAACTATGCATTTTTATGCTCCCCTGAAGTGATAGAAATTCTTTACAATTCTCGAACTATAGAATATTTTATATATGCAGATATACACAAGCGAATGGCTCAACTATTATTGTTTTCAAAATTTTTGAGCTTGCTTTTATTCAATAAATTGACGCACACCTAGTTCCTTATAACATCTAAACACAACATCCTTAACACACCTTTCCACAATTGGCATTGTACTATGTATTCAACAAATGCTCGATATTGTTGTCTCTGCAATTGTACAGCGTTGCCACCCTTTGCATTTAGATGCCCACAATTATTCGTGCATTGTCTGCTCATTGTTTGTTTGCTCGTAGTAATTTCTGACAAATGCGTTTATCCTGCGGCTGTCATTTGTTGTGTTCATATGAATTATGGCTTGTGTGAAAAATTATCGAAATTTGTGTATTTTATGTTATTGTGTGCCGCAATTTTCGTAGCTCTCTGTCTGCTCGTGTACGAATTTGAATGTGCGTGCATTTTGTCGAATAAACATTTGTTTTCCTGCCGAGATAGTAGACCTGCTAGGCAGGTGGATGTGCATTATGTGGGCACTTGTTTTGCTAACAAATGAGTGCACAAATATTTCCCAAAATTTGCTTGTAGTTATTGGACGATAGCTGGGTATATTTTATCATACTGCTGCAACACGTTTCATAGAGTACAATGTTGGGTTCACTTAACAATTTTACAATTCTGCTAAAAATCTATTTCCATATCAGAATTTCAAAATTATACCCAACAAAAACACAAAAAATTTACTCAAAGATACTCCAAAAGCAAAAGCTAGTAACACACTTCCAAAAGTAGGAAATGAGGGTGAGGAATTATAGCCTACGATAGCCACCAAGAACGCCAAAAGCAGCTGCCAACTGCAAGCTGTCGGCTGTCACTCATACATTTGGCACAACGCTACGCCTTTGAGCGGCTGAAAAACTTATTGCTTCCTAGTTGATTTCGGTTTGTTATCGCCTTCGCTTTATCTTTCCGGCCAAAAGCAATAGTGAAACAATACAAACTCCACTCCGTGCTACCAGCCATCCGCATGACTATGGCCAAAGCCTTTTGCGGCTATAACAATTTAAAAGCGTCACAAAGCAACGCGAATTGGGCGCGCCAAGCAAATCGACCAAAAGCAGTGAAATTAAAATTCAATAAAATTTGCTTTGGCACTGGCGCAAAACAATGAAAGCAATAAAAGAACTTTTGAGTCATAATAGAATGGAGAATTAGGTTAGAATTTTTGGCGTGAAGTGTTTGAGTGTCTATGTATGGTGTGGGGGTGTGATGAAAAGTTGCTTATATTTAAATATATACAGGCAGTTCCTCTCTACTGCGCCTGCTGGTTATGCAAATGCCAACTCAACTCATATCTATGGCTGGAAATTTCTCTTTCTACACAAACTTCGCGGCAAAAGCTGAATTGGCGACTTTTTGACTTGACAATCAAATAATATGAGTGTTTTGCACGACATTTAATCATTTAACGTCTTTATTGTATACCATTATATATAGACTATTATTATACATATATATATATCTGTCAGCTCAGCAATGGAGCGGAAATGTATATTACAATTTTATTTGTTTCAACTCAAGAATATTTCCATGTAATAGTTATAGCTCACCGCAAGTCTCCTTATTTATACAGCAACCTTCTGGAAAGTAACGAAGAAATTATTAGTGACACAAAATTTGCTCCAAGTAGCTCTACTTAAGTTTATACTGAGAACTTAAAACCTAGAGCTCACGGTAGTAAACAAACTGGAAAATTGAACTAAAACAAGCAATTACCTCAATCCAAAGTAAAACGGCTTTGATTTTTGAAGCTAGCCTATAATTTATATTTGTTCGAAAAAGGCTTATTAAAACCGAGTTGGGTTGCATTCCGGGAGTGCAGGTAAAAGTTAAAACTTGAACGTATGGTGCGTTGGGCAATTTTTGGGTGAGCATTTATAGGTGCGCTCGCGACATGAGAAATTGTACATAAACAAGTAAGGAAAGGCTAAGTTCGGCTGCAAACGAACATTTTATACACTCGCAATTTATTGAAGAAATTTTATTTACATAACACACAAATTTTATAGGTAAATTAAATGTCGGCATAAAGAATAACGAAAATCATCATATATAGTATATGAGGGCTGAGGTAATTCCTGAACCGATTTCATTCATTTTCACCAGCAGGGTACACTATATTCAAGACTATACACTCACTTAATTTCGCTAAGATATCTCACATATTAACCAGTACATATGTATATGCAGATTAAAGCCCACTGTATTTTTGAAAAACCTATAATTAGGTATATGGGAGCTAGGAGATGTAATTATCCGATTTTAATAACTTTTGGAACAGAAACACACTATTCGAAGAAAACAATTTCCTCTGAATTACATTAAATTATCAGAGAGATGTATCCATATTTTCGGTTAAAATTTACCCTTAGGCGCGGAGTTCAACAGTTATTGTCCGTTTTCGACAATTTTTTCTCAAGTGAAGCCAGAGATGATATGCACTATTTGGGTAAAGTTTTATTTCTCTATCTTCGTTGGTTCCTTATGTTTACATTATAAAGTGAAGGAATCAGATGGAATTCACAATTAAGTTATATGTGAAGTTGTCGTGGTTATAAACCGATTTCATTTTTCACATGTGTCATCAGGGTGTCAAGAAGGTATTATATACCGAATTTCATTGACATCTGTCGAGTAGTTCTTGAGATATGGTTTTTGACCCATAAGTGGGCGACGCGACGGCCATTTTCCATTTTGTAAAAAAATCTCAGTGCAGCTTCTTTCTGCCATTTCTTATGTAAAATTTGGTGTTTCTGACGTTTCTCGTTAGTGAGTTAACGCACTTTTAGTCATTTTCAACCTAACCTTTGTATGGGAGGTGGGCGTGGTTATTATCCGATTTCTTTCATTTTTAGACTGTGCCCCCTTTAATGCGATCCTGTGTTCCAAATTTTATTTTAATAACTTTATTTATGGCTTATGACACTGTATAGGTTTTCAGTTTCCGCCATTTTGTGGGCGTGGATTTTGCCCATTTTCGAATGCAACCTCCTCAGGGTGCCAAGGAATATGTGTTCCGAGTTTCATTAAGATATCTTAATTTTTACTCAAGTTATCGCTTGCACGGACAGACTGACAGACGGACAGACGGACGGACAGACAACCGGATTTCAAATCCACTCGCCATCCTGATCATTTATATATATATAACTCCATATCTAACTCTTTTATTTCTTGGTGACACAAAAAACAACCGTTATGTGAACAAAACTATGATACCCTGTGCAACATATTGCGAAAGTATAAAAATTCAATTAATGATTGATTTTTGACATCTGCAAAGTTTATGTTGAAATCTCCACTCAAAATCATAGGATAATGATCAACCCTTCTATTAATTTTCATCATAAATAGTGCGGAAGCAGCTTTAGAATTAATGAATAAATTTGAATACAAGAACTCTCGTATTGTTTGTAAAGACTGTTTTGGTGAAATATAAACGGCAGCCATTATTTTTGTTTGTCCATTAGAACGGCATTGGGAAATACATATATCACCAATATTCGAAACATTAGTGCTAAACATACTGGTATATCTCGCATGCACTTCCATATGATCTGTAGAATATGTGGCCATAGTATCATCGGACCGATGATAAATAGCCTCCCCACCTGTTGGACGATTCTCTCTTTTGAAACTTACTATAAAGTTGAAATTTGGAATGTCAATGGTTTCTTCGTTACTCACATGAGTTTCTGATAATATTAACACACTCATTTCCTCAACAAGAGCATCAACTGATAGGTCATGTACATGTCGTCGTAAGCTTTGATAATAGAATGAAATGAAAAATAGATAACCCTTTTTTTGTCGAAATTAAATCAATAACTGTCAAATGAAATATTTAAATAAATAAATTTTCCATTTAATATTCATTTATAAAATAAATATAAAAACTCTCAATCTTGGCTGACGCGAGGGCACGAACGAATTCGCATGCAAAGATTGCGTATAGTATAATAAGTAAGTTTCTCTAGATACGTTTCGTTGAAGTGCTCAATTGACTCATGAGACAATAATTCAGTCAAGCTAAACCAAAATGAGCCATACCACCAAAAAACACCAAGAGTATAGCTGAAAGAATAAAGTGATACGAATATGATCACAGTAAAACTGACGAAGTCTTTGCCGCCGCTAGGCAAATGTGGCCTATGGGAATTGACTAACGATGTGTTTTGTTCGTTGATATTGTGTGTGTATTACATTTAATGTTTTAAGTTATTTATTGATAGTAAAGTTATTTTAAACTTTTAGGTTCTAATATATTTCTTTTAATATTAATATTATTTAATGATGTGACAAAATTCTCACTGGGTATCTTAACTTTCGTGATCAGCTACGAAGTCACAATTCCACTCGTTCCGATCGGTGTACCGAACTCATTCACGTTTATTTTCATCGTGACCAATGAATAAGTGAGTAAAATCGAATTGTTACTATACACTCGTTTGAGTCATAAATTGACGGCACATATAAGTGTAGAAATACTATGAGTTTTTTTTTTGGTTACGTGAAAATGAGCCTTAGTCATTTTTGATATTAGTATTAATACTCATTTGCACTAATTTGTTTGGCTCCTGAGTTAGTGCACTAATTTCATTAGTACTCAATCTGGTGTATATTTGTGTAAAATCTCATCTTTCACTTCAAAAATATTTTTAATAACAGGATATAATTACTAAAAGATCCAAAATATGGATATAATATATTAGGTCTACAACTTTGCTTCCGTCGTTTTCCAATAGATGTCTCTAGGGTCAAGCACTGGTCGATTAAAACGATTTCTTTTATATCGATCTTGGGCATTTATGTCAACCTTAACCCAACAAAATATTCGTAGATATCTGGTGGCATCCCAAACTTATCCTCAACTGAAAATGTCACTTTTTGAGCCGAATTCTCGACACTTGCGGGAAATTTTGCTTTTCTTTTTTAATTCCAAGAAAAGTGCGGCTGGGGCTCATCGACCTTTGTAACCTCGACAATTTTAACCGTTTTTATACAAAAAAATACTTAAATTTACTAAAAAACGGCGGCAGCAAAGTTGTAGACCTATACATTTTCTTCTTATTTCAATAGTGTGTAAGATTTTTCGATTCGGAAAAAAAGTTTGGTCCAATACCCAGAAAAAAGTCAAATTTTTCGTATAGTGCGATTAATTCTTATAAAAACATTTAAATTTTAAATTATTACAGAACTGATTTATTATATTTTAGGAAAATATTCCTTATTGTAAAGACTCGTTTGTTTATGATATGAATTTCCAATATAGCTCAATTCTACCAAACAATTATTTCAGTACGAACCGTTTGGTCAGTTATTATAACGTGTTCGATTGGCTACTAACTAACGATTGGTGGATTGAACCCAGCTATTTTTGAGATTTAACTTTTAGTTAACTTATAGGTAATAACTACTGTAGCTCATATAGACCTATGCGATATAGATAAAATATATATATTTATTAGTTCTAAGCTAATATTTGCTGTGCTGTTGATTATAATACACCGGTTATACTGAGAAAGCACTACTTGCGTAGTACTCTCACATCTTTGTCCCTTTTCCAAATACTCAACAGAGGCTTCTGTCTCCTCTTCGCGCGCTTTGGTGGATTGGAATTAAGATTATTACATAAAATCAGTTAATATTGATGAAATATAATACATTCAAATATTCCTTAATCATATAGGAGAAATAATCTGTTAATTAAATTTAATATCATTCATATTTTCGTATCCATTTAAACCATACTCCGTAATGTTAATTATAAGAAATTCAAACTGAAATCGATAACCGATGTAAACTGAAGAGCGTCAAATAATAAAATTGGTGGATGGGGCAACCAGGCACAAGTTATTATATTCATAAAAGTATCAAATGTTTTCCCGGAATATTTTAACACCTCCCACATTTATCCTACACCCATTGACACCTCATAGCTAACCCTCATCAATATAATCAGCTTCTAAAGCTTAAAGGTGACACGACAGCAATACGAATTTGCATTTCAATAAAAATTATGTTTTCAGCTTAATTTTTGTGGTCCCTTAATTTCCTTTGCACTCCCCATTTTATTGGTAACAACATAATACAACACCAACAAAAAATATTTATTGTCACTTAAATGTGGCGGGAAACATTGTTGCTTCCGGCGTAAGGGCTAAAAATTTTACAGTCAACAAACATTGAGCGGCCAAGCGCTTCAGAGCAAACAGACGGAAATGGAGCGGACCACAGCGGAAGTCAAATGAATACATAATAAAAAGGAGTGCGGGGCGATTTTAAGATGAAAACAAAGCAAACAATCTGATAAAATAAAAGTTATTGCCGGTATGAAAATGTGAACTCAAGGACATAAATGTGCGCCGCGAATGCGACGCGTCGAATGACATTAAAGTAAGCACATTGTTGGTCGCCCTAAGCACACACAAAGGCACTCATATATTTGCAGTTGATAGTAGCAACGCTAAACAAGTTAACTAAAAACAGTTATTTCCAAAATGCAACCAAATATACACTTACACACATGTATGTATGTGGGTGAGCATACAGCCCTTCCGGCAATGTGTGTTACATCACAGAGGCAACCGGCCCCAACGGCGGCATTATCGTGCCCATTAAAGCTAATGACTGCAATAAATAATAATTTATTTTACCTGTGTGTCACAGCGGTGCGCCAAAACGATGTGTTGTTGTGTGTACAACAACAACATAATAAAACATGAATAAATATGGAAAGTCAAAAGCGGCGCCATACAAAGTGTTCCGCAGCCAAGCGCATTGCCAGCGAAATCGCTTCAAGTTGCTTTAAATCTTTCGGCCGGCGACTGAAGGCAATCTGAGTACCAAATAAATTTTAGGAGACTGTACAGATCAAGTTGCTGTGGTTTTAGGAGCTTCATTTTAGTATGTAAAATATTTGCTACAGAATTTGGATTCTTGTTGTTTCCATGCCAGATTTCAGCATATCGAAGAGCACCAATTTTATTTAGAATTTTTCAAAATTAAAAGATCTCTCACACAAAAGTAGGCATCTAATATGGTTTCTGTTTCGCAGAATTCTGAATATTAATTGAGTTAAATTTTCTGGATGAGCGTCTTCTTCTTCAAGTGCTTAGTAAACTGTATGTAAAATGTTTAAAGCATTTCATAATATGTGGCTGATCTCGAAGTGGACCCAAACGATCGTGTTCATGGTCAATTGCTCATGAAAATGCAACCAAATGTCAGTAGGTGTGCCAAAGATGTATATGATTTTAGATACTAAGATTGTTTTATGATAATGAACGTCAAGTTGGTGAAGACAGTGTATTCGCAGATAAAATGCTATAGCATTAGCCATAACGTTTTACCATTCCAATCTCTATAGGCATTGGAAGGAATCTCAATGCTATCGGATGCATGAGGGCTTTAAAACTAACCATATGTATGTACCTCCCTACTGGATGCGGTGCAGTCTAAAATTACTTCATTAAACTCTTTCTAAAGCAGATTATATACAATAGCAGCTTCATTACAATAGAGGTAGTATAAGCGTATATGTTGACTTTATACCAGTGTGACACCTTTACACAATGTCGATTTCTCATTGAATAATCTGACGCATAGGGACTTTATAATTACATACGCACAGTATAGTTTTGCAAGCAAGGATGTATTTTTTACGCATGCATTTTCTGTTCTTTAAATATTCCAATTTTGCTTCTTAATATTTTTTTAAGATTTATATACAAGGGAACTTCCATAACTCCAACTTCTACACTTATAGGCGATATTACACTTATAGATTTCAGCAAAGGTATGGGATACAGACGTCAAGAGCCAAACAATAGCAACTTGCAACAAACAGAATTACAGAATACATGTTGTAATGCATGTACATAAAACTTATTGCCAAGTAAATAGCTAAAACTGTGGGTAAATCTATATTTTACAGCTTTTTGAAAATTTATGTTTTAATGCAAATTTCTATAACTCGAAGTCTCTAATTCGAAGTCTTTTTGTGAATTACGGCGATTTGAGTTAGATAAGTTCCACTGTATATGTATTTTGAGTTAAAACAACCCAGAGCATCCACTGTTATATTTATTCCACTTTGTAATATACTAATATAATTGATGTCGCATCCTTTAAATATGATACTTCATCAGTGAGTCGAACGAATTTTTTGGAATGTTGGTTCAAGGAGAGGGCGGAAATATCATGCAGAGAGAGATCTTCAGCTCTTTGAAATCTTAAGTAATTCGCTAATTAAGTACTATGAATCATTTGTAACGCATCTTACTACATATGCAGAAAGTAATGTATTTGATTCTGTTAAAATTTTATCCTAATCAAATTTCGATCAGACCAGATCGCAAAAAACATAATCGATTAAAAAAACTATCGATATCGCGGGAGGTTGGTAAAATTTGAGTTTATTATTATTATAAATTTAATATAATTAGAGTTAGCTTTACTTCACATAAAAAGCACATTACTAGCGGTGCCAGATTAACATAACTCATAAGTGCCAACTCATATATCAAAGTAATTATAATAATAAGAACAGAAAATAAATTCCACACTATTGAAGTGAGTGTGAGCGCTTATTGCCAGTGAATATTCAGCCAACAATCATTTATGTAGATAAGCCAACGCTAGCCGGCAATTTAGACGCCCTTTAATGCGTTGAGTAACCAAGCAGAGTGAAATGCTGAATTGACTGGTTAGTGGGTAATTATATTTGCACTTTAATGTATACGCTGAGCACGATTACACACACACACACACACAGTTATACAAGCTAACATAAAGTGTTGGGGTCATTAATGGCGGCAGTTGAGCAACAAAATAGCCAACAAACCCACTAACCGACAAACTAATGAACCGACGCTAAAGTTGGGCACTTAAGTCACTTACATACATATCTATTTGTGTTCATATGTATGAGCGTGCAAGTGCTGTGCTTCCAGTGTGACCTCGAAGCTTTTGCGTCGCTGCTAACCAAGCGGCAAATCCATTCACACCTGCATCCTACCACCACTCCAACACCTGCAGCACACAATGGCGCGCTGGGCATCGGTGAGTTTAGCGTTTAATTGCCATGCAAAATTAATATAACTTATAGAGATTCTAAATTATAAGGTACATTAAGCGAAACGCCTTCAACCACTCACACGCGCTGTCGCTCTGCCACTGCGGCTGCGGCGCTGTTCGCTCGTTTACAGCTAAGCGCATAAAGTATAATTTATCGATTAGTCTAGCGGAAATTAAATTTAAGTACAAGGTATTTTGTAAGCGCATGCAACCGCATTATTATCATCGTGAGTCCTGCCGGTAAGCCCACGTATGTATTCGTGTGTGTGTATGTGTGCGGTGTTTGCGTGGGCGAGTGCATTTCGGCGCTGACACCATATACAGCACGCAGGCAAATATTTTTGTTGCGCTCTATCGCATTAATGCCACCGACACTTTAGGTGAGATTTATTCATGCAAATGCCGCACCCAATCACACACACAGGCTCATTCAAATGCATATTTGTTGTTTATTGTAATGCTATTACATACGCACATATACACATTGTATATATAAGCGATTTTATCGCTCATTATGATCACAGCGCCATTGTTATTGTTGCTGCTGTTGTCTAATGCGCAGCATTGGGTGCGAAAGCCAGGCCACCGGCGCAACAAATAAACTGGTGCGTTTGTAGTCCAGTCATTAATATGCTGGATGTGTATTTATTAAGGTCCGGTTGGCGCTTTTATATGGGCGGCGTCGAGGTGTTGCATTCTAAGTGGGTCATTATTATGATTTTAATTGCTTTTATTATTGCTTTATCGTTATACCTAAATGGGTGTTTGTGTGTGTGCGGATAGAAGCACTTAAGTTGGCATTTAAGTGGTAAACTTTTGTTATTTTTTGTATAAAATAATGAAGAAATTGTAATCAGCGAAACAATAATTTTTAACGATTTTTTTACCTATGGAAATTACAGTGGAGTTCATTAAGGTGTTAAAGGCAACGGTGCGTATGAGTAACCTTTCTGAGGTGCTCATTTTGAGTCGGTCGCTATTATAACGGGTGATTTTTTTGAGGTTAGGATTTTCATGCATTAGTATTTGACAGATCACGTGGGATTTCAGACATGGTGTCAAAGAGAAAGATGCTCAGTATGCTTTGACATTTCATCATGAATAGACTTACTAACGAGCAACGCTTGCAAATCATTGAATTTTATTACCAAAATCAGTGTTCGGTTCGAAATGTGTTTCGCGCTTTACGTCCGATTTATGGTCTACATAATCGACCAAGTGAGCAAACAATTAATGCGATTGTGACCAAGTTTCGCACTCAGTTTACTTTATTGGACATTAAACCAACCACACGAATGCGTACAGTGCGTACAGAAGAGAATATTGCGTCTGTTTCTGAGAGTGTGGCTGAAGACCGTGAAATGTCGATTCGTCGCCGTTCGCAGCAATTGGGTTTGTGTTATTCGACCACATGGAAGATTTTACGCAAAGATCTTGGTGTAAAACCGTATAAAATACAGCTCGTGCAAGAACTGAAGCCGAACGATCTGCCACAACGTCGAATTTTCAGTGAATGGGCCCTAGAAAAGTTGGCAGAAAATCCGCTTTTTTATCGACAAATTTTGTTCAGCGATGAGGCTCATTTCTGGTTGAATGGCTACGTAAATAAGCAAAATTGCCGCATTTGGGGTGAAGAGCAACCAGAAGCCGTTCAAGAACTGCCCATGCATCCCGAAAAATGCACTGTTTGGTGTGGTTTGTACGCTGGTGGAATCATTGGACCGTATTTTTTCAAAGATGCTGTTGGACGCAACGTTACGGTGAATGGCGATCGCTATCGTTCGATGCTAACAAACTTTTTGTTGCCAAAAATGGAAGAACTGAACTTGGTTGACATGTGGTTTCAACAAGATGGCGCTACATGCCACACAGATCGCGATTCTATGGCCATTTTGAGGGAAAACTTCGGAGAACAATTCATCTCAAGAAATGGACCCGTAAGTTGGCCACCAAGATCATGCGATTTAACGCCTTTAGACTATTTTTTGTGGGGCTACGTCAAGTCTAAAGTCTACAGAAATAAGCCAGCAACTATTCCAGCTTTGGAAGACAACATTTCCGAAGAAATTCGGGCTATTCCGGCCGAAATGCTCGAAAAAGTTGCCCAAAATTGGACTTTCCGAATGGACCACCTAAGACGCAGCCGCGGTCAACATTTAAATGAAATTATCTTCAAAAAGTAAATGTCATGAACCAATCTAACGTTTCAAATAAAGAACCGATGAGATTTTGCGTTTTTTTTTTTAAAAAAAGTTATCAAGCTCTTAAAAAATCACCCTTTAGAATGTAGATCTTTTTACGAAGCTGTTGAATCTAAAGTATTGCCTTAAAGTGGCATCCATAGGTAGAACATAGTCAAAGTTTCATGATATTTCAATCAACCACTCTCAAATTGTTGCTCTGAAATTTATATAAAAATAAGCTTTCATGTTTAGATACAACATTTTTACCTGATGACAATGAACATCTCTACTGCAAAGCTTACAATAGCTTGTTGTAGTACTATTTTAGTCCTACCTCTAGTAGCTACTGAGAAAATCTCCTTTGAACATCGGGAAACAAAATACTTTCAAAAGATAACCTGATATTAATCAAACGATATAAGAAGATTTAAGAACGAAGTTAAACTTCAATCGTTACGCACTTAAGTCATCAGCCCTCCGAATGATTGTGGTTTTTTAAGTTGTCCAATATGCCCCAAAATACAACGGCCATCCGTCAAGGCAGTATTTCTTGGGATTGCGTGGAATTCTATTCTTCGACTACCTCGAAAATGGCAAAACAGTCAATACACATTTGGATTGATTGGAGATCAAAGTTGGGTAAAATTGCTAAGTCGTTGACTTGTCAGGCCATTTAAGAAAGCAAGCTTCCAAAATAATTTAGAATTAATCATCTTACTTAATAAGTTTGTATATTAGCGTTGAATAGTTCATATCTCACGATTATCACCATATGGTAGAGAACAAGCAGATGCTACTTACTTAACACCCTCGATTTTCTATTTTGGCTCCATCGAGCAATCAATTTATCACAAAATGACTACAGTTTCGAAAGATTTACAGTTAAATGACAAATTTTCTAAATATCATCTATATTAGGAGTAATAATTCGACATATTTATCAGAACTTAAAATTTATTGATATCTTACGACTTTTAAATGGCACAATAATAATACTAATTATGAAAGTTATTACTTAAACCTTAAATCATATTTATTAAACTCACTTATCTGATAATAAGTAAATAAAAACTGTTATTGTTCTCTAACGAAAGCACAACGATAAATGTGTAATAATGTATAATACAAAAAATATGCCGGTATCGTAACTTTTTTCTTTCTGATTTCCAAAAATAAATCAGCAAACATGCAGGAAATAAAATGAGGAAGTCGTCATGCCACGTGCAATATACCCATTCGGTTGGAGTTTTTCGACTTAAAAAAGGCTATTCATAGTCTCACGTGTATTTACATATACATACGTACGTAAGTGGCATGCAATCTATATACACAAGACATGTCTTTGTTTAAATTGATCTATAGCTAAGCGCCCGTCGTGTCCACAGTTAGTCCCTCTGTTCTGCATTTTCGACTTCCGCTAGCCGTTTCCTTGTGGGGGCGGCAAACCCGAATGAACACAGCAAAAAAATGTCCAAATGGCGAATAAGGTCAACGACACAGCACAAAATCACTTAAACACATATATAATCGTTGACTACAGTATATATTATATACATATATAATATGAAGGTATATTAACCCTTTATAACTCAAATAAGTAAAAACGAAAAAGCTGTATCGTTTCTAATAGATTTCGGATAGAAATGAAATACGTGTTTTATAGTTTAAACCATTTTTTTTTTATTTGGGTGAAAAACAACAAAAAAGGGTATGTGACAGATATGTCACGTTATGTAACAACGTTTCTAAGCTCATTAAATAATAATGTTCGTATTTCGTGAATATTTACATGTTTTTTTAAGAAGTGTGAAATTCTTTGATGCAGTTGTTGTGCTTGTTGTAGCATAAAGCCACAACACATTTTTCACATCCTGGACGTTTGCAACGAATTCGTTCTTCTGCCCATACTGGCCAGTGTATAACCAGTGCTTCTATATCATACTAAAAAGGGAAAAATTAAGTTTCCTATGTTTTGTACCCTCTAAAAGGGTTTGTAACATATCTGTCACATGATGCTATAAAGGGTTAACATTTGGTGGAGTGCACTAAAATGTTCGTGATGTTTATTTCGGCGTGCAAAAACCGAAACGGACTTTCAATAGCATGAGCAAATTATAACGGAAGTGAAAAATGCTTTGTAATGACAAAATAAAAGAGTGAGGAACATAATTTTTTTATATTTTCCTGCACGACACTTTTGCTAAAGAAATGCAATGAATCTAGACATTGCTAAAGTGGAATTTGTATTATGTACTTAAGTTGAAGCATTTACAATCTACTTTTATAATAGGTAAATCGGCGTTCTACGTTCAACTTTTATAACATGATGCTCATTATGTCAAATTTCTTTAGGAGGGTAGAAATTTTGGTGACAAAAAGTGCAATGAGGAGGAAATAATTGGTTTGGAATATTTGAGATGCCTTGAATTTACTTCACACACATTTAAATATTGTATATATAGATGTTTTAGAAACGTAAATGACATTTGCAGACATTTATCCAAATTATTTTGACTATATAACCTGACGTGGTCTGCTACAACACTTACAGAATAAAGCCATCATAATTATAAAACAAAAATTATAAGTCAAACTGATTTAATATATGAACAGGTCGCTCTGCACCTGGTTCCTTCAACGGAGTGGAGGCCTTCCACTTTCTCGGCCTGCTCCGGCGGGTACTGCATCGAACACTTTCAGAGCTGGAGTGTTTTCGTCCATTAGAACAACATGACCCAGCCAGTGTAGTCGCTGTCTTTTTATTCGCTGAACTCAGTCAATGTCGTCGTATAACTCGTACAGCTCATCGTTCCATCGTCTGCGGTATTCGCCGTTGCCAATGTTAAGAGGACCATAAATCTTGCGCAAAATTTTCCTCTCGAAAACTCCTAGTGTCGTCTCATCTGATGTTGAAATCGTCCAAGCTTCTGCACCATAAAGCAGGACGGGAATAATGAGCGACTTGTAGAGTTGGATTTTTTTTCGTCGAGAGAGGACTTTACTGTTCAATTGCCTACTCAGTCCAAAGTAGCACCTGTTGGCAAGAGTGATTCTGCGCTGGATTTCGAGGCTGACATTGTTGGAGTTGTTGAAACTTGTTCCTAGGTGTTATGATCTTGATATAAGTCTTAAAAACAGGGGAAACTTCGGAAGTCATTATACTTGTTATATTTGGACTAGGAGAAGTACTCAAACCATTTTTAACATCATACTACTTTCAATATAATTAATTTCATTAACACAATAATAACATTTTCAATAGAGTTCCTGATATTGGGAAGTTTGGGGGTATTTATTTATATTAATAATACACAATATGACCCACATATTCGTCATATATAGGGCCATATAAAATCCATTGGAAGTTGGAAACCATAATATTAGGTTGGAAGCACCGAGGCCCTCGTGTTCGATATATGGGACCTTAAAAACCTATTGTCCGATTTCGGCGATTTTTAGAATGGGGCTGCCACACTATAAACATAGTATTTGTGCAAAGTTCTGCATCGATATCTTCACTAGTGCTTACTTTATATATTGTAAAGTAAACGATTCAGATCGTCTTCAAAGTTCTGGTATATAGGAAGTAGGCTTGGTTGTGAAGCGATTTGGCCTATTTTCACAACATATCATTGGGATGTAAGGAAACTATTACAAACCAAGTTTCATTGAAATCGGTCGAGTAGTTCCTGAGATATGGTGTTTGACCCATAACCGACTGCAGAAAGTTTGGTTTATATAGCTTAATTGGTTTGCGAGGTATATACAAATAACCGGAGACGGGGCCACGCCCACTTTCCCAAAAAAAATACATACAAATATGCCCCTTCATAGTTCGATCCGTCATACCAAATTTTATTTCCATAGCTCTATTTATGGCTTAGTTTTGGCACTTTATGTGTTTTCGGTTTTCGCCATTTTGTGGGCGTTACAGTGGTCCGATTACGCCCATTTTCGAAGTTAGCCTTCTTATGGTGCCAAGAAATACGTCTTCCAAGTTTCATCAAGATATCTCCATTTTTACTCAAGTTACAGCTTGTATGGACGGAGGGACAGACTGACATTCGGATTTGAACTCCACTCTTCACCCTGATCATTTTGATATATATAACCCTGTGGGCGTGGCCCCGCCCCCAAATAGGTTATTTGTACATATCTCGCAAACTACTAAAGTTATATCAAGGAAACTTTCTAGAGTCGTTTATTATAGGTACTACCTTATACGGTCCAAAAATGGAGGAAATCGGATTGTAACCACGCCCACCTCCCATACAAAGGTTATGTTGAAAACTACTAAAAGTGGGTTAACTCACTAACGAACAACGCCAGAAACATATAAGAGATGGCATATGGAAGCTACACTCAAATTTTTTTACAAAATGGAAAATGGGCGTGGCATCGGCCACTTATGGGTCAAAAACCATATCTCAGGAACTACTCGACCGATTTCAATGAAACTTGGTTTGTAATAGTTTCCTTACATCCCAATGATATTTTGTAAAAAAAACGCTTTACAACCACGCTTACTTCCTATATACCAGAACTTTGAAGACGATCTGAATCGTTTACATTACAATATATAAAGTAAGCACTAGTGAAGATATCGGTGTGGAACTTTGCACAAATACTATGTTAATAGGGTGGCAGCCCCATTCTAAAAATCCCTGAAATCGGACCATAGGTTTTTAAGGCCCCATATCGAACACGAGGACCTCGGTGCTTCTAGTCTAATATTAGGGTTTACAAAGTCCAATGGACTTTATACAATATATATGACGAATATGTGGGTCAAATTGTGTATTATATAATATAAATAAAGTTAAATAAATAAATTGAGAGTATAAAAAGTTCGGTTACACCCGAACTTAGCCCTTCCTTACTTGTTTTTCGTTATAGTTCAACATGGGACTTACATTTTGCGAATTCAAATTGAAACTGTTACAAAAGGAGCTATAATTAAAATTTATTTAACTTAGAGTTTTAGGTTAAATATATATTATTCAAATTATTTAAACATAAAATAATTTAAAGAAGTTTACTTTTCCATTAACTACATATTTAATTGTATTTATAAACTATATGTTTATTTTTGTTTTTTTTTGTCTTTGGAATCACAATCACAAATAATTAACTATTACAGCACCTTGAGCATTATTACACATCTTCAAAAACTGTTAGAAAGTCTAAAAATATACTTAAATATCAGCAAAATCGAAAGACGTCAACTAACTCAGCTACAATAACAAAAACTACCGAAACAGAGAATTTCAAAACCATTAGTGGAAATTTCACGCCAAGCCAACTAATACCACGAAATATATCCATGAACACTCGACGTTTTAACCAAACTTCCAAGGCGAGGCGAAAGCCACTGAAAGTACTAAACTTACAAGCATTCACAAAGTTTTATTTCCATTTGATTGCATTGCGTTGCACTTTGCCACTGCACACAGTCACCGTCACAGCCACCGCACCCTCCGCTGTGCCACTTCGGCGAGCGAATGTCGCAACGCAGGTGCTTCCACTTCCTTAGTGTTTCTGTTGTTGTGGCTTAGGGAAACAAGCAATAAATATGCGTTGTAGTGGTTAAGTGCGACTCAGCTCAGGACTCAACTTAATACTCACTTCGGAGGAAAGTCGCAAAGTGAGACTAAAATAGCAGGGAATCCAAAACCGAAAATGCACTAAAGTATGCAAAAAGAAAATGGTGTTAAAAGTTTTTAATGTGCTCGAAAAGCTGTAGCTTTAAAAAACAACAACAATAAAACCAAACCGTCGTCAGAAAATTCGCGCAAAGCTCAGAGTGGTTAATCAAATGTGCACCGATAAATACAAATATATGCCTGCAAATTCTAAGCCCCGAAGTGGGTGGTTGTCGAAAAACAGTGGCATCTGAACTTTTGCGGAAAAAAAAATCAAAATAAATAAACCAAAACAAAAATGCATTTGCTAAATAAAATTTATGAGGTGAATGAAAGCAGCTGAAACGATTACTATGAAATTAGATGGTAAGGCCTTTTTGGGAGAGAAAGTCAAGTTGAATTATGCAAAAAAATAATCTTCAATGTTTTCTAGGCCGAGTTAACAACCTTAGAATTTTGGATTTGGTTGACAAGGATATTAGAGCATTTAAATGCCTCTTTCTATTTCTTTCTGAGCAAATTTGCTTTAAATAATTTAGACAAAACTGGATTGCAAGCGTTTATTTGGTTTCAGAACTGATTACTGAATCTAGAACACACACATGATCCTGAGAAAGAAATACATACATGCTCAGAGAAGACATAATACATCATATCGCTTTCAAAATATAAGATAAAAGAGATTCTGTGACCAGTGCGATAAAATAAGTACTTCGAAGATCTGGAGTATGGATGGTAGTATAAATGTTAAGGCCACGATCGGTTGAAAGATAAGATTGGAATAGTCCAATCAAAAATTTTGACGTTGCTTACTGACTTTCTCACTACTGTAATGAGATGACTTTAGCTACTGAATAATATGTTGAAGAGTTAATGTCTATCCTCATTCGACATGAGAATAAAAATAGGGCAGCTTGATTCGGAAATAAGGTTAAAGGTGTCGAATTTCCCTCTTTAAGGCTTTATTAAACACCTATTTGAATATTTCCATGATGATATTTTGATACCAAATGGAGACTACTATACCAGCCTTCAGAACACCACCCATTCCAAGAGGGCCTTGACGAGCGATATTGATTCTAGGAAATCGTGATATCTTAAAGAAAATAAAAATGGAGACAATCTGTATAAACTTTGGTAGTAAAGCACGTTTTACTTTAAAAAGCTTCGTCTTTGGGTGATGCATGAAGGTGATCGACAAGAAGCGTCCAGAATAGGCCAATAGGAAGGGTGTAGTGTTCCGCCAGGACAACGCCAGATCACACACTTCGTTGATGACTCATCAGAAAGTACGGGAGCTCGGATGGGAGGTTTTATCGCATCCACCATACAGCCCGGACATGGCGCCAAGTGATTACTACGCCCTTGGTGGTGTAAAGGTGAGCTCAAAAGAGGCTTGTGAAAAGTGGCTGTCCGAGTTCTTCGCAAATCAGGGCCTACGAGGGCCCTCTAGATACAAACAGTTTATCTAACGAAACGGCGCATATTTGAACTAATTCCGACCACTGTAACACGTTTTATAAAGCATTGAATAACACAAAGGAAGGGGATATTTGCCAACCTAATATTTACATTAGGAACCAATGAAGATAGAGGAATAAAACTATACACAATTACTGTATATGATCTGTGGCATATCTTGTGGTAAAATTGTTGAAATCGGATTTGAACTTTTCAATGCCCCGGATATCGAATATAAAGAACTCAGTGCCTTAGGGTAATTTTTCCCCAAAAATATCGATACATTTCTCAGATATCTTAATTTAATTCGGAGGTAAAGCTTATAAATCGGATAATAGTGAAATATCTTAGCGAAATTAATTGAGTTTCCATTTTATTCTGTATTCTGTTTCCTTCACAGATATTTTTTCATACCTATTCCATTTAATTTGTATTAAGGATAACTTCAATTCAACATTGAACTAATGCCATGAAATCCTGCATAGTTTGAAGCAAATTATCAAATAAATCTTAAAGACTTAGCGCGCTATATATCCGAATTTAGATAACTGACACGTGAGCAAAAATGTTCGCTTCAATTGCGCTTTAATTTAAATTTATAAAGGCCATAACTGCACAGTGACACACTTAACCGCAGACAAGCGCACAAACACACACGGACACTAAAATTAAAAATGCTGCAGCACATAACTGCAGCGAGATAAGCCGAATCACATGCGGCTGCAGTTGTGGCAGCGAACTTTTTTGATTGCAATGAATTGTATGTCACCATGCCATAGGTGGCCTTTGAGTGAATATACACGTGCATTTCAAAGTGCGTGTGTGTGTGTTGTGCGACCGCAAATTTTACGTATGCAAATGACGTGTGCAACGTGCAAATAAATTTGTTTTTTTTCAATAGCGCAAAATATGCAGCACGGCAGACGGTGAGTAAAATAAAATATGCAATTGCTATTAGTGAAAACTGAAAGTTACGTATACGCCATGGTGCGCCAACAAACTAGTGCCAATATGCATGTAGAGCTACATATGTTTGCAGTTATGCCGCATTAGTTGGTGGCAAGTGTGAACGTAAGCCGAGCGATTTATTTAAATAACAATGTAAGCGCGTGTGTAGGGGGGAGGGCAGGACAAATACGAGTAAAATGTAGTTGAAATTATTTATTTTATTTTTCGTGTGATTTTTTTTTATGTTTTTTTGCTGAAAGAAATTATAGTGCGACCAGCAAATTGTCAGTAATGTGCAGTGGAACGGAAATGAAAATGCATGCGCAATAACAAAACACGTGCACCCACACACAAGCAAACACGTCTATATATATAACTATGTATATATATGTTTGAGACTCTACTGAAAGTAATTGCATACAACAACACACACAAAAGTCTGGTCGGAAATCATTTCTGTATGTGTGAATTTTGTATTTATTTTGCTAGCTGCCAGTTAAATGTATTAAAATTTTGTATTGTTGGTTGAGGTAAAAACGCAAATAACAATGGAAGGCACGCTAGTTGAGAGAGCACAAACAACCGAACGAGGGAGGCAGGCCGTTTGTGCGGTTATAGAGCATGCCTGTTATGTATTGTGTTGGCTGGACGTAAGCGTTGAATGCCAACTGACCGACGAAGTGATTAAGCATTGTGGTTTAAGCTAAAGCCATTTCCACACACACACAAACAAATGTGTGTGAGCGCTTACCAACTTATCAAACTAAACTATGTATGACTGCATTTAATTGTATATATGCCAAACTAAATTACACACATGACCCCCCTACCACCCCCCAAACACCGCAGTGGTGCGCCACAACAAATCAGCAGTACAAAACGCGCAGCTTAAACGCCTATTTGTCCTTCAGTCGACAGCAGGTAGCGGCAGCGCCATCCACTTGCGCTGGACATGCCACAAAACGCCTGCTGGCAATTGCAACGCCGCCACTTACTGCCACAAACCATTCAATTTAAATGACCGTAAATCTTAATTTCATGGCGCGTGCTTGTACGGAGTGGCGCAGCAGCTACCAGCGCGGCCAGGCTAAGTGAACGGTTTGGCCAGTTTGTTAATGCCAAAGCCAAGCGGCAATACAATGCGCAGTAAAACACAAAAAAAAAAACAAACAAAAAATGGAAAAAGTTGAAAAATAATTTTCCGCACACGTCGGAAGGGGCGGCGAAAGTATGGCAAGCATGTAGGGTGCAAGCAGAGGAAGAGGGAGCAAATTACACGTGGCATAAAAACACATCTACACATCTCCACACATTAATATGCATATAAAATTGTTAGTTGTTGAGCGGAACTGTAGTTATTGCAGTAAAATTCCACTTGGCGCCATTGCCAATTGCAGCTTAGTACCTGAAAACGACGCCAGCAACATAAGGGGGGCCGCGTTCACTGCTTCAGTATGAGTGCGCGTAACGCAAATCAGCGTTGCATAGCACGCTAAAAAAATGTTTGTACGTTTGCTTAGTTTTTCTATTTGCTTTTCGCTTCTCGTTGGCAATTGCATTTCGCGCGTCGTTTTCCATTTGAATATTTCTCAATCGCTGGCAAAACTGTCGAAAGGAAATTAATGGAAACACTTTAATGGCCACACATTTGCGCTGCATTTCTTCGAAATTGACAGCCAGTCATTACATGCATACCGAGGGCACAAATTGCACACGGTGGAAATGTATTTTGTGCGATAAAAATAAATACCAAGCAAGTAATTCAGCATTCAGCAGTGACTGTTACAAGGGCGTTTATTAAATAAGTATATTGCGGACGATAACAATAAATCGTTTTTTTTTTTTTATAAAAGTAAAGATATTGTAATCCAGAGGATCACATGCACTCAGTGTCATTGTATTTTTATATTATTAGATCAAGGTGTTGACAAACGGTGTTTATACAGTATACCATACATCTAAGCAGAAGAAAAGTAGGGAATAGATAAAATCTCATAAATGGAAAATGTATATACATATATTCATAATTATATATTAAGAACGAGGCTCTTACAGTTGAATTTTCATTAAAGGTTTAACTTGCTTTGTTTACAATATTCACATTATAAGAGAACATATTTGAAAATAACATTAAAGTCGATCGTCTTCTATGATTCATGAGCGCCGAAAAGACTAGGAGCACATAAATCATATTTATACATAGTCTATGTCATATATTAATATAAATATCAATATATATATAAATTCCATGTCACATTGTTTGTCCGAGGTTGGCAATTAAACTATAGAACCGATTTTAATAAAATTTTGAACACGTCTGAATTGTGGTCCAACTGAAAAGATAGGACAGTTTATAGCTCAAATTTTAGTCGCAATGTCTATCCGTCTGTCCATTCGGCCATTCAGCTAAGCGATAATTTGAATTGAAATCTAGATATCTTAATAAAACTTCGCATATATTACAATTAGCAGACTAAAAAAAAAGTAAAGAAAAAATAAGAGCTTTGAAACAGATGTTCGCTGCACGGATGGACATTAGTGGCCACGTCCATTTTTAAGTAAGTGTACAGCTACTGGCGTACGCCGATTATGTCGATATCATTGGAAACAACACCCGCGCCTTCGCGGAAGCGAAGCGTATGGGTCTGGTGGTGAACGAGGACAAGACGAAATATCTCCTGTCATCAAACAAACAGTCAGCGCATTCGCGTCTTCTCCCACGTCACGGTTGACAGTCATAACATTGAAGTTGTAGATAATTTCGTCTACCTGGGAACCAGCATTAACAGCAATAACAATGTCAGCCTGGAAATCCAACGCAGAATCACTCTTGCCAACAGGTGCTACTATGGACTAAGTAGGCAATTGAAAAGTAAAGTCCTCTCTCGACGAACAAAAACCAAACTCTACAAGTCCCTCATCATTCCCGTCCTACTTTAGGGTGCAGAAGCGTGAACGATGTCAACATCCGAAGAGACGGCACTAGGAGTTTTCGAGAGAAAGGTTTTGCGGAAGATTTATGGTCCCTTAAACATTGGCAACGGCGAATACCGCAGACGATGGAACGATGAGCTGTATGTGTTATTCGACGACATAGACATAGTCCAGCGAATAAAAAAACAGCGGCTACGCTGGCTAGGTCATGTTGTTCGAATGGATGAAAGTGCTCCAGCTCTGAAAGTATTCGAAGCAGTACCCGCTGGTGGAAGCCGAGGAAGAGGGAGACCTCCACTCCGATGGTAGGACCAGGTGGAGAGGGACCTGGCTTCGCTTGGTATAACCAATTGGCGCCAAACTGCCAGAAGGAGGGATACGTGGCGCGCTGTTTTGGACTCGGCTATAACCGCGTAAGCGGTGTCTACGCCAGTCAAGAAGAAGAAGGACGTGGCCACAGCTCAACATCCGTCTGTCCGGTCGGCCATTTGGTCAAGCGATAATTTGATCTGGGTATCATAATATAACTTAGCACGATCTAAAACATTGATACTATAAGAAGGTTGGTATTCTTGATGGGCAAGATCAGACTTATGCAACAACTAAATAATACTAATTAACCAAAAGGGGATATAACAAAGCTACAATTTAAGTTATAAAATTCGGAACACATGATGTACGTAAGGAAAGGCATATGTGGTTAATTGTTTGATACATTGACGAGAAAAAACCCAAGAGAAAGGTTTGGTATATTTATCGCAAACCACTAAAGCTAACGGAAAACTTGGAAAGTAGTTAAATAATTAGTTACTCCCTAAATTATTTCACTATATCAAATAGTTAAACAGAGTCGAATTTAACATACATATACCTTATCCACAGCAATGCGAGACCCGGCCAGTAGTATTAATATAAATATAATACTATACCCTGGGAGTTGTAGAGCATACGAGATGTGTTCAAAAAATAACGGGGATTTTCGTTAAAAAAAATTATGTATTCGTACATTATTGCAGTCGCCTTTAAAATATTCCCCATTCGATATTACTCACTTATGTCAGCATTTCTTCCAATTGACGAAATACTTCTAAAACTCAATTTTTTGGATAGCCTTTGGAACTTACAGCGATTTCTCATAGGCTTACAAACGGTGGCTCTTTAAGGTTCTCTTTATTTTTGCAAATAAGAAAATGACACACGGAGTCATGTCTGTTGAGTAAGGAAGCTGAGACATCGTTTCAGTATTGTTTTTGGCCAAGAATTCACGAACAATAAACGAAGTGTGAGCTTTTAACAAACCAAAAACGCCAAGGTAAGGGTTTTTTGCACCAGGAAGGGCTGTTGGTCGTTGCAAATTATCGAAAATAAAAAAGAAGAATATATAATTTCATAAATTGTCTTACACAATAAAAGTTCTGTTTAAATTCCACTAAAAAAACGAAATTACTTAGTAAAAGGCCCAATATATCAACATGACACTTTTTTGATAGTTAAACTCTCCACTCCCAACACCTGAAATTTTCCAATTCCCGTTATTTTTTGAACACACCATATAGCTCACTTGTTCGACTTAGATTTACATAAAATTTATATTAGTATCTAAACTTACCAAAAACTTAGGTCAGGCAGTCTTTAGATTTAGAATTATTATTTCCGAATACTGTAACTCATCCTAGAAAGTATAATATGATTATCTACCTGTTATCTAATTTATAGGATAATCAGACTCAGGATTAACCACACTCAAATATTCGAAGAGCCAAGAAATTGAGATTTGGGCAACGTTCCAGAAAGTTGAAACGAAAATATGGGGACGACTACATAATTTTAATTAGGGATATAAGTTAAACTGTCGAAGGAGAGAGAGAGGTGGCGCACTATCGTCGATTCGGCTATAACCGGCTAAACGGTTGCAACGCCAATCACATACATACATATAAGTTAAATCCTAACAAAAAATTAAAAAGTAAAACTAGAGATAAGAATATTTTAGAGATCTTATATTGCTTTGGCATAAACGTCAACTAAAAAAAATAAATGATATCATAAATGATTTGTTTTCAATTTACATTTCCATCTATTTGGTTGTCAAATTATATCATAAAATTCGAAAATTGTACTTACTATTTCATAATTTAATTAATTAGGAGGGGAAATCAAGTTAAGGGTTAAAGTGAACTAATTTAATTATAAAAATCCAAATGCTGTTATTTTAATGCATTTTAGCAAAGCAATACAAAGCAAAATTGCACTGCAAACGGGTACCAGTATTTTTGACAAACACATTGTAATGCCAACATTTGTCTAAACGACACCTCAGTGGAAGGAGGAAGGTTCACTTAAACTCCAACCGTTGATAATCAAAATGACTGCCACACATGCTAACCGCACGGCAAAGTGTCGCAGTAATTTCGTTTCAATGTAATTACTGTCAACACCAATGAAAGTGGAAAAATATTTAATCAACTGCGGTGACCGCCACACACACACATCCGTACACTTGCAATGGCAAAATAAATATTTGGCAACAACAACGACGGCGGCCATTTTCAGTTGCCATTGCTTGGTGCAAGTTTGGCGAAATGGTGGAACTGACCAAACGAGTGTTGTTGTTTATAAAAATGCCAACAACAACAAAACCAAAGAATAAACTAAATGTTTTAGTATAGAAAAAGCAAAAAACTGCTTCCAATACACCTCACAACCCACATCCCTGCTGCCCACGTAGAAGAATGCCAGCAGAACGCAGCAGCGCTGCAGAAAATTAGAGAAGAACGAATGCATAAAAAGCGAAACTTGAAATAACATTTTACTTCTGTGACAGCAAAACTTTTTGACTGCAACATGGCAGGTCGACCGTTGGCACTCGCAGGCAGCGACCGGAGAAACAAGCGTCACATGCAGATCAAAACATTCACATAAACAAAGTGCATGTGGTAAAAAGTAAATGCGAATGCGAATGCAAATGCCCTTCGGCGCACGCTCGTGGCAGTGGCAGCAAGTAAATATGTGTATTTTGTATTACTGTCTCTGCCAGCATGGCGAGCAAATAACAGATTACGTGCGCTGTGTTGCTGATTTTTTACAAAATTAGTAGCTTTATTTAAAGAGTGGTATGTGGTTTCACGTTGTTTTTTCAAATTTTTCTTGAATTTATTATATAAATGGAGGAAATTGTTACTTAGTGCAAGTTTCTTGATGATTGTCGATATAGTTTGTTCGATACGCTACTCGCAAACGCTTGGTGAGTCGAAAACACCAACGTTAATTAAGAATTAATTTTTCTAACTTCCTTTGAAATTTTTAGTGTTCTGGAATTGAAAATTAATATGATAATCGTAATTTTTCGTTTTGTGATCCATCAATGCAATTCAGTCACAGTAAGCCAACATAGCAATGAGTCACCATCGTGCTAAAAATTACATGAATTCTTCGCTCGCAAATTTAGTTGATATATGTGAAATATATTGAAGGAACCTCGGCAATGATTTTCGAATGTGTGCATAACTTCATCACAGTGAAAACATTCAATTACATTTTCTTTTCACTGGAGTACACATGTTCAATATACTACTATATACTCCCAATTATTTTTAAAGTAATTCTAACCCTGAAACATAGAAGGATTTTCCGATTTTTTTTCTAAATAAAGATGTGTGACTTTGAACAATGACATTCGACAGATTAACTGGTGCAAGTAACATATGTATGTATACTCATTGTTGTATCTTTAAGAGTATAGCTGTGTCGTATATGTTATGAAGATATGTCGATACTAGAATACAGTTTGCCCTATAACATATATATTTGTAATGTTACGTCTGTCCAACACATAGCTTTTGATTGATAATATTCATCATACGTATATACATATATTCAACTCTATATTTATACGTATATATTCCCATTTCGAGGCAAATATATTACAGCCATCAAATATATAAAAATGCACGCATATATGCAAATACATGCGAATATTTCTTGCATATCCTTATGGCGTGTCATAAATTCAAGCCAACTCTCCGCTGACAGCATGGCCACATAACTCACTAGTAAGATAACTAGCAAAAAAGTGAATAGCAAAAAGTAGACAGAAACTAACAAAGAATTTTAGTTCGTCTGCCGCACAGAGACATTTTTATACCCAGTGCTTGTTTTGCTGCCGGAATATTTGAATGTTTGTTAGAATAACTCAAATTAAACTTAAAGTTATTTATTGAGGAGTACCAGTAACAAATATTATAGACTATAAATATTAAAAGGCTTTATCTTCAATGCCTGAAGCCAAGAGATTTAAATAAATTGGTTTAATTTCAAAAATATTATATTTACTTATATTTAATCACTTGGACATCGATAAAAAAGAATATTGCTATTAGTGCTAGGATATTGAATTGTTAAAAACGAGAGTTGGCTATATTCCATTAGAAAAAGAGGTCGGTCTCTTATAAATCTTTAATAGACACCAAAAAGAAATGACAAAAATAGTTCAACGTAATGACGCATCGATAATCTATAATCTGTTAGTTAATACAGGTTGTTGAAGGATCAGGCGAGCTACGGGACCATCACATAGTTACAAGATATTTCACCACACTGTAGTACACACGGCTGGGTATTTGACCAAACTATAAATTATAGAAAGCAATTTCTCGCTTTTTTCGAAATATTTGCCTTCGAATTTCGAAACTCATCATACTTTATATGATACAAAAGTCATAAAAGACAAGACAAGAGTTTAAGTCGGAACTTCGAAAACAAAAAAAGAGTCATATAGACCCTTTAGTACTAACTTGTTTTTAAGAACTATTATTTATAAGCAAACGACTCGAGAGAGAAAGTATAATTTTTTTTGGACATATGATATATTTTTGCAGAACCGCGCTATCGAATAACCTTTCCAATCGAATCCTACCACTCTCCCGATATGGTTCAAAATTTATTGAGACCAAATAAATAATATAATAAATTATTAGTTATCCACTTTGAGAACCTTATACTTTGTAAGTTAAAGCAATAAACTCTCTGAGAAATTCATCATCATTCATTGGGTATAAAAACCCGAACCACAAGCGAACAGCAAAAGACAAAAGTTATGCAGAAGCCATATAAGTTAATGGTTTATTTGCATAGCGTTGACCAGCTAAGAGCGCGGGCGAGGCAGTGAACCGCTGCCAAAAGCGAGAGTTAGTGAATTTCCAACAAACGCTTTTACCCGAAAGGCGCTGTCGTGTCTCGCACGCTCGCTGCGCGCTGTGAAATAAATTCCTGTCATGGGAGTTGGCGTGGGCCATAACATATTCAGTGCCACAAGGACTGCTGGCTTTCGCATTGTTGACGCGCTGCTTGACGATCACAAAAATTACAAAAATCTAACCACAAAGTCACGCTGCAGCGGAGGCTGGTCTTGCTGGTTGCCAGGCTCGCCGTTCTGGCAACGCTGTACGCACTAAACGCATGGCAAGACAATGGCTTCTAGCTGCGCTCAACCAGCAGCTGTCCAGCGACTTTTAGACTATATATGTACATAAGTACATATAAAAAATATGTATTTTGGTTGCCGTGGACCAGCGCTGCGCTACGAAAATCCCTCAACGGAAGTGAAATATTTACAATCGCTTTGAAAAAGAGCGAAAACCAAATCAACATCAAAAGTGATATACTACTGAAGGAGCATAAGTAAAGGAAAGGAAAGCGAATGCAATGCGAAGTGAAACGGCGAAAAGAAGAAAATTCATAAACATTTTCATTTTTATTACGGAAATTTATAAAAATGAATAAATTGCGTTGACAGTGCCGGAAGTGACCGTTGATGCTGCCATCGCTATTATTGTTATGTGTTGTAGTGGTGATTGTTGTTGTGGTTGTAGTAGTGATTGTTGTTGTCACTGGAGATAACACAGTTGAGCGAGCGGGCAGATTGTTAGCGCAGTGGTAGATTTGCGGCGAGAGGGGTTGGCTGGTTTGTGGCGGATGCGTGCCTTGAATGCCTTATTATATAGCAATTCATTAAATATGAAGAATCGCATTGTGGTTCATGAATAATGCAAAATAAGTGTTTACCGACATGCTAGTGAACAAGCAAGTACTAATATTTGCTCAAATGTTGCATGAGTTTGTCCATAATAAATTGAGATTTCATGAAGTATGAATATTTTCTAAGCATTTCCTTGTACGAGTGGGTTCTTGTATTTGAGTGGGTTTTGGGTACCTTTCATTTTGATTTCTTACAAAATGACCGCTTCTTATGAATATTAAACCGAAAGTGTCATGGTACAATTTACTTCCAGTACTATCTGGTTGACATCTTTAAGTCAAATCATAAAAATTAAGAGAAAATATATATTTATACCTTTAATCACACATTTGGTTTACTTCCTCTGACTATTTCCTTGTAAGATCTCGTCCCAGTAGTAATTAACATCATTTTTTGAAAAGTAAAAGCAAATAAAACATGACAAGTGTAAGGTGAATTGTAATTGTTCAATGACTTCTTTCGACTGAGACAGTATGATTCCGTCTTCTGAGGCTTCAATATTATTATACGAAAACAAAGTAATTGGAAGCCACCCACAAAAACTCCTCGCGACCTACTTCACTGTTGACAGCTATTTGTAAAAAGCTTGGATCAGGCCTAGGGATCAAGTCCAAATCCAACCAAAAACCAAGGAATGCGCTGATTAGGCCAAATCCACGGTGGTTATGACAAAACAGAAGAAGAAGTAGAAATTCATTTACATACGATTAGAGTTATATGGGTAGTCCGAGTCGATTCAGGAAATCTTGTGAGATTCATATTCCATATATTTTTTTAAATTTTGGCGAGGTTAGATCCATCCATAGTATAAAAAGCCATAATATAAAACAGAAAATTATTAATGTCCTTGTCATCCTCGTGATAAAGGGAATGATACACGGATTATGACTACAGTTTACTTTTCTCTTACCTTAATAAGTATGGAATAATTCCAGTAGATTATACAAATTGAACCAAGACAACTATTATTTTCGATTTAAAATATTTCTTATAAAAAGTTTTTTATAATTGTGTGATATTATTGATGTTAAACTCTTAAATATAAACTATTTCTACATTTAACCGGATAAATTGCAACAACAATCGTTATGGACATTTTTTCTCGAGAGTATAGCAACAAACTTGCTTAGCAACAAAGTTGTTAAGAGAGTATAATAGTTTTGCTCACATAATGGTTGTTTGTAAGTCATAAACTAGTTAGATTTACGGTTATCAAAGTAATCATGATGACGAGACGAGTTAAAATAAATATACTATATATCTATAAATAAAGTTATAAAAGTAAAATTTGGTACAAAGGATCGCACTAGCAAGGGGCATTTTTGGATGAAAATTGGGGAAGTGGGAGTGGCCCCGCATCCAAATATGTTTTTTGTATATATCTCACAAACCAATAAAGCTATAGAAACCAAACTCTCTGTAGTCGTTTCCATTATGAACAACATCACAACCATGAAAATAGTTCAAATAGGATAATAACCACGCCCATCTCACATACAAAGGTTATGTTGAAAATTCCTAAAAGTGCGTTAAATCACTAACAGAGCACATTAGAAATACCACCCATCACCTGCGCAACAATTGTCAAAATAGGACTATAACTTTTTAAGACCCCGGATATCGAACATGAAGAACTCAGTGTCTAAGGGTAGCTTTTTACCGAAAATAACGGTAAATCTCTCAGATATTTTAATTTAATTCATAGGGAATCTTTTTCTTCTAATAGTTTGTCTCTGTACCACAAATACTTAAAATTGGGTCACAACTTACCCTAGCTCCCATATACCCTATATCAAACTTCGGGTGGGCTTTAATCGGTCAATCGCAAAATTAAGTGAACATATAGTCGTGAATATAGCGTATTTTCGTGGTGAAAATGGGTGAAATCGGTTCAGGAATTACCTTAGCCCACATATACTAAATTTTATGATTTTCATTATTGTATTGGACTTTATGCCGAATATATGGGTCAAATTATGTGTGTTCGGCAAATGGTCAATAGCGGCACACACAATTTCTCTTGATATTGACGACGTTGCTCGAACCAAATATTTTTTGAGATTTCCAAATTCTAACTTTGTAGTCTAATTTTTATAAAAACATATAAATAATGCTCCAAATACATAGCAGGTAACTGAAGTATTATGCACGTAGCTAACTCAGAATTAATCATTAGAATCGCTTTATAAAAAACTTTTTAGACTCTAACCTCTATAAAAGCAATTGTGGGAGTAACAACATACTATTGGTGTTATCTTAGAACAAAGCTTTTTTTGAACATTACATATACGATCCCACACACATATACATACATTTGAGTAGTAAAAGTTTTTATGTCCAGGTAGCAATCGCATTATCACATCGATTTGCCGCGCAAACGACGCTGTGGGAGTGTGTTGGATAAAACTTGTCACAGCAAATCCATAAATTACAAGGCAATAAAAATTGCCTTTGCAAAACACCTCCAACCTCATTAAGGTCAAACACATACATACAACATATCCGCAATTTATTATATTCAATTTGTGCGTGCTTTATAACTTACCTACGCTTTTTTCTCCATTACAGAAATCGCATAACAATTGCAGCTGATTATTTGGAATGCGAAAATAAATTGTTGCATGCATACCAGTGAGAGTGGCAGCAAAAAACGCGCAACTGAAGCGGAAGAACAAAAAACACAGTTATCTATATATGCGTGTGTGCGAGCAAACTCATTTATCAAATCAGGAGGATAGTGCGAGCGCACAAAAAACACAAAGACACTGTGGGAGAAATACAAATAAGATTACTTCGGCAAGGCGAAATATTCAATACAATGCAAATAAAAACCAAATAAAAACTAACTAAAGTACTTGTGCTTGCTACAAATGATATTAATGCCACAAAGCAGCAAGTAAGCAGCGAGCGCAGAGAGTGCGGGGGAAACGTGCGCACAATAAACAAGCAAATTCGGGAGATGGCAGAAAAACGCAAGGGCAAAGGCAGCAGCTGAAGCAGTCCTTCGTCCTTTGAGGGAAAGCAAGAAAGCAAGCAAGCAAAGAAATTTGTAAGCATAGCGATTTTCACATGAAAAATGATGTTTATATGAAATTATGGTGAAAAACATGAAATTCGAGTTATTGCATACGAGCCAAAGAGCTATATACTCAATGCAATAACAACACATTATTAGGTCAAATAAAAGGAAAAAGCAAAGAAGTGAAGAAGCGCTAACAAAAGCAACAGATATGCTTGGAGAAGCCAAGGAAGTGAAATGAAAAGCGCATGATGACAAGAAGAACGCTCTGAAAAAATGCTAATGTAATAACTGTAACATAGTAAAAACAGAGAGAGAGAGAAAGGGAGAGCACACAACAGAAACAAAAAAAGTAACGGCAGCGCCACAAAAGCGTGGCGACATACATACATTACTGCCAAATCGAGAGCAGTCAGGAGAAACGACACAAAAAAGTTGAAGGCTGCCGCACCAAAAAAGTAAGAAAGAAAGATAAAGGTGGAAAGAAAGGAAAGGAAGAGGGAGCACAACGCTTCGTGCTTTTGGGGGCAGGCAAATCTGTACAACAAACAGAAGACATTATTGTCGCGACAAGCAATACAAATATAAACAACGTCGAGAGGGTGTAGGCAACACACGGGCGACACAACAACACACAGCAGCATTTCTTCAACGCTGGCAATGCAAAATTTATGCTCAACGTTACAACAACTTATCGGCCGTACTGCTTCTTGCTGCGACTTCAGTTCAAAAACACATTAACCCTAATGAGTGAGCGTACCAGCGCACAAGTCGAGACCAAACTACTGCAACAACAACAACTAGTGTAAAATCTTACGGCATTTTACACAGGCTTTATCAGCAAGTGTCCGCTTGACTGCCACCTTGGTGTGTGTGTGTGCGCTGAAGTGCTGTTAGTTGGTGCTGGTGTCGTTGCCGCGCCAAAGTTTCTTCACGTATTTTACATACACAAATGTCACCGATATTAATGCCAATGCACATGCTCGAAATTCGGATAATACTACTTTGCTTGCCATCGATACTACTGGCGACGACGTTGGAGCCAGGTGAGTGCGAGACGAGAAATCGAATTGTTTATTAAAGTACTAAATAAAATGTTGTCAAGGCATTTAAGTTCAATATTTATATTTCTGGTTTCTTCTGGTCGTCGAAGTGTATATTATGGCTATTATATATCCTCAAAAATCTACGGTTTGCATTAATTTAGGTTATATATGTTTCAGAAAATCATTCAGATATGTATATTTGTAGTATTCCTCATCGGGTTACTATTGCTACTATTCTTCCCTTCATAAAAATTCAGATGGTTACAGACTATTTATTCAAAGCACTTAGCCGACTGAGTAACGTAGTATTGATATTATAAAGAGTGAGGAAAGTTTTTGATTGTCACTCACTTGGGAGTGGCCAGAAACGATTCTTCTCCACATGGTTCAAGCAGCTCACGACTTCCGGTTTTAGACCAAGTATCCTCTGGGTAGCCAACAGACATCCGTTTGGAGGCGAGCTAAAGTGAGAAGGTTGCGGTTGTGCGTAGGGTTTGGGACCCACCACATAAAAACACCCCCCAATGAAAAAGAAAAAACAGCCTCGGATGAGAGACCCCAATTTTGATGACGACCACTGCAAACGTTTAAAGGACTACGAAATAAGGGTATGCACCTGGAATGTCCGGACCCTTAATTGGGAAGGTGCCTCTGCCCAGCTGGTTGATGTCCTCATACAACTAAAGGCTGACATCACCGCAATCCAAGAAGTGCGATGGACGGGACAAGGACGGAAGAAGGTGGGTCCTTGTGACATCTACTACAGCGGCCATATAAAGGAACGCAAATTTTGTGTTGGATTTGTGGTGGGAGAGAGACTCCGTCGCAGAGTCCTGGCATTCACCCCGGTGGATGAACGTCTAGCCACAATCCGCATCAAAGCGAGGTTCTTCAACATATCGCTGATTTGCGCACACGCCCCAACGGAAGAGAAGGACGATGTGACCAAAGATGCTTTCTATGAGCGCCTAGAACGCACCTATGAGCGCTGCCCCCGCCACGATGTAAAAGTCGTGCTTGGTGATTTTAACGCCAGGGTGGGTAAAGAAGGTGTCTTTGGCACAACAGTCGGAAAATTCAGCCTCCATGACGAAACATCGCCAAACGGCCTGAGGCTGATCGACTTCGCTGGGGCCCGAAATATGGTCGTCTGTAGTACCAGATTCCAGCATAAGAAAATACATCAAGCTACTTGGCTGTCTCCTGATTGAAACAGGCGGAACCAAATCGATCACGTTGTGATAGACGGAAGACATGTCTCCTGTGTTTTAGACGTGCGTACGCTCCGAGGACCAAATATAGACTCGGACCATTATCTGGTCGCAGCGAAGATACGCACCCGCCTCTGTGCAGCAAAGAACGCCCGTCTACAAACACAAGGAAGGTTCGACGTCGAAAAGCTGCAATCGCAACAGACAGCCACGAAATACTCTACTCGACTTGCACTCCTGCTCTCTGAGAGCACTCATCAGCATCTCGGTATAAGGGAACTGTGGAACGGCATCTCAAACTCACTGCGTACCGCTGCAGCCGAAACAATTGGTTTCCGGCAACGACAAAAAACAAGCTGGTACGATGAGGAGTGCCGTCTCGCAGCGGAGAGAAAACAGACTGCCTACCTCGCAACGTTGCAAACGACCACAACACGTGCGGGTTGGGATAGATACCGAGAGCTGAAGAGGGAAGCGAGACGCATCTGCAGACAAAAAAAGAAAGAGGCCGAAATGCGTGAGTACGAAGAGCTTGAGAAGCTAGCAGACAGAGGGAATGCTCGAAAATTTTATGAAAAAATGAAGCGACTTAACGAAGGTTTCAAGACCGGAGCATCCTCATGTAGAGACCAAGGTGGTAATCTGGTAACCGATGTCCAGGGCATGCTGGGATTGTGGAGGGAACACTTCTCCGACCTGCTGAATGGCAGTGAGAGTACAACACCAGGAGATGGCGAACCCGATCCCCCAATCGATGACGATGGAACAGATGTTCCATTACCCGACCATGAAGAATTTCGAATAGCAATTACCCGCTTGAAGAACAACAAAGCAGCGGGGGCCGATAGATTACCGGCAGAACTATTCAAATACGGCGGCGAAGAACTGATAAGGTGCATGCATCAGCTTCTTTGCAGAATATGGTCGGAAGAAAGCATGCCTGACGATTGGAATCTCAGTGTGCTCTGCCCAATCCATAAAAAGAGAGATCCCACAATCTGCGCCAATTACCGTGGGATCAGCCTCCTAAATATTGCATACAAGGTTCTATCCAGCGTACTGTGTGAAAGACTAAAGCCCACCGTCAACAAACTGATTGGACCTTATCAGTGTGGCTTTAGACCTGGAAAATCGACAACTGACCAGATATTCACCATGCGCCAAATCTTGGAGAAGACCCGTGAAAAGAGGATCGACACACACCACCTTTTTGTCGATTTTAAAGCTGCTTTCGACAGCACGAAAAGGAGCTGCCTTTATGCCGCGATGTCTGAATTTGGTATCCCCGCAAAACTAATACGGCTGTGTAAGTTGACGTTGAGCAACACCAAAAGCTCCGTCATGATTGGGAAGGACCTCTCCGAGCCGTTCGATACCAAACGAGGTTTCAGACAAGGTGACTCACTATCGTGCGACTTCTTTAACCTGATGCTGGAAAAAATTATAAGAGCTGCAGAGCTAAACCGAGAAGGTACAATCTTCTACAAGAGTGTACAGCTCCTGGCGTACGCCGATGATATTGATATCATCGGAAGCAACAACCGCGCCGTTTGTTCTGCTTTTTCCCGCATGGATAAGGAGGCGAAGCGAATGGGTCTGGAGGTGAATGAGGACAAGACGAAATATCTCCTGTCATCAAACAAACAGTCGGCGCATTCGCGTCTTGGCTCCCACGTCACTGTTGACAGTCATAACTTCGAGGTCGTAGATAATTTCGTATACCTGGGAACCAGCATCAACAACACGAACAACGTCAGCCTCGAAATCCAGCGCAGAATAGCTCTTGCCAACAGGTGCTACTTTGGACTGAGTAGGCAATTGAACAGTAAAGTCCTCTCTCGACGAACCAAAATCAAGCTCTACAAGTCGCTTATCATTCCCGTCCTGCTTCACGGTGCAGAAGCTTGGACGATGTCAACATCAGATGAGACGACACTAGGAGTTTTCGAGAGGAAAATTTTGCGCAAGATTTATGGTCCTCAGAACATTGGCAACGGCGAATACCGCAGACGATGGAACGATGAGCTGTACGAGTTATACGACGACATTGACATAGTTCAGCGAATAAAAAGACAGCGGCTACGCTGGCTAGGTCATGTTGTCCGAATGGACGAAAACACTCCAGCCCTGAAAGTGTTCGATGCAGTACCCGCCGGAGGAAGCCGAGGAAGGGGAAGGCCTCCACTCCGTTGGAGGGACCAGGTGGAGAGCGACCTGGTTACACTTGGGATCTCCAACTTGCGCCGAACTGCGAAATAGTTAAATTACAGCCCATCTTATTCAGTTATAGCATACAATTAACCAGTGGCGGATCCAGACAAATTTTTTGGGGGGTTTTACGAAAAGTTTTATTACTCAACGTATTTTTAATATAGCAGCTCCCTCGCGAAAATTCAGTTATTATAGGACACGGTTTTTTTTTTTTTTGTATTTTTCCCAAAGTGCGAATTTGACGCTAAAAAAGCTCGAGAAATATTTTCTTTTTATGAAAGGGTGATCAACTGTTCAGAACAAAACTTTCTTGCGAATGTGAAAATGTGGAAACAGCGAACTTCAGGCAAGCATTTCGGAAGCTCTCGAAGCTTTAGAAGCAGTGAACAAAACGTCCTTTGGGAATATTTTCAAGATTTTACGCATATTGGCGTTATTACATGTTCCAATAGCATC
Organism: Zeugodacus cucurbitae; assembly: GCF_028554725.1. NCBI lineage: Eukaryota > Metazoa > Arthropoda > Insecta > Diptera > Tephritidae > Zeugodacus > Zeugodacus cucurbitae. Next base: position 43,616,278 of record NC_071671.1, on the reverse strand, counting down.
ACCGGTAAGAAGTTTTTCAAGTTTAAAGATAAATAAAATCGAACCGCAATTATAAAAAGATCAATTGCTCTCGTACAGAGTAATTGTATTAATACAGTTAAACTATCGATTACAGCATAGACTAAAGATTATCATAACTCATTCAATTCAAAGCGCTTGATAGATTTAAATTAGTATTTCACTGACGGTGATAAAACGATAGAACCATTCTAAGAGCAAAGCGATTATAAAGACTATGTCCAAGCCTGAACCACTGCAATAGATCCAAATTTGTCGTTAAATAAAATTAATTAATGTTTACCTAGGGTCTAATTCAGAAACAAGTAAAAAAAACATGTTAATAGGCGACAGTTTGGGTGGTAAAAACAAGAAGATAAAAAAATTAACATTGCCGATACCAAAAATAAAACGAAAAAGTTCTTTCGGGCGGAGCAATCATTCATTAGATACCGTTAAGGACAGGTTGGGTTAGGCTAGGTTAGAGTGGCTGATCTCCTGTGCCACAAGAGCTTTCACATGGACAGCTAAGGCCAGTCCTTTGTGATCCCGCATGCTCCTAAAAATGGATGCCCAAGACACTCAAGTAACGACACAGAGCTTTGAGCCTTTCGCGAATTTCTGCAGGCAACTAATTTGTAGTCAGGATACTTCAGTTGGTTCCTCGAAGTTTGTCCTGCCAAGATATTTCCGGCGCAGTCTAGAGAAGACTGTCCGTTAAGGACAAAAACATAAAAAATAATAAAATAATTTTGAAAAACAAGTTGCAGAGAAGAGAGTCGTGTTTAATGCTTACACCATTTTTACGAATTTCTGTTGACTTTAAAAAATATAATTTATTACAAATTTATTTATAAAGCTATAAGATGAAATGCCATTAATACGAATCTTTCATTATTTTATACGATTTTTGGGAATTATTGGCTAGTTTCTACTGTTCCATAAAGTGTGTTACTGCCCTTACTTTACTTAAAGCGTCTAAAAATTTAACAGAAATGAGCATTTATTGTTGCCTACCTTTAGGCACTTTTAACATATTAAGCCATTGCGCCAAAATCTTTACTTCACTCATATATTTCACGTTATATATGTCTATATAAATTTGCTTAAGTAAGACGCTATTTATGTGCGACCAAAAACGCATTATGTGATAGAACAATCACAAATAAACACACACACATGAGTGAATTTACAGTGAAACCTTAGAAAAAGGTGCAATGCCTTAGTGCGCACATATAAAATATAATAAAATATGTTTGCGCCTAAAATAAGACTGCGTTTTGGGTTTGAAATCAAGAGCTTTTCGTTGGCAGGATCAACTTACACGTAGTAGATGCAGCATTTATTGCGCTACTTGCCGGTATACACCAATGCTGCCCCCACCCCTGCAGACGCATAAATAACGAATAAATTTGAAACTCCTTACCCACATAAAATCGCCATAATTTGGTCGATAATCCGCGTGATGGTGCTGAGCCTTGCGCCCTTTTTCAATAAGCCGCTGCGCGCGTAAAGGTTCATTTCAGACCATCCAGGCTGTACATAAATACGCACCGCTAATTTATGCCAGGCCGCTAAGGTCAAATAACGTACGCGCATCGTAAATAATATCAAAATTCTATTGCCACTTTGCCGCAAGCACTCTTAAGCAGCGGGGTCCACACACAGCGCCCCCATTCGGGCACTCACATATTATTTCCCTTTAATGTAGTGCTTGCTACATCGGTGGGCGTGCACTGGGGCGAGCAAATCGTTAGGCAACACAACACTTGTTGGTTTTGTGGTTGGGTGGTTAGGTAGGTGTTTGGTTCGGTAATTGTCCTCTTCTTCTTCTATCTTACGCAAGTCTTTTGCCGCATACAAATAAATAACATTTTCCCTTTTTTAAGTTATTTCGCTCAGGCTGCCTTGTGTGTGCTTGTTGTTGTAGGCGCATGCTTATTCTTACTAATCTCTCCCAAGCGGATTCTTCATTACGCCTATTATCTGCATGTCCTATGTGTCTGCTATGCTATGCTGCGCTGTGCTGTGCCAACCCAAATGAGTTTGCAGCAAAGTTAAGATATTCTTCGCTTTCGAGAGTTATGCTGCTCAAGTGGAATGTGCCAAGCAGCAAAGTAAAAAGTAAACATTAGCTTAAAGCGCCTACCTTTGTGGGTGGGTGTGTGTTCATGTAGAATTATGAAGCCTCTTTAGGGAATCCTTTTCTTGTGCTTATTCTTATCTTATGCCGCCTCTTTTTGTGTTCTTTATGCCTGCTGTGTGTAATAAATATATGACGCATATATATTTTATTTTGTTTAAGGATTAAAAATGAAACATTATTTTTTCCCAACCGCTCGGAAGTTTCTCTTTCGCCTTCGGTTGAGGCACAGGATATTTGCAGATAAATTATTTTGTATTTATATAGCTCAGTGCTTTTGTGCTCGTTGGTTGAAACAATGCATGCGTAAATATTTGAAAAATAGAGAGATTTATAAATATGCACATATCCTTGCGCTTTAGGCAGCAGAAAATGTTTGGTTTATAGTAAAGGCACTGGATTTTTTAATGCTATTGAAGAACTCAAACAAAAGCTTCGAAATTTATAAACAATTTTTTAAATTGAGTAGTCAGTGACCAGCTATTACAATAATCTAGTTTCCGGAAATTCAAACCCCTATCTTCTAAAATAGTCGAATACACTATATCGTATATTGAATATGGTTTATGTCTAAACGGAACTCAAAACATAATGATATTATTTTATATAAGTTTCAAGTTTCTATAAGTGAATATTTATGTTTGCCATTGCGGACATTTTAAATTCACTATCTGGAGCATACTCCTCATTTGGTATGACAAACCACAGCCAAATAAATTTTCAAACTATTGTAATAAGGGGAGAGGTGTAAAAACATCAACTGGTGTGCGACCTGGCTACAGTCTTGCAGTCTACGAAAGAAAACTCAATAATACTTATACGTACAGACATAATCCTATTAGTACCACCAATTTGTCCTTGTAAATATTCTAGCAGCTAGTGCACCTTTTAAGTTTTCGAAAATCAATATCCACCAATTTTTTTCGTTCGTTGGTGTGCTTCTTAGTAAAGCACTCATATTTCAAGTGCCAATGTGTACTCCATCTTCGGATTTTTTGCATTACAAAAGGTGATGACAATGGAGACCTTTACATGCGAGTCGCTGTAATCGGGTAGTTCACAGCAGGTGGAGACATGAAGCCAAAAGAGTCTTAACCCCCGGACAAATTTAAATGTAAGCTGTTGAATTTGTATGCTTTTTAAAGCAAAACAAGTATATATTCTCGCATGTTTTTAATTTTATTTTATATTATGTATATGTTATAAATATATTAAGTTATACGCTTTCTCAGTAAACCATGAAAACATACGACGTACATTATTGGGTAGGAATAGCAGTTCCAGTATGGACCGTCCAGTTGCTTACCTGGATACAAATTATTCACTAGATGTTACTGAAAAATACCAAATCGCTCGAAGAGGATAAAGGACACATAAAATTGTTATTCAGTGCAAATGCCAATTGATTGGTGTTCGGTGTGGCCATCGTGTTTGGTGGTTGATTTACTTATTCGTCACATAATTTACCTTTATTTACTACTGAAGATCTGATGAATTTCATTATTCGCATAACAAAACAGAAATCCGTGCAGTTTGGTGGTAAAAATATGAAATATACATATATCTCTATCAAGATCTGTTAATAAATGTGGTTGGCTGGTGGTATTGTCTAGCAGTAGAAGTTATTTGCCTGGAAAATTATTTTTTGTCACATATCTCTTCACTTGTATGATAAAAGATTTTTCAAACCAGTTTTTCAACAAAAGCTCTGTCATCCACGCACATTATAACCTTAACGTCACTTTCTTTAACGCTCTTAATTTTTTTGGCTATTCCAAGTAACCCTTTCATTACCAATTTTGCGATCAGTTGCGCATTTTTCAGTATATAATCCTAGCGTTTACTGGCACCTTCCCCCAAAATTGTGCAGTTACATCCACATTATAAATTTGAGAATATAAAATTTGAGATATATATTTCTGCAAGTTTTGTGTGTACTTTTGATTGTTTCTCGTTATTCATCTGATCGCATAATTTTGCATATACCAAGGCGACTTTCCTAGCAACGTAAATGCGAAAAATTCATATAAATTTCACGAACTTATTCAAAATGTCTTAATTGTCTTTTACTGGTCAACTGTTAGAAATGTATGCCTTTTCTTTGTTATTGGTGGCATTATTATTACGATTGATCCACACAGTTTAATTAAAATTCAAGACTACATAAATCAACGCAACTTTAAAATCACAAATTAGCACATTTTTGTTGAATTCTTAATGCCTCAAATGAAAAAAAGACATAGTAGAACCGTGTTAACATAAAAAGTCCCTGCTTACTTATGAAAGTATTTTCCAGAAAATAACAGACTAAAAATAAGAAAATAACAGAGAATAAATCAGTGTCCGGATTTTTGAGGAATATCAAAAAATAGTGTGTCCGGATTACAGCGCTGTCCCAATTATAGAGTGTCCGAGTTATCGAGATTGGACTAAAGGGTTCTCTATCATTCAACGAATCTGTTGTTTAGCTCTCTGATAGTTTTCGAAAATGATTGATCCGTTATGTAGGATTCTCCTATATGTAGGATTCCTATTTTCTGCAACTTACCATGTATATTCTGCTTTGGCTTCCATTTTCCGAAATGACTGCTTTTAAAATGCTTACAAAGTAAGATTGATTCGGTCTGGACATAAAGTAATCAGCAAAGTATCATCCTAAGAATAGTTAGATCATTAGTGATATCCCCTATATTATCTGTGGTCGTTTCCAGCCACACGTTTGATACATATGCTATCGCTATATTGATTCGCCGAGGTTCCAATGTGTAGACCTGCTCTAATTCAGGACTTACTTTCCTCTAACGATGATTGTCTATTATTGCCGAAAAGTTCCGAGTTCATGTCATATTCATACCCAATTCAAGTATAGAGTTTCACTGTAGTTGGTAACAGTTGCACTGATTTCCGTTGTTACCTTAGCTCACCCTATCTAAATATATATACTGTAACACCGAAAATCGAATTTTATATGTATATGCTACAATTTCATAAAAAATTTAATATCGGCAATTCTTAAAACGTCAAATTACAACAAAAGTAAAGAGAATAAGTAATGATTATTGGAAAATGATTCTTAGCATTTCCGGTGATACTTAAATAAAGTGATTGGGTTTCAAATTATGAAAAGCACCGCCCCTTTCGAAGTATAACAAATACTTCCCACCTATTAAAACGTATATATTTTATGCCAGAAACAATATATTTTCCGTTGCCCTTGATTTTATTAATATATAATTATGGGGCGTTGTTTATGTACACAAACTTTCTTTTCCTTAAATATAAATTTATACGAGCACAGGCTGAAAGTGGCCTGGAATAAATTTATGTAGAAAATCCGAAAAAGTGGCCGGCTAATAGGCGGCACCACTCACATACGCACAAGAGAGTGTTGCCACATATTTAGTATATATCATATATGCTTTAAATATCGCACTATTGCAGGAAAATGCCAGTGTATGCGTGCCACAACACATAAGTACAATAAACTATAAAAATTTACGATGCTATAAAAATGAGCGCTTCACTGTCTTTTATAACGGAATCACAAACGAAAAAAAAAATCCGAAAATAAGTAAAATAAATTTCGTATGCCGGAAAACTGTTTTTCTATTTGATTTTTTTTTTGTTTTTTTTGGTTTATTTTTTTGTTCTTTTGTCTGCGCAATGCTCCAACTATTTTATAACTTTCTCATTTCGCTCTCATGTAGGCCACGTGCCGCATTAAATCGGTTGATACGCAATTCTTTTATTCGGGTATTTATATGCTCCTTTGTGTGGCCATTTAGTAAGCGACTTAGGCATGATTTGGAAACGAGAAAGTGTTGTACATGAATAAAAATCACTTTTAATTAAAGACATCGTAAAAATACACAAAAAATTGAGGTTCAAGTGAATATATTCTAATTTCATACATTTTTATAGACTTTTACAGTTAAGGGAAATATCAAGTCCTCTTTTCACTTTTTTTCACAGAAATTAAGGGAACGTGAAAAATTGAGAATGCCTTTAAAAGAAATGTATATTGTTGGTTGGCTTTTAATTACTATATACTCGTATAATATATGTGTCTTTGGTCAGGCTTATAGAGAGGCTAATTGATTCTGCATTCGATGTTAACTAATACAAATAAGAAGATTTCTCCCAAACTCTTCTACAAGGCGTCTGAATTGCAAACATGCCAAAACAGTAACTTCCTCATTTCATTTCAGAATTTTCCGTTTTTCGTTTCTTACCAGGGGGGAGTCTGATCCGCCTATGTTGGGTCGCAATGTTTTGTTTTTCGGATGGGTGAAGATTAAGATGAATAACGATGGTAAAGTATTTCTTCGGGAACTTTTCGAAAACGTTTGTTTCAGCTTTTCAGATTACCGTATTTTTATTTAGGCAGACCCAGTTGCCACCAAAAACTGTATTCAGCTGCTTCATTAAAAGCCTAAGTAAGATGTCATATTAGAACCATAGGGAACTCGGAAGCTTATGAACTTGCAAGGGAGGCCATCAATAATCTAATTTCATCAGATTCATTCAGCCATTCATTGGAGGATGGGATCATGTGTAGAAGTTCACGCAAGTGAGGAATGTTTTTGATTGTCACTCACTTGGGAGTGGCCAGAAACGATTCTTCTCCACATGGTTCAAGCAGCTCACGACTTCCGGTTTTAGACCAAGTATCCTCTGGGTAGCCAACAGACATCCGTTTGAAGGCGAGCTAAAGTGAGAAGGCGAAGCCCGCTTATGCGGTTGTGCGTAGGGTTTGGGACCCACCACATAAAAACACCCCCCAATGAAAAATCTACGAAAGCCTCGGATGAGACACCCCCCTTCTGATGACGACCCCTGCAAACGTTTTAAGGATAATGATATAAGGGCATGCACCTGGAATGTCCGGACCCTTAATTGGGAAGGTGCCTCTGCCCAGCTGGTTGATGTCCTCATACGACTTAAGGCTGACATCACCGCCATCCAAGAAGTGCGATGGACGGGACAAGGACGGAAGAAGGTGGGTCCTTGTGACATCTACTACAGCGGCCATATAAAGGAGCGCAAATTTGGTGTTGGATTTGTGGTGGGAGAGAGACTCCGTCGCAGAGTCCTGGCATTCACCCCGGTGGATGAACGTCTAGCCACAATCCGCATCAAAGCGAAGTTCTTCAACATATCGCTGATTTGCGCACACGCCCCAACGGAAGAGAAGGACGATGTGACCAAAGATGCTTTCTATGAGCGCCTAGAACGCACCTATGAGCGCTGCCCCCGCCACGATGTAAAAGTCGTGCTTGGTGATTTTAACGCCAGGGTGGGTAAAGAAGGTGTCTTTGGCACAACAGTCGGAAAATTCAGCCTCCATGACGAAACATCGCTAAACGGCCTGAGGCTGATCGACTTCGCTGGGGCCCGAAATATGGTCGTCTGTAGTACCAGATTCCAGCATAAGAAAATACATCAAGGTACTTGGCTGTCTCCTGATCGAAACACGCGGAACCAAATCGATCACGTTGTGATAGACGGAAGACATGTCTCCTGTGTTTTAGACGTGCGTACGCTCCGAGGACCAAATATAGACTCGGACCATTATCTGGTCGCAGCGAAGATACGCACCCGCCTCTGTGCAGCAAAGAATGCCCGTCAACAAACACAAGGAAGGTTCGACGTCGAAAAGCTGCAATCGCAACAGACAGCCACGAAATACTCTACTCGACTTGCACTCCTGCTCTCTGAGAGCACTCATCAGCATCTCGGTATAAGGGAACTGTGGAACGGCATCTCAAACTCACTGCGTACCGCTGCAGCCGAAACAATTGGTTTTCGGCAACGACAAAAAACAAGCTGGTACGATGAGGAGTGCCGTCTCGCAGCGGAGAGAAAACAGACTGCCGACCTCGCAACATTGCAAACGACCACAACACGTGCGGGATGGGATAGATACCGGGAGCTGAAGAGGGAAGCGAGACGCATTTGCAGACAAAAAAAGAAAGAGGCCGAAATGCGTGAGTACGAAGAGCTTGAGAAGCTGGCAGACAGAGGGAATGCTCGAAAATTTTATGAAAAAATGAAGCGACTTAACGAAGGTTTCAAGACCGGAGCATCCTCATGTAGAGACCAAGGTGGTAATCTGTTAACCGATGTCCAGGGCATGCTGTGATTGTGGAGGGAACACTTCTCCGACCTGCTGAATGGCAGTGAGAGTACAACACCAGGAGATGGCGAACCCGATCCCCCAATCGATGACGAAGGAACAGATGTTCCATTACCCGACCATGAAGAAATTCGAATAGCAATTACCCGCTTGAAGAACAACAAAGCAGCGGGGGCCGATAGATTACCGGCAGAACTATTCAAATACGGCGGCGAAGAACTGATAAGGTGCATGCATCAGCTTCTTTGCAGAATATGGTCGGAAGAAAGCATGCCTGACGATTGGAATCTCAGTGTGCTCTGCCCAATCCATAAAAAGGGAGATCCCACAATCTGCGCCAATTACCGTGGGATCAGCCTCCTAAATATCGCATACAAGGTTCTATCGAGCGTATTGTGTGAAAGACTAAAGCCCACCGTCAACAAACTGATTGGACCTTATCAGTGTGGCTTTAGACCTGGAAAATCGACAACTGACCAGATATTCACCATGCGCCAAATCTTGGAAAAGACCCGAGAAAAGAGGATCGACACACACCACCTTTTTGTCGATTTTAAAGCTGCTTTCGACAGCACGAAAAGGAGTTGCCTTTACGCCGCGATGTCTGAATTTGGTATCCCCGCAAAACTAATACGGCTGTGTAAATTGACGTTGAGCAACACCAAAAGCTCCGTCATGATTGGGAAGGACCTCTCCGAACCGTTCGATACCAAACGAGGTTTCAGACAAGGTGACTCACTATCGCGCGACTTCTTTAACCTGATGCTGGAAAAAATTATAAGAGCTGCAGAGCTAAACCGAGAAGGTACAATCTTCTACAAGAGTGTACAGCTCCTGGCGTACGCCGATGATATTGATATCATCGGAAGCAACAACCGCGCCGTTTGTTCTGCTTTTTCCCGCATGGATAAGGAGGCGAAGCGAATGGGTCTGGAGGTGAATGAGGACAAGACGAAATATCTCCTGTCATCAAACAAACAGTCGGCGCATTCGCGTCTTGGCTCCCACGTCACTGTTGACAGTCATAACTTCGAGGTCGTAGATAATTTCGTATACCTGGGAACCAGCATCAACAACACGAACAATGTCAGCCTCGAAATCCAGCGCAGAATAACTCTTGCCAACAGGTGCTACTTTGGACTGAGTAGGCAATTGAAAAGTAAAGTCCTCTCTCGACGAACCAAAATCAAGCTCTACAAGTCGCTTATCATTCCCGTCCTGCTTTACGGTGCAGAAGCTTGGACGATGTCAACATCAGATGAGACGACACTAGGAGTTTTCGAGAGGAAAATTTTGCGCAAGATTTATGGTCCTCAGAACATTGGCAACGGCGAATACCGCAGACGATGGAACGATGAGCTGTACGAGTTATACGACGACATTGACATAGTTCAGCGAATAAAAAGACAGCGGCTACGCTGGCTAGGTCATGTTGTCCGAATGGACGAAAACACTCCAGCCCTGAAAGTGTTCGATGCAGTACCCGCCGGAGGAAGCCGAGGAAGGGGAAGGCCTCCACTCCGTTGGAGGGACCAGGTGGAGAGCGACCTGGTTACACTTGGGATCTCCAACTGGCGCCGAACTGCGAAGGAGAGAGACAGGTGGCGCACTATCGTCGATTCGGCTATAACCGGCTAAACGGTTGCAACGCCAATCACATACATACATACATACATTCAGCCACGGCAATCTGCTAGTGCCGAGTAGCAGACACTGGTTGCGGATAGTGAAAGTTCTTTAGATATGGGGATTAACTCCGAATAACCAATAATCAGTCCAGACAGCGCTCAGCGGCTAGCAGATGTTTTGAATTGAAGTTAATTTTCATAAATGCCTGAATGCCTGTGATCCCTCTAACGACCTGATGGGAGATTTGGCGTTATTCAATTACCATCCATGCGAACAATCTATGCAATCCAAGCCCTTCATGAGCCGTAGGCACGGCAGTGGAGGTGCTCTTAGTGAGGCAATTATATTATCCACAGACTTCGAAGAAGCCATAATAGTAGGCTTGTGTCTAGACATCAAGGGTAGTTAGTGCTAAGCTCCCGATTTGAGTTTTAAACTATAAGATTTAATTTTAAATTGAATCAAAACGTAAAACGAAAGTCTCTAAGGGCTAATCGAGTATCGAGAAATTCCGGTTGCCTGCTCAACGGATTTGCAGGTACAAAATTCATGTAACGTTTACATAGATTCAGGAAATGCTGACGATGATCAATATGTTATTGTAGATCTAGCGTCCATGCTAGAGAAAGCCGGCATTATGACTTATTTGCAAGAACTTTTAAGAAATCTTCGAAGCAAAAAATTTTTTTAGTAATTTTTTTTCCAAAGTTATTTCGACTTTCTAGAGAGTATTTTAGTGATGCCCTCAGCAAAGTCACAAAATATATCACAATATAAAGTAGATCCTACATCACAAAGGTCAATGCTTATTCAGAGGTATTACTGAAGAAGGTGTAATACCAACTTTACCATTGGAACCTCAATTTACCTTACCCTTCCTTTCTACTCTCAGCTGCCATTAGCGCTATCACAAAGCGCCGGCCGTGTCTGAGTGTAGAACAATGCTACTATATCTCGCTTAATCTCATTCGGACGATCCACCTGTCCGCTTTAAACATTTATTTCTCCTTACGTCACATTATAATAGATAAAAATGCTAAATAATTCACTTGCACGTTCGCCATAATTTGCAACCGAAATGAGCACAAAGCAAAAACAAAAAAATAGTAGCAACTGCGACAACATAAATTACAAACGAAACATTATTTTCAATATAAACGCAACGCAGCGCCGCACACAAAACGGACAAAGTATGAGTAAATCCAGCATGAATACTACAAATGCATAAACCATTAGTTAGGACGCTTACAAGGTAAGCCAGTGCGAATTGCAGGCGGCGAGAGCATTTGGCACACAGCTAACACTTGTACATTTGTTATCTTTCAAAAGCAGATTTGTCTAATGGCAGTGACAGACCAGCACGGTGCTGGCACTGGGACTGCTAAATATGGGCTGTGCCACTTGCAGTGGCGAGTGTGTGCGTGTGTTGAGTGATATTTAGGACGACGGGGGGAGAGACGAACTGGCAGTGCGCTACCTGCAAGTGTCATTTTTATATTTTATCATTTTTTTTTTCTAGAATATATACTTATACATGTATTTCTTTTGTAATTTGCACGAATTGCTGACCAGCTCCACTTTCTCTATGCTTTGTACTATAAACAGAGGTATAGCAAAGCTGCTTTCGTGTCCTTGCTTTGAGGATTTGTTCACATACAGTGGTACATACCTCTGCTGCCTCTGTTATCTCTTCCGACTCCACTACCTCTGCTTCCAACAATTGTCGCCGCCAATCGCTGCCTGCCTGCCTATCACACTGTATCGCCGGCTGCCAACAACTATTACAACAAACACAACTCACTAGCTTACCAACTATTCGTGTCTAAAAGCCAACATTCTGTTCAGCTCCACAGCGCTAGCGATTTTGTGTGCGCCCGTTTGTGTCGGTTTGTGGCGCGTAGCGAATCCGTGGTGCTGAAATAATAAAGCGTCATATCGGATGATAAAAGTATATTATTTATGGTCGTAAATTCGTTGTCTTTCCCTCATACTTCTCACTCAGATTTGCTCTGCCTTGGTGTATATTTTCTTTCACAAAGCACCTTGTTTCCTGCCCTCACAGCCCTCGTGCAGGCTGTGACGTTCCTTTGACTATTTGAGTCTCCTCCGTGTTCGTAGAATTTCACTGTCGGACCGCCACTTTCATGGCTATCAACAGCCGATCTTTTCATTGTTAGCATTAACGAAGCACTCTGTCATCGTTGTGGCGCGCCCCGGACAGCCTTGCCGCACTATTCGTACTACTCCTGTGGGGAAGTTGGATGTATGTGAGTCAGTGTGTAGGTGTTGGTAGCAGTTACAAGCTTCGTTCAAACTATTTTTCATGGCACACAAATACACAATGAATGAAGTGATGGTGATGTGCGCCGGCAAGCGGATGTATGGGGTTCATAAGTGTGCGTGTTAAGGACATTTGAGGTTATGTCGCCAACGTAGCTGAAATATGCCTACCAACTGTTCTTGTTAGCTTCGATTCAATAATGAGCGCATACACACATATATACGACCATGTCTATAAACGTAAATGAGCGACGTAGAAACCACACTTGACTCCTATACTTCCTACTACTCATTACAGGCATTATTTATGTATATTAGGGTGGTTCTTCAGAAATATTAAATAACAATTCGTATTGTTTTTACTTCTAATTACCACTAGCTTGGTCAAAGATATGTGATATCTCGATGGTCACAATTCAGTGGTGTATAAGTTACGTGACAGAGGGCTCATGGAACAGTGTTTTTCATGAATACCGAAAAAATTTAAAATATTGTTTAACTCAAGTTCAAATTTTCGAAAAAATAAATTAATAAAAATAAATTTTTAATTTTAAAATAAATTGTTTTACCATATTTTGCATTTGACATTCCAAAATTCTGTGGAATATATATGTATTTCCTATATTTTGGGACAGCCTTAATGCCTTTAAATATATATATAAGCGCCGTACATTCCCTCAGTATCATTTTGTGCTGTGTTTCGTGTCAGTTTATGACAAAAGTCTCAATGCTGTTCTTATTTTTCGCATAATTTCCTTTGTTTGCTTGAGTGACTTGTGTCATGTGTTGACGCCTGTATTGTTGACATCACAATACACACACGCACGCTCACCAACAACAGGATTCACATGCAACTTTGTTTATTCATTCAGCTGCGAAAAAATCGCAAAAATAAATGCGCACGCTCGTATTGCCAGTAAAAATCTGTTTTGTTGCTGTTCCTGCTCATTTATAGCGCATTTGCTATAATAGGATCAAATATTTTATGCCCGTGTCATAGGCTCTAATGATTTTTTCCGCATTCATTATGAGAGGTCAATTGTTTGGCTGCCATGTTATTTTTTGGTGGAAAAATTCAAGAAACTTCTTGGCAGCTTTTGTTGTTAACATGGAACATTATTTCCGGAGGAGATGTTAGAAATAATAGGAAGTCGAGGGATTTGGGGAACCAGTAGGGAGGAGAAAGGGATTTTTGTATTGCCGAATTTAAAGTCACTACTGTTTGAATGAATAGAGATTCAAGCACTGTGTTTTAGTAAAAAATTATTCTGTAAAGATTCGTATAATCCGAGTTCATTTCTATGGAAAATAATGGTATTTATTCACTTTAAGAATTTTTTGATGATTTTAAACTCTCTCTTTTCTACCTGAACTCAAACCACTTGAATTAAAGCCTAGTAATCCATCAGTCAATAGTCAGCTCTCTTGAACCCTAACTAAGATTGACGGCATTAATGCTAAACAGCTTTGATTATTCACCCATTATTAATAATCGTTCACTATTAATATTTATACAAATTAAACATATTTGCTGTTGTTATTATTATGTTGTCACAATAAATCTAATTTTTATTAAAACCAAACCTTAATTCAATATTACTCGTACGCTCGGTTGAATTCGTGTTGTTATTAGTAATTATATTTAATTACATTCCCTAAATGCACCGGGCACACTCTCAGCCTCATGTGAGTGGTTTCTGTTTTCCTTCAAATTCAAGTAAAGATGTAACTTTTTAATCAATTTCATATTGCTTGAGCATTTAGCTGCGTTTGGAAGGCGCGTCCAACGCCAATCGCCACACCCACTCATTACTCTCCACTGCTCATTTGATAAATCGAAAATTTTATTAAGCACAACAAAGTACAATATTCTCTGCGCATTTCACAGCTATGTACATTCCATTCTTTTCAGTTTCGTTTTCCTTTTCTTGTTTTTATTTTCCCTTTCAATCAGCACTAATGCGTTTCATATCGGCGTCATCGTCTTAATCGATTACATTCCTTCGGCGCTGCCCTTTTCGAGCAATAATTATTTCAACAATTTCTGCGTCAATTTATTGCGTTGCTCTTTCTTTTATCCACTAGTGAAAGGTCTGCCAGTTTTTCTGGCATTCCGTATGCTCTTCTTCTTCTTAGTAGGAGTTTCTGTTCCTCTGTGTTGTATTAATTTTTCAAATAAATCAAATTACTTGAATTCCTTTGGAAATAGCTGGCGAAAATGGAATGATAGTAATTATTGTAGAGAGAGAGAGTGTAGTTTATATATATTTGTAGCACAAAATATTTTTCGAACTAGTTACAATCTTAATTGATTTATTACTTTTGCAAAACAATTACTTTCTCTTGCAATTGGTTAGTTAGGGTACTAGTTGAGTATCTTAACCCTGCATTACTAACCTCAAATCATGTCGCATGGTTACTAATAATGGGTCTTATCGACTCTCATTTGTATTATCTATTAAAATCGTTTAAACTTATAAATTTCTAAAACGTATACGTCTTTTAGTATATTGTAGTATTTTATTGTTAAAATAAAAAATATTTATATACATAAATTGAAATTAAGTTTGTATTCATTACAACATAGCAAAAAAAGTTAAAAAAAAAAAGTTATCCAGCCAGATTCCGCATAAAATGATAAGTTTTGCAGATATTGACTTCAAATAAAGTGCATTTGAAACCTGAAATATAAAAGTAAAATGTTAAAAAGAACAAGTAAGGAAAGGCTAAGTTCGGGTGTAACCGAACATTTTATACTCTCGCAATTTATTGAAGAAATTTTATTAAGATAACTCACAAATTTACCCATAAATTCGGCATAAAGTTTAATAGAATAACGAAAATCCTATGGCTTAGTCCTATATAGTGTATGAGGGCTGAGGTAATTCCTGAACCGATTTCATTCAATTTCACCAGCAAGGTACACTATATCCAATACTATACGCTCACTTAATTTTGCTAAGATATATCACATATTAACCAATACATATGTATATGCGTAATAAAGCCCAACGAATTTTTGAAAAATCTTTAATTAGGTATATGGGAGCTAGGGGATGATATTTTTGCAAAACCTATAATTATGTATATGGGAGCTAAGAGATGTTGTGACCCGATTTTAATAATTTTTGGAACAGAGACACACTATTGGAAGAAAACAATTTTCTCTGAATTACATTAAATTAGTTGAGAGATTTACCCATATTTTCGGTTAAAATTTAACCTTAGGCGCTGAGTTCAACATGTTCGATATCTGGGGCCTTGAAAAGTTATAGTCCGTTTTCGACAATTTTTTCAAAAGTGATGCCACAGATCATATACTATATTTGTGTAAAGTTTTATTTCGCTATCATCATTGGTTCCTAATGTATATGTTATAAAGTGAAGGATTCAGATGGAATTCAAAGTGAGTGAGTGATAAAGAAAGTAGTCGTGGTTGTGAACCGATTTCATCCATTTTCCACACATGTCATCAGGGTGTTAATTAAATATTATATACCGAATTTCATTGAAATCTGTCGAGTAGTTCCTGAGATATGGTTTTTGACCCATAAGTGGGCGATGCCACGCCCATTTCCCATTTTGTAAAAAGATCTGAGTGCAGCTTCCTTCTGCTATCATTTCTGGGAAATTTTGTGTTTCTGACGTTTCTCGTTAGTGAGTTAACGCACTTTTAGTCATTTTCAACCTAACCTTTGTATGGGAGGTGGGCGTGGTTATTATCCGATTTCTTTCATTTTCGGACTGTATAAGGAAACGGCGAAAAGAAATGACTGCAGACGGTTTGGTTTATATAGCTTTATTGGTTTGCAAGATATATATAAAAAACCTATTTGGGGGCGGGGTCACGCCCACTTTTCCAAAACAAAATACATTTAAATATGCCCCTAATGCGATCCTATGTTCCAAATTTTATTTTCATAACTTTATTTATGGCTTAGTTATAGCTCTTTATGTGTTTTTGGTTATCGCCATTTTGTGGGCGTGGCACTGGTCCGATTCCGCCCATTTTCGAACTCAACCTTCTTATGGTGCCAAGGGACACGTGTTCCAAGTTTCATTAAGATATCTCAATTTTTACTCAAGTTACAGCTTGCACGGACGGACAGACAGACATCCGGATTTGAACTTTACTCGTCACCCTGATCACTTTGGTATATATAACCCTATATCTAACTCGTTTAGTTTTAGGACTTACAAACAACCGTTAGGTGAACAAAACTATAACACTCTCTTTAGCAACTTTTGTTGCGAGAGTATAAAAATTGGAATGACTAATGCAAAAATTTTCCAATTATGTACTGTAAATGTTACCTTTTATTCGGAATTTGTATCGAACATATCGTCATAAACGTCTTTCTCTTGGGGGGACAATGCAATTTGAGCACAGTATACAACACTGCTTCTGGCAAATATATTTTCCACATTTTGAGCACGTGGTTTTGGTTTTGCGATCTTGTTTGTAATCACAAATCTGGCTGCGGCCTCTTTTCAATTGTTTCGTAGGTGGCTCTTGTTCCTCCACCTCCTTCAATGGCTTTGCAAATTTTGAGCAACTTGCTTTCAGATTTTTTGGCAAAGTTAATATTTTATAACCTTTTTGAATATTTGCCTGTACAAGATCCATTGCCAAATCCTTTATAAAAACAGATCTTTTGTGCAACAGAGTACATAGTAAAATAACTCTAGCATTTATAGCAGCCATATTCATAAATGAATAAAAGATTACTAAAGGCCAACGCCTACAGTTTCTGGCTACGCTATATCCAGCACCCAACTGATCAGTTACATCCACTCCTCCTTTCGTATGATTGTAGAAATCTATAATTTCTGGCAAGCACTTAGGGCCATCTAATACCTTACCGGTCTTGTAAAATGTTGAGAGGAGAAGGGCGCATTTATTTTTTTTTTGGTATGTAAGAGAGAATTGTAGATTTTTTTGTATAGCCAAAGATTGTTGAATACAATTCGCGATTTTTAGCGTTTGAAAATATGGGTGGCAAGAATCTTTTGTTTTTTCGGATAGTTCCAACTAACGTGGTATTCTTTGATAGCAAAAACTCTGCCAATGCATAGGTTGTGAACCAGTTATCTATTGTTATATTGCGCCCAGCGTCTTGTAGATGATTTGTTATTCTCTTAACCACCTCTTCGGGCTTATTCGAAATATTAAATGGACCAAGTGGTTGCTGTCCGCAATAGACTTCTAACTTAGATGTGTAGTAAGTTTCCGAATCAACTGCTGCAAAAATTTGTATACCATATTTTGCTGGCTTACTTGGTATGTATTGCCTAAAACCGCATCTTCCGCGGAAGCTTTCCAATTTCTCATCCACTGTTATAAAACTGCCACAGTTGTAAAATTTCATGCAATTGTTATTGAAAATTTATGAAATTATGTAATTAATTTATTGTATATGATGTGTATTATTTATTTCGTATTTTTTTTTAAACGTTTTAACTAACCTGGGACTAATAGACCCATAATATTTACTACACTATTGCTAACTATGGGTCTAATCGACCCAGGCTATTTTTTAAAACAATTTTTTATGCATAATATTTTACATGTTTCTTATTCTTATTGTTTATAAACGTTTAAATATGTACAAATTTAGATTACACATATATCTTGCGTTAAAAAATATTCTTTATTTTTTGTTAATTTAAAAAGTTTGCGTGTCTGGGTCGATTCGACCCTAAGGTTAGTAATGGACGGTTAATTCATCTGTCACTTATAAATATATTCCTTTGAATTTAATTCTAATATATTTTCTTCAATTTCATTCCAGAACAAAAATCTATACTCACCGATAGTGACTGGAAGAAGCTATGGATGCGAGGCGGTATAAATCCAGATTCAAAATTGGATAACAATCTCGACACAAGCGACAGTCCGATGTTCGAGGATAGTGAGGTTAGTTTTTTGGCATATATATTTTGATAATTCCCAATTAAAAGTAAGAACAAAATTAGGAATACTGAGATACTCCAAATATGTAAACAAAATATTTTTAGATGCAGGAACTATTTTCAGTTTTTTAACCCAAATCAGACCATTTAAGATTCTGAATTAATAGACGTAGATATAAGGAATATTACAACACATTTTAGAAATATTTAGAATTAATATTTAGCTTAAAAACTCGTTTAGTTTCATCATCTTATAACCAGATTAAATCTGGTTAAATAATCCAGCCAGTATATATAAATTTTATTTAAAACACAAAAATACACTATAAAAACTTCTCTTATTCACCATCAAATTGAAGTAACAAGAATTGTAGAGTTCTTTTTATGACACGAATTAGCTGTGGACAATATCGAAACATAGACGATATACACTGAAAATAAATAGCCTTTTCGCACTGGTGCTAATTGATCAATTAACCGCCATTTGATCGATTAAAGCGCTGATTTAGATCGATTTATTTGTTTTTGTTGTTGTTCACGCTACTCGACGGTAGATATCGCTGGTGAAAATAAATAATAAAATAACAAACAGCTGATGAAACTTACCAACTTCTTACGAAAAGAAAAACTAAATTGTAATTGATAAATTAATTTGGCAGTGCGAAACGGCTATACGTTGTGTAAACTTAACATTCTTATCGACGCAGCCAATTTTACATGGTCTGTAGACCTTCATGAGCAAAACCTAACCTAATTTTTCGAATTCGGTAATATGTTTAAAAGATGAGGATTTGGAAACCCTTTAGTATCAAACGTTTCACCATCACCAAATATATATTAGATTTCCCCTGTATGCCTTTTGTGGAATTATTTTTAAATAAAGTACACACTTTGGTACACTAACGAGTTTAAGATAAATATCTAAAGTCATTGCTACTCTGCCCGAGATTCTAAGAAATTAATGAAGGACACAGCTAAAATAGCTCGACTTGTCTCCAAATAAATAGAGTTCTCAAGTTAGCTAAATAAAATATCTCAAATATAAACGTAAATTTTATTTATTCTTATAACCTTGTATTGACTGTTTATTTATAAGAAAAAAATGTAATAAATTTCATAATAAATAAAAGCTAGTTCTAATTGCGAGCCAGTAAGAATCAAGACCACATTTTAAACGCAATAGTTTTTGTATGGATATCTCATCTGTATCTGTGACAAAGCTAAAGACAAATATATAAAAAAAAAAATCAAAACGATAAACATACTTGTCATATTCTTTCAGAGCCCACATAATTCAAGTAGACTAAATAAAATGTTTCTTCACCAAAAATATTTATATTCGGCAAACTTTACAATAATAAAATACAGACAAATTTCTTATGCTTTCCATCAAGTCAGTTGGCTATATTCAAAATATTAACTACAAAATTAGATAGATACTCAACTTTAAAATTTATTACAGTATATCAATAGTATTGATATCTATTTTAATGACTTATTATTCAGCTTAATGAAAAAATACAGAAATAAACTCTAGTAAATACATATTTATAAAAAAATTAAATTGACGCATTTCCTTTTTACTAATCAATAACATTTCTTTACCCCATCAAACCCCCTACAATCCTCTTCCCACCGCTACCCATCTTTTTCCTTCCACTTTTATCGATTTCATTTCAGCAGATGGCGCACAACACGACCGTCCAATTGGGTGGCACCGCATTTCTGGTTTGCAAAGTGACCGGCGTGGATAGAGTGGGTGTAAACTGGGTTTGTCTAAGAAAAAATGTTTGATGTTTTTACCCTTTTTATTTCAATGTAAATATGGTAATTAATTAACAATTTTCATTTTAAATAATAATAAATTATTGCATGCATGTTTTCACTTTTTTCATTATTATTATTATTTTTCCCTGGCTGACTTGCTATTTTGTTGGTTTTGGATTATCAATTATCAATTTTCAAATGAAATTGTTTGTAATCAACACGCTTGCTTGGCCCTTGACCTATTAGCAATTATCGCGCCATTAGATATTATATTTGCTGGCTAATTAATTTAATTTTCAATTAATTTGTTGCCATTACTCGTGGAAAAAATTATTGTTATTTATACGGTTTAAAACTAAAACACAAATATTTTTTTTATTCATATTTTAATGCAAATGTGAAGAATTTGTTACATAAAATTAATAAGGCTCAAATTTGAAGATTATCCAACACGTGTATCAAATAAAATTGAACGATAGGCAGCATTCACTTTCAGGAGAAATTTTGTATCTCACAAAATGTTTTTCTGAATTGATGCATATATGGTTCTTAACATTTTCATATATAACATATTTATGATGATATAATTGGTAATAAAATACATAAATGGACCGTCTGACTTTATGTGGCATATACATAAGGATCAATATGAAAAATAACTCAATAATTTTTTTTTCACATTCAGCTACATATATTTAATTGAACTCTTAATTTTTAAAGTCCACCTTTTCCATGTTCCACAACATTTCAATAAGCTACTTATTTATGTAGATATATTCTTTGTACAAGAAAAGGTCTTTAGTTTCCTTAAGGGGTTAGGGGTAGTCATAGACACGAAAAAATTACAATTTTCAGTAATTTTTTTGCTGTTAAATCTTGTTATTTTACAAAATTAATAATATGACATTATTATACAATATTCTGTATGTGTTGACCCAGTTCCAAAATACGTCCTTGCGCTGACAATCATAAGTCCTTGTAGATTCATCTAAAATCAATCGGATAAGAAAAATTAGTTTTATAAATAGATAATCTTGGGCCGGATCGAAGCTTTTTCTTTTTTGTTTTAAATTAACAAAATGTCGAACTCAGTAAATTTTTTTCTAGATTTTCGGTAAAAAATCGACAGTTAATTTGTTCTTAAAAAAACAATTAAGGAAGGGCTATGTTCGGGTGTAACCGAACCTTTTATACTCTCGTAATTTATTTATTTAACTTCGGCGATTTTTAGAATGGGGCTGCCACACTACAAACATAGTATTTGTGCAAAGTTCTGCACCGATATCTTCCCTAGTGCTTTAGGAAGCGAAGACTATGGGTGTGGTGGTGAACGAGGACAAGACGAAATATCTCCTGTCATCAAACAAACAGTCAGCGCATTCGCGTCTTGGATCCCACGTCACTGTTGACAGTCATAACTTTGAAGTTGTAGATAATTTCGTCTACCTGGGAACCAGCATTAACAGCAATAACAATATCAGCCTGGAAATCCAACGCAGAATCACTCTTGCCAACAGATGCTACTATGGACTAAGTAGGCAATTGAAAAGTAAAGTCCTCTCTCGACGAACAAAAACCAAACTCTACAAGTCCCTCATCATTCCCGTCCTACTTTACGGTGCAGAAGCGTGGACGATGTCAACATCCGATGAGACGGCACTAGGAGTTTTCGAGAGAAAGGTTTTGCGGAAGATTTATGGTCCCTTAAACATTGGCAACGGCGAATACCGCAGACGATGGAATGATGAGACATAGTCCAGGGAATAAAAAAACAGCGGCTGCGCTGGCTAGGTCATGTTGTTCGAATGGATGAAAGTGCTCCAGCTCTGAAAGTATTCGAAGCAGTACCCGCTGGTGGAAGCCGAGGAAGAGGGAGACCTCCACTCCGATGGAAGGACCAGGTGGAGAGAGACCTGGCTTCGCTTGGTATAACCAATTGGCGCCAAACTCCAGAAGGAGGGATACGTGGCGCGCTGTTTTGGACTCGGCTATAACCGCGTAAGCGGTGTCTACGCCAGTCAAGAAGAAACAATGTAAACGATTCAGATGGTTTTCAAAGTTCTGGTATATAGGATATAGGTGTGGTTGTGAAGCGATTTGGCCTATTTTCACAACATATCATTGGGATGTAAAGAAACTATTACAAACCAAGTTTCATTGAAATCGGTCGAGTAGTTCCTGAGATATGGTTTTTGACCCATAAGTGGGCGACGCCACATTTTCCATTTTGTATAAAAATTTGAGTGCAGCTTCCATCTGCCATTTCTTATGCGAAATTTAGTGTTTCTGACGTTTTTCTTTAGTGAGTTAACCCACTTTTATTAATTTTCAACCTAACCTTTGTATGGGAGGTGGGCGTGGTTATGATCCGTTTTCTTTCATTTTTGGACTGTATTAGGAAGTGGCTAAAAAAAACGACTGCAGAAAGTTTGGTTTATATAGCTCTATTGGTTTGCGAGATATGTACAAAAAACTTAGTAGGGGGCCGGGCCACGCCCACTTCCCCAAAAAAATTACATCCAAATATGCCCCTTCATAATACGATCCTTCATACCAAATTTTATTTCCATAGCTTTATTTATGGCTTAGTTATGGCATTTTATGTGTTTTCGGTTTTCGCCATTTTGTGGGCGTGGTAGTGGTCCGATTTTGCATTCATTTTCGAAAGCAACCTTCCTATGGTGCCAAGAAGTAAGTGTCCCAAGTTTCATCAAGATATCTTCATTTTTCTCAAGTTACAGCTTGCACAGACGGACGGACGGACAGACAGACATTCGGATTTGAACTCCATTCCTCACCCTCATCACTTTGGTATATATAACCCTAACTATCTATCTAACTCGTTTAGTTTTGGGAGTTACTAACAACCGTTATGTGAACAAAACTATAATACTCTCTTTAGCAACTTTGTTTCATACTAGCGTGTTGGAGTGCCCGAGCGCTCTTTATTATTTGTCGAATAACTTGAAAAGTAATTATCGTATCAACTTTAAATGTTCAGAGAATATTTTTAACGCTTAACACTTAACGAAAATGCAAAAAATAATTAGAATTTTGGAAAATCCTGACTACCCCTAACCCCTTAAACATGAAACAGCAATTCTAACTACTATAATTTTATTAACTCCTCTAGTCTCTCTCTGTAATCAATATTGATTCGAAAATATTACACCCCCAAAAATAAAAAATTTAAATTAGTGATTACAAAAATATTAAAATTAAAAGAGATCATTCCGAAAGAGACTGCAAAACTATTTTCAATTTCAAAAAATCCAAAAAATTGTATTTTGAGATTCTTTGCTTAGTTTTAAAAACCATTAAACTTTTAAACTCTCATTTCTACATTTCCACGCCTTACTAAGACATTTCTAATTAAACACGCGAAAAATAAAATTAAAGCCAAGCACTAACTTCTTCTCTTTCCATCAGACACTTTCTTTTCATGACGCCATTTAATTTCGCTTCATTCCACTGGAAAACCGAATGTCAGTTTCTCATATATTTGCAATTAACGGACTGTCACAGACATACATGCCACCTACTACACACAGATAACAACACACACAGTTGCATTCCAACAACACCAGCTCTACTTTTCATTGCCTCCTCTACTAAAGCACACACCCTAGTAAGTGTGTTTGTGTGTGTGTGTGCGCCTTATAAGATGTTCATTCAAATAAATTCGCTTTTGCTTGTGCAAATTGATGAAAAGCGCTTTTCGCAAGAAAGCCAGCAAGCAAGCAAGCGAGACTGGGTGTCAGGCAAGAGACTAATTAGCTTCGTGTCGCTTTTTCGCGCTGTTGCTTGCGTCGTCTTTTTTGCACATTATATGCATGTATAGGTTTATATGTATGTGTGTGTGTGTTTGTATATGCTTTTTGTGCCGCGAAGGCAGTTAAAGCAGCAACTATTAGCAAGGACATCGACTTAATAAACTTTAATGCAGTGGGTTGTTGCTTTTATTGTATTACTTGGCGTAAGGAAATGGAAAGCGCTTAATTTTCTTGGTTTCAATTATAGTTGCGCTGTTGTAATAAATGTATGTGTATATATATGGGAGAATATGACCAATATTTATTCTCATTGCATTACCGGGTAGAATAACTAATTGTGGAATACTTTCCAGAAACTCTTCGATAGCTGTTAAATTTTATTGTAAACGCTTCTTTAAAAAGCTCAGATATAATGCATTTTCGGCATACGAGTATAATGTCTTCAATTATTTTCTCTTATTAATTCCAATCTAAAATTGGCTCAAAAATCATTCAAAGGCGTTCAAACTTAACCTCAAAATTTTATCAAGATCATCCATAAAAACCCATTTCTCTTCAAAAACTTTTAAAATTTAATATGAACATTAACTTCTCACGAATTTCTGATAGACCATACGACACTGCTTGATCTCATTTAATATATGGGAGAATATTCCAATCTAAAATTGGCTCAAAAATCATTCAAAGGCGTTCAAACCTAAGGCGTTTTAATCTCAAAATTTTATCAAGATCGTCTATAAAAACCCATTTCTCTTCAAAAGCTTTTAAAATTTTATATGAACATTAACTTCTCACGAATTTCTGATAGACCATACGACACTGCTTGATCTCATTTAATGGACCCACACTCTCACACCCTCACCGAAATACGCTCTCAACTATACCATACAACAACTCTGTCTATAAATGTAATGAGCACATCAGCGAAAGGCAACATTGCATGCTGATTCATCATACTCGTAATTAAAAGTACTTTTTTTTGTATTTGCTATGAAAATTGCAAAAGTAGAAGAAACGAAAAAGAAAATGTCAACGAATACAAGCATTGTTTATAGCAAATGAAATGGAAGTACAATACAATACATATTGCGAAAGTGTTTATAAAGAAGACAACGGTACATATGTGCATATTGCATTTACACGCGTTTCTGCAACACACTGCCAATCTCTGAGACTATGAAGCTGCTAGAGTGATATATAGAGTAAATTGAAGGGAAAGAAGAATAACTCGCTCATTTGTAATTTGTCATTAAATGGTTAATTTTAAACGAGTCAGGCAGATAAGCTTGAGCATTTAAGAAGTTTAACTGCTTTTTAAATTGAAGAAATGGTAATTGAAGCGGGGAGGGACATTGAAGGATCTTATAACTTGTGTGTTGGAAATAATTTCAATATTTTTTCATATAAAGAAATGATTCACTCCACAAATCAGCTTGATATAAATCCAATTGAAGCATCAGTTGAGTGAATAAAATAATCGTAAGTTTTCCTAAATTTAACCCAATATTCAATTTAATCAGACTCAGAACTCAGAGTGAAATCTTAGAATCAACAGGGTTATAGTTAATGTCAGCTGTAAGTCCCAAGTGGCTGCCCAAAAGGGAACTTAGGTAGTACATATAGCATATCGATCATAGAACTACTTATTTATCAGATCAAAAGATTATTATTCTATTGCACCCTATGCACCACTCAATATCATTGCATTAGTCTATAAATATAGCAAACAGAAGATTTTCATTTCACCAAGCGCATTAGAACCGAATATTATAGAAAATAGATAGCACCATGGAATTTATTGCTACAAGCGTCGCTATCAGTTACGGCTTAATGACGCTCTAACTAATCGCTTGCCAACCGTGCACGATATCCTAAGCCAAATCCATACAAAGCCATTACCTGTTTTATTTAACGGCATTTACGGTTTACGATGATCCCTTAACTCACATACGTTGCATTTGCCACTAAAAATCCACATTAAAATGCACTTAAACCACAACGGGTAATCAACTACATATATTATGGCGTCAGATATCAACCCCTTTTACGGTGCAATTTATTTTAAATGGTTCAAAGGCTAAAATCGGATTTTGTGCATTTAAAAAGCGTGTCAACACAGTAATTACACTCAAATTCATACCTCAACGCCGATTATTTTAATACTACTGTTGTAGTTGTTGGTGTAGGAAGGGTTGTGTAAAAAATATTGTGGCACATGTTGCTTGACACCAACACCGCTGTGGCGTTGTAAAACATTACAACTATGGCGTGTCGCCTAGTTGCCACTTGTCAGAATTTATGACCGCTTTGGCACAAAAGTCATGTTGTAATCGGATTTTAATTAAAATTTCACAAGGTCATTGTAGTTTGCGGGTCATTTTTATTGTCACTTATGTAATGAATTGTTTATGAGCTCAAGTGGGTTAGAAAAAATATAAATAGAATTGGGTATTATTCAAAATAGTTAGTGCAAAAAAATTAAGTAAATTTTCTTTTCGTCTTTTCAAACGAATTAAACGTGCAATCTCAATAATCACTATTCTAAAGAATTACATTTTCTCTTTTTGTTCGAATATAAATGAAAATATAATTTTTGGCACTTGAAATTTATCGATTATAATCGAAAGCCTATAATGAGAGTTAGCGCCATTTATACAATCGATCAAGCAACAGTATACAGTAGTTGAAAAAAATACTAATATAAATACTTCAACTAAGATTTTAATTACATTACCTCACATAGCTGCCAAAATAAGAAACATAAAATAAGAAACAAATGATTGAACGATTTCGATTTACTGCGATATTTCATATTAAATTAAATAATTTATGCACAGTGTGAACATACCTTAAGCATTTAAACGATCTCAAGTAAACTCCGCTGATTAAGTATTATTTATGACACCATTTTTAGCAGTAAACATACATTTCTTTATGCATTTTAGAGCACTACAGCTTATGACCCTTATAAAATAAAAATATTATTGATGCTCTTTAAAGCATAATTACGACAAGCCTTGTTCACAGCTTTAAACAGCTTTGAATACAAATCACGTTCGGTGTATAAACTCCTTTTTAGTAGGCCAATAACTTTCATTCTTTTGCGAGGCTTCATAAATATTAAATTCCAACAAAAATCGAAAAATGAAATTGCATTTCCTGCTTTACTCGTCGTTTCCGCTGTTTATTAATAATTTCATTGATAATTCTCGACAATTTAATCCGCTATAAATATTTGTGGTGGCATAATAAATTGCGCTTTATTACTTTACGCACTGATGCATACTAAATTAATGGATTCTAAATTGAAAACAATAATAACAAAAACGATTGTAGTTGCAAAACAGCATATTTTCTTCTAAAGTCAAAACGCCGAAGCCAAGTTTGGAGTAAAGGAAATTATTTAAAAATTTTTATTATAGATTTTCAATACCAATTTCAATGAGGTGTGAAATATTTATGGGTCATATATATAATAATATGCTTAAATATTATGTAATGTTAGGTATTTAATTAATGCTGAGGTTACGGCAATAACCATGAATCATATCTAAAAAATTTCCCCAATTAATTATTTTTAACTCCTGCCAACGAAAATGAGTTCACGGTATTTCTAAGTGATATTATATTAAGAGGTGGGTGAGTGGGGCTAAATTATTTTGACTTATCAGCAAAAAAGAGTGATCTATTTAAGTATGTGTAAGTTAATTAAGTGTCAGTAAAATTACTTCAAAAACCAATTAAAAACAAGTAAGGAAAGCCTAAATTCGTGTGCAAACGAATATTTTATACTCTCGCAATTTATTGATATAGTTATAGATATAACAAAAGTACATTTGAATCCCAATAAGTGGTTGTGTTATTCAATATAGTCACCATCTAGTGTGGTACACCGATGATAGTGACCTTTTAATTTTTTAATAATAATAATATAAATGCACAATTGACCTTCTGCCTGGACATATGCATCAGTTTCCTTTATTTTCTTTCGGGAATAATTCTCTAAAGATCGGAGAACAGAAAAAATTCGCTGTGAGCCAAATCGGTGATACAGTAACACAATATATGCAATTTTGTCATCATTTTCATTAACTGTAATTCTATCCATTAAATAGACTTGTCTTTTATTCCAAACCTCAGGCTAAGTAGTCAAAAGTGGGCAGACTGAATGTGATTAGTCAGATGTGGGTTTTCAAAACTGTGGTAGAATAATCAATATCAATAAATATCGCTTATTGAAAGTATCTTGCTTGTTCCAATATGCTTTCTTCTCTATATACTCCTGTAAACTTTCAATATTTAAAAGAAAAATTCCAGGACGTCATCCGATTTTACAGTAATTCCCTTTTCTTTTTTTAAATGTTAATAACACTATCTGACTGCTGGCCTTTCGAGGCTTTTAGTGTTTTTATTTTCGAATATTTGCGAGATATATCATTATAAATGATCTTCTACAAATCTTCTTGCGATTATCATAATATTTTTTTTCTCAGAAACTACCCACACTG
Organism: Zeugodacus cucurbitae; assembly: GCF_028554725.1. Lineage (NCBI taxonomy): Eukaryota > Metazoa > Arthropoda > Insecta > Diptera > Tephritidae > Zeugodacus > Zeugodacus cucurbitae. The sequence goes on along the minus strand of NC_071671.1, from coordinate 43,588,132 downwards.
ATTTATAGCTGATGTTTTGCATGATCACTAAATTTCTCACGCTTTATTGTTAAAACTCCCTTTTCCTTCGTGACGCATAATACCAAACCGTATTTCTTTAATTACGCTTCTTTTGCGCTTCCTTTTGCTTAATTATTTATTTGTGCTTCGCTCTTCGTATACGGATAGTAAAATACTTATTTAATTTAATTATTTACACGCCACTGTAGAATCAAATTTCTTGGATACGACGACGCGACTGGCACATCCTTTCATCCGGCGCTCAACTCTACACCAACGACGAACGCTTTGCGATACTGCACGCGCCCGGCTCCAACATGTGGACGTTGCAGATAAAATTCGTGCAGCGGCGAGATCACGGCATGTACGAGTGTCAGGTGAGTGAATATAGAATAAAGAAAATAATATATGTGGTCTATACTTGAGCTGATTGTGTGTGGCAGCTTCAGTGATTTTGTCGCAAACGGAGGACAGTGCCGTTTTTGAGTTGAAAAACTAGGCGAACCACTGCATTTACATATGCCCTCATACAGACTGCTATTATAACGGTGTCGCTTGTTGTGTACATGCAACACACTGGCATTTCCTGTTGTTGCCACATTGTGGCATGCTTCACTTCAACTGTATTCGCCATCTAAAATGTGTCACTTCTCTCAGCTGGTCATATTTTATTCATATTTTTATCTGCCGCTCAAGCGTTGCTATGTCTGCTGCTCGTGCAACAACAACAACCACAAAACAACAACAACTAGCCAAGCACTAATATTTATACATATGCCAACAATATGGGGTAGCAATTTCGAACCGGCTCTCTGGCATGTGGCGGTCGAGTTTAATTGTAATTTTGTTGTTATTGTTGGATATTTGTATTTTTTGGCTTTCTCTCCTGCCAGGCCACACGTGCAATATGCTGCATAACCAAAAAATGGAAAGTAATTAAAATCCATACAAATAAATGAATTCAGTTGTCATAGTGAGGTGTCTAACTGAAATCACGAAATGTCACAACAGATTTATTATTCAACAATTTTGATGGGAGATGGCCACATTCGTAGTGTGAGTAAATGAAAAATGTGTAAAACTCCAGTGGCATTGTTGTCAGTTGATGAGTTATCATTTCGTTTGACAGAAGTAAGTGAATGTGCACATACATATGTGTTATTCAGGTAATCCTTCCTAAACTAAAACGTGTTAGTAAGAATGTTTTTCAATCTCAGCAATTCCGTCAGTCAACGATTTGCTGATTGATACCGACTGCGAACTTGATAAAAATGATGAACAAATTACGGCACGAAACGACAGAGGATTAAAAAATGAGAAAGAGTTAATTCATTAAATTGTTTTTAATAGGTTTTTTGATCTGAATGCTCCCTTTAGCATAGTTAGAATGTTAAATAAGCATAGTTTTGTTCAACAACTTGTTGAGATTTTGAAGATAACATGACAATGCCACTCAATCCTCGTACATATTGTCAAAAAACTGCGGCAGTCGATTTCCACAAATTTATCTTTCACCATCAGAATCATTTGGAATCACTTGATGTCTGGTCCGGTTGCGTAAGAACCTCATCTCCCGTCCAAGCTCATGGAACTTCTTCATTGGAACTAAGAGTCTGGCTGTAGGTGAACAGCATAGTAAATTAATGCTTGCCAAACCTGCCAAACGCATATCAAGATCTATCAGGTGGCTGAATTCGAGCCTTACAAACCCGCTCGTTAGAGATTTCGTTACCTCTGATGGCAGTTTGATAACCCCGCTTGCGTTAAAGTATATCTAACTGGACATGTGGGAACACTCTGGATACCTCTTCCGTCAATATGGCTTGTATGTAGACTACAACAATCAGAATCTTTCTTGGGGATCGGTATTAAATTTTAAAATTGACAATGTGTGCAAGATCGATGGATTTACGAATATGATTGGTTGTAGCACCAGCTTTCAACACAGTTTTAGTTTATTACATTGTAACTGGCCATGTTTTGGGCAAGGTGTCATAGACGTTCATGAATATTTTAACTCTACCGACAAAATATTCAACAATAATAACATAATGTAGACTTATCGCATATTTCTAAACTATAAAAGCTGCAAGGTAACCTTCTTTAGGTCAAATTTGTTGATTTTGCAACAATATAAGCAGAACCTTTAATTACCATACCAGAGTTCTATGGTTCAAATTCTTGTCATGATTGCCGAGACCCATAATGAGGCAAATGACGTACGCGGCGTATGAGCAACATCACTGCTGAAACTAAATACATCATACTACTATATATACATAAATTTGAAAATTGATTTATATTTAACATACAAGTTTGCAACCCTCTGTTCAATATCAACAGCTAAGGCTACAATACTTATATATAAAGAATATTAATCTACATTTGTTTATTCTTATACGAGTATGACATAACTATAACTAGATATGCATATGTAATGCAATTTCATTGAAATTAATAATACATACATACATACACTACAGAATTCCAGGAAACAGCGTAAGTCAGCTGAGCACCAAGCTATGCAAATATCAAGAAAGTTGACATATTTTGTCTTTGTACATATACATATTTATATAAACGATATATGGTATATATGCACATATATATATTTACATATCAAAAACTTTCTAAGTTTGTGCGTGCAGAAAACGGAGTTTGCACAAGCCAACTAGAGTTAAGGAAATTTATAAATTACTTTTTGAAAATATCAAATAAATATCTCAAGCAAAGTATGAGCTTTGACTTTTCATTAATCCAAGTTATTTCATATTTTCCATAAAATTTAAATTTCACTTTTTTGTCAAAGATGATCAAAATAAATACCACACTCACATTTATTAACTTAACAATTTTATTCTAAATATATGTTTAATGAATTATTGATTTAAAGTCCTACAATATAGACTTGAGCGAACCATCGACCGTCTTGCAACCAACGAATAATTCCCTCTTACTTGCAAACTGTTGGTGACATTATTCTGAATAAGATATTCTAACTTTAAGTTACAGTTTGGTCTTAATATAAGCTAAACTAGTAGGGTTCTTAGTATTATATGCATATTCCATAAATTTCTGAAAACATGAATAAATTTCATATCTTGAAATGATGGGAATGTAAGGAGCACTTACACGTACCATCCAAATTGTTAGAGTAAAACCAAAAAGGCTCAAATTATTAAGGCCACTTTATTCACATTGTATTAAAAAATAATCCAAGTAACAGTGCAAAAATTCAAATTACTTGATAATATTTCAAATATAAGAGGCAGTTATTCGAAATCAATCAACATTAACGTACCGTTGGAAAAGATTGCATTCCCTGCTATTTTTAAAATCGGGTCATGCTTCATCCCTTTCATCTTATTGATAAAATCGAATTCCTAAACTAATACTTATCTGACCCAAAGTTGCGTCAAGGTGACTTTCTTCCACATGTAATTGTATTTAAATATCAAATAAATTAAAACTATTATTTATTGTTGATTAAGTTTTTAACTCTGATAAAGCGTAAAAATAATCCAATACGCTATAAGCCTAGATGTAGGCAACGTTTTACGTATTTCCTTTTTAAAAGTGCTAGAAAACGTCTAAACACGGAACAAGAAGTTTAGTAGCATTTTTGCAGCATCTCATATTTTTCCTCGATGAGTTAAGAGATGACATCTGTGAAATCCTGATCAGATATATTCCAATTTTATATTTACTAGTTCAATATTGATGCTTAACTAATGAATTCTTCCGAATTTCTGAACCAACTTTTCAAATCATAAGTCTGATGGCTTTCTACCTTGTACAATTTTTTTGAGAAAATTCTAGTAAATGTTATTGTTGACTTGTTTGATGTTTCATTGCCAGAATATTGCCTACAATTAGGCTTAAAATTTATTTATTAATAAAAACAATTTTAGTTACAAAAAATATATTTCGTTAAGTCAATACAATTATCAATAGGAACACGAAGTCAGATCAAGTCAAGCAAGAGCATTACATATATATATATTCATAAATAATTTTCTTTGTATGCTTTTTATGCTTCCTGTAAAAAGGAAGACAAAAACATTGTTGAATCATTTTTAAATATTTCCTTTCACCAGAATCCACTAAAATCGTAAAATATTTACGTAAATATTTAACCATATCCACACTCACATATAAATTAATTGACAGTTTTATAACAGAAATTTCATTTGCACATCTACTCTCCTTGCAGGTATCAACGCCGACAGGCATCATTTCGCATTTTGTAAATCTGCAAGTGGTCGTACCCGAGGCATTTATACTGGGCTCCGGTGAGCTGCACGTCGACATGGGATCCACAATAAATCTCGTCTGCATAATTGAAAAGGTAAGCACCGAAGCACACACCCATAAACACATACACCTGAAAAAAATCAACGTAGAGAAAAATAAAAATATGCCAAGGCCAAAGTACAGGCAGCAACAAACACGTACAATCGCGCATACAAACACATATACCTATACATATATGTATGTACATGTATATACAGTTACCGCTGCTTGCCAATACACCAAAGTGTATTTACTTGAACATTGGACGTGAACAACTTTTGCTAAGATTTATGTTGGCCACACAATTTACGTTTACTTGCCACAGAAATTCAAATTTGTTGGGTTAATGAAAATTTATATGACGCGCTGCAAGCGAACTCTCACACTTGCAAAGCGGTGTGTGTGTGTGTGTGTGAGGCAAGTGAGCAACGACGCGAAGTGAGCAGCCGAGCGTAGTGCAAGGCAAGTGCAGCACAGCAGCTGCAACAATTTCAAGTGCCATTAAATTTAATATAACTGAACGAGTAGTAAAATACTAACAAACACAATCGCGCGAGCAAACATCCATTCATACATATTTTATATGGCTACAAATATATACATATGCATATACATACATGTATGTATGGCGAATATAACGCGTGGAGCGTACGTAAACTTGCCGCAGCACTCACTTAGCGTAAGTCGTGCAATATCCTTTGTAGCTTCTAGCCACTCGGCGGTGATTACAATTACTTACATATACATATGTATATGCATGTGCTCTAGATGGAGAGCATGTAGGAAAAACTGGAACTAATGTGACAGTCATAACCTCAAAATGAATTTCGTGGATTCTGGAATCCCATCAATGTCATCTCTTCTTTATAACTGAGGTCCAGTGGATTTTCGTTCAAGATTCAACTCAAGATATTAAGGATGGCACAAGTACTAAGCCAGGAGAAAACATACTAATTTTTTTTTTTTGAGGTTTAAGGTACCGTAAGATAGTGATCTATATAATACATACGAAGGGTTCCTAACTCTAATGTGTATCTAGTTCGGTCTTTAAGGATGGATAGTGCATCTTCAGTCTTGAGTGATCCGTTTTAAGTCTGTTGGATCAAAATCTTGAAATTAAAGTGTCATTAAGCTTAAGCTTTCCAAATCTTCATCTCGTTCTCGGAGAACCGAAAAAATAGCAAAGTGTCGACTTTTGTTATCTTACATACTTCTGTGAGAGTCACAAAGTAGAAAGATTCTCTCCTATAATTATGAACCAAGGTACCGTGGTAACGGAAAGTTTTTAAGACAAGTGTTTCTGGATAAATATCTTAACTTGTAACTTCTTTGTCTTTAAGCGTTCAGTCTCTTGGGGATGAACATATGGATGGATGTCGCTTAGGAAAGTACAAAAGAAAAAGCACTCCAACTAGCAACAGCTTTAATGAAAACTTCGTAGTCGGTCCATTTCCTATAGGACATGTCAGTATATAGCTGTAGCATGTGCCTGTGAGTGAGTGCCGATTTCGCATAGTTAAAGTGAATTTGCCCGTAGTTCATGCTGCCAAGTGTCCTCACAGCGGCACATCACTTGCTCTCATACATATTTACAATACAAATGCATATGTAGAGTGCATAAACGCCAAAACGGTTGCAATAAAAATGGTGAAACGTTAACCGACACACACACGCACACGCCGACGGCACGACAGCCCTTTCAATGTCTTTTACGCCACGTTTGCTGCTGATTTTATTGCCGCTGCAACGGCGATTACGCCAAGTAATCCATGCCAGAGACGCGTTGGCTTACACACGCCGCGGCGAACGCAGCTGAAATTATTGAAATTACGAGTACACAATATTTTGTTGAAAGCGCTTCGGCTTTTAGTTGTTGCGTCTGCCTGAAAAGCGATAAACATACATACAAACTCACTAGCATATGCGCTTGTATTCCTCGTACACTTATCTCTTTGCATATCGCCTCAATTTTCGGCAGTTTGTTGCCGTTATATTCACACGAGTGCGCTTGCACAAACAGCTCTCAAGTTGCTTGGCTAAAGTGCGGCAAATTTCGCGGTTAAAGTTTGAAATTAATTTTCGTAGAATTTTCCGTGAAATATTCTCTAATCGAAAAGGATATGAAATGTTTCGTGGAATAAATCGCCAGCTGAGCGAATAGTTTCGAGTGAAGTGAGATTTTGCTTGAAATACATTTGGTGCGCTAAAATTGTTGATTCTGATTTAATATGCAACCGAAAATTCATCGTATTTGAATTTAGTACTGAGGAAAATTTCAAACATCATGCAAGTGGAATAAAGAAATAAATTTGAATGGAACGAAGTTTGAGTAGTTATACATTTATTAATTTATTATGACAGGATCGATTTTGCATCTCTCTGAGTTGTAGAGTTCGTCACCATCCCAAATAATACATAGAATAATGATTGGAGAGGTTTACTCAAGTCTGAAAAGATATCGAAATACCTAGCAAATACTCAATTATAAATGTTAATAAAAAGAAAAGGTATTACAATAATTGTCGAATCAATTGACCTCCATCAGTTATGGGCGTAAATGCCACGATCCACAGATCTAATCTCTCTAAACGAAGTCGTGATATAATTAAGCTTCATAACACTACGATTTACTATATAAGACCGGGAAGACCGCAAAGTTAGAATGGCCAAAATTGCTGTTATCAAATTTGAGAGCAAAGAAAGACTTCCTGTCAAATGGTCCATTTGATAATAAAAAAATCAACGTTTTATCACATCGATCAACAACTATCTACAACACATTATCTGTATCACATTATCAATAACATAAAATAAAATTGTTCGGCTATCACTATTGTCTTAAACTAGAGTAATTCGACGAAAAAGAGTCGTCTTGTTTGAAAGAAATTAATTTTTACACTCTCGCAACAAAGTTGCTAAGAAGTATTATAGTGGTCGTGGCCCCGATCCCTTCTAAGTTTTTTGTACATATCTCGTAAACTACTTAAGCTATATCAACCAAACTTTCTAGAATCAGATGGAGGATATCGGATTATAACCACGCCCACCTCCCATACAAAGGTTAAATTTTTAGTTAATTACTAAAAATGCTTTAATTCAGTAAGGGAAAGCACCAGAAACCTTAAATTTCATTATAAAAAAGGTACAGAAGGTCTCCACCAAAATTGGTATACAAAAGTTTAAGTGGATGCGGCTCCGCCCACTTATGTGTCAAAAACCATATCTCCGAAACTACTCGACCAATATCAATGAAACTTGGTTTGTAATATTTTCTTTACATCCCAATGATATGTTGTGAAAATAGGTCAAATCGGTCCATAACCACGCCTACTTCCTCTATACCAGAAATTTAAAGTCGATCAGAATAGTTTACTTTACAATATGTAAAGTTAGCGCTAGTGAAGATATCGGAACAGACCTTTGCATAAATACTGCATTTACAGTGTGGCAGCTCCTTTCTAAAAATCGCCGAAATCGGACCATAGGTTTTCAAGGCCCCATATATCGAACATGAGGACCTCGGTGCTTCTAACCTAATATTAGGGTTTCCAACTTTCAATAGACTTTATACCATACTAGCAGACCCGGCCACACGTTTTTGTGGCTAAGGTATACATTAAATTAAGTTGGTCCAATCTTGGCTTCGGCGACGATATTGATTACTCGAGGTTGATTTATGTTACGCAGCATGATTACAACTCACACTACTTTTAATTGCAAAGTACAGGCAATTTTAAATAGTTTGGGATAATTGACTACGTCATCCTGGGTAGTAGCTGTGTCAACTCTCTTGGACCGAAATTCTAAATTGTCGCATTAAGATCATCGAAATTTTTTTTTTTACCACCAATATAGGTCATTCAATCAGTTATTTATGGTTATCATATTGAGGTTTCATGTCAGGAAAACTTCTCTTTCGAGTCAATGAAGTGAAAGAAATCTATTGGAAATGCTATTAATCCATCGAGGTGTCAACTGCCAACTATTTCTACAATCGCAATTTGGTATTGTTGCAAAAACACTCATATGTTAGTTGTTAATTGGCGATTCTTTATGTGTCGTCACAAATTAAATGATTTTAGGCATGCGATTAGCCCGTCAGTAACAGTTGATCCAGGAATAATTGGAAGAGTCTGGCGTAAATCACCTACTAACAGAATCCTGGCTCCACCAAAAACGTTCATCGACAATCAAGATCTTTTAAAGTCCTGTGCAGTACCTCCAACGACTTCTTGAATATTTGGAAAATTTTCGTTAAAGCGCTATTTTTGACGATTTTGCTGACTGGTGTTTCGTTCATTTGCAATTTAGGAGTAATTTCAAGGCCAAATGTGCCGTATGTTTGCCTACTAACAGGTGCCAAGTCGCCCCTATTCCCGTTAACCTTGGTGGTGAAAATGAGTGAAATTGGTTCTGGAATTACATCAGCCCTCATATACTATATATGATGATTTTCTATTGGACTTTATGTCGAATATATAGGTAAAATTGTGTGTTATCTTAATGAAATTACATCAATAAATTGTGAGAGTATAACATGTTCGGTTGGACCCGAACTTAGCCCTTCCTTATTTGTTACAAATTGTTTTGGGCTATCGACACAACCTTATACAATTGAACAATAACAAAAATATTTTAACAAAGCAACAATGACAACCTTCAAATTATAATTTTTTGTTTTCTCTTTTATATTTTACTTTTCAACTCGAATAAAATTCTCTTATTATTATCTTCCTCGAAATTTTTTCATATTTACTCACTTTCTAATCTTTTTCTGGCCGTCCACGAATATTTCAAGGCTAAAATTAGCCAGATCGGTTTGGCCGTTCTCGTTTTTTTGCGGCACAAACGAACAACAATTCATTTTCATATCATATTATTATCATGCGACAATTATTTTTAATTCCGCACAGGACCATTCAAAAATTTCAAAATTTTTAACTCGTGATATCTTTTGCATGGTATGTCAGAATCTAATAATTCAAAAAGTTATATAAAGGTTTTGAAGCGATCTTAAATAATAAATCATTTATTACGATAAGGATTAATACTAAGGTATAAATAAAGAGCCTTTTCAAGTAGTGGTATTTTAATTAATTTTTTTATATAAAATCGCTTATTGTGACAAAACTATAATAGTTAGAGGTATGATGTCGCGACGTTTTTTGTAGATAATGATAAGTTCTACAAAATTGTAGTACATCACTTTTACTTATATCTTCAATCGTTTTCGCAGCATTCGCGATTAAAGAAAGTTTTTTGGAATTTTTTTTACATTATCGGAGTTTTTGTAAGGAACCCTATTTTTTTTTAAACTAAATATAGCCTATATCACTCAGGGATAGTATAGCTTTCCAACGGTGAAAGAATTTTTCAAATCTGTTCAGTAGTTTCGGAGCCTATTCGACACAAACAAACAAAAAAACAAACATTTCCTCTTTATATTATTTGTATAGATATATGACGAATCAAATGGGTCAAATTGTGTATTATATAATATAAATAAAGTTAAATAAATAAATTGCGAGAGTATAAAATGTTCGGTCACAACCGAACTTAGCCCCTCCTTACATATTTATATTGGTCGATTCAAATAGCAACAGAACCAAGTCATTGCTTCACAGACAGATTGAAAAGTTCGTAAGGCTTTAAAGAAAAGTACGAGCATATTCGATTTTATTAATGTAATCGAGCACTACCGGTTGAAGCAATCTTCCAATTTGTCACACTGGCATTTTATTACTAATGGTTTTTGGCTTTAAATAAGTGTCAGTCTTGGCGATCTCTTTCCAGAGAGCATTATCTTGATTGCTCTGTTAATTTTCTTGGGTTGGAATCGCAAGGATCCTGTGTGTATCTTATACCAGACGAACAGTAAGAAAGACAAATATTCGGAAAGAATTGTTTTAAATACTATTCCATATTTTGTAAATCTACATTTATATTTTCAATCGCATGGGCATAGAATTTAAATACATGTTGGTTTTTTCATTATGTATGGACTTTAAAATTAAGGTATTATCTTAATAAGTATATCTAACTGCCTTTCATCAACTCCTATCTTTATTCAATAATCAAATGTAAATATAAGTTGTTGTAAAGTTATAAGAACTTTGTTTTTGTTTTTTTTTTTTCACGAAAATAGTCTACATAACATATTTCTGAGGTGAACCAACTCTCACCTGAAAATTGCTGCAAAACTCTGTTGATGTAACAAGCTAATTGTACGAGTTCGTCTATTCACGCCAATGAATGTGCCTTTCAAATTTCAATTAAGCTATCTTAAAAGCTTACACTCATCAAAAATCGAAATCCAGCGGGATGCCATCGAATGAAAAATTGGCAGCTTATTTTTCCAGAAGATTAATAAAATGCACTAAATGTGAGATAAAACCGCATGATCTTTTATTACATAAGACCACGCTTTTCAATAGCAGTCAGCAAATAAAAGCGAGAACATATAAAGGTCTTTTTTGTAGTAATGTGTGTGTGTGTGTGTGTACATATTATTTCATGCTTCTATGATGTGGGAGAATAGCTGGCCAAATAACTGTCTACAAAAACAGAGATAAAACGCCAACGCGGCTCAAAAGATGAAAATGGAGAAAAACATCAAAATCGAAAAAAAAACAAAAACAACAAAATAATGAAAAGAGAATCTGAGGAAAAAACTGCAGTTCAATGGGTGAAGTGGCAGAGCAGACGCAGGGGGGAGTGCGCCGTGCAAACATGAAAATTCGCAATGCATCAGCAGTGCTGGACACGTACGCTCACGCATGTATGAGCGCACACACGAGTACACATAGTATAACGGTTTGCATATAAATGTGCGATTGTTTGTGCCATTTTTTGTGGGTGCGCTTCGTGAGCATACAACATTGTGTTTCCTTTTTACTGTGTGGTAATTGAATTTGTGCAACCTGCCACACCCATGCAACCGCATGCTCGCAAACGCACATTCACCTGTGTTTGACGGTATGTAAGCGTGGAACATGCCGCTTGCCAGAATGGCAAGAATTGCTGAGGCATGCAACCCGCCATATTATACATACATACATACATATATATACAGCTGTATATATGTATGTATGTGCTCATATGTATAAATGGAATGACTGATATGCTCGCTGCCTGGCTGGTTGTCTGCTTGTTTGCAATGCAGCGCACGCAAACGCAACGCAGCAACCGAACCGCCACAATGCGAATACAAAGTGAATACTCTAAGTCACACATGGTGCCGGTGGCGAGGTGGCAAGTGGAGTAGTTGGTGTTGCAAGGGTGCAAGGGAGAGAGCAACTAGGCGAATGTCCTGCTAGCCACAAAGCTAGTCAGCAAAAGCGCTGTAACTCGCTTAACTCCAAATGCGAATTGCGACCGAGCAACAAAAAAGCATGCAACACCCTTTTCAGTTTCAATTGTAACGGGCGGTAGTGTCCAGGGCAGCGCGTTGTTGCCCACTGGAAGTGGTATGAGGAAAAAATTTAAGTTTTTACAAGTTTGACTCTGCGTTATTGTGTGGAGTTCGGTTTGTTTTGCTGTGTGCGCACTTTCATGTCAAATACAATTTTTCAATTTCGAAATTTCTATAGTAACTTCAGTTCGTATATTCTATGTGCACATATAGACACATTGCACATATAGCGTTAATAGCGTTATTCGATGGCTTTCCTATGCCACTTATGCCTTGCATATACATTCACACAAAATCCACTGAAATTTAGTATGGTTTTTCTATTTACAATTGTCGAGACCTATGAGCAGCAGTCTATAAGACTGATTTAATATTTTAAGGCATTCTATATAATGAATCCGATACATTTTCCAATCAATAAGAGATTAGTATGTACGCTGAATTGACCAAAGCATCTTAAATATTTGGTGCTACACTTTATTTACAATAACATACTTTAACATAAAAAAGTATTCAATGTACCATAAATAACAATTTCCGTTTAACATTTAACATTCTAAATCTGATCAGTTTTCTTTACATATTCCTGATATACGACAATTTTATATAAAAATAGTCGCAGTGAATCCTTACCCAGTCAACTATCTTGCCCTCATATCCATTTACAGCCGGTTTCACGAAACGAATTTAAGTGAAAAACAAGTAAGGAAGGGCTAAGTTCGGGTGTAACCGAACATTTTATACTCTGGCAATTTATGTATTTAACTTTATTAGTATTATAAAATACACAATTTGACCCACATATTCGTCATATATATTGTATTAAGTCCATTGAAAGTTGGAAACCATAATATTAGGTTAGAAGCACCGAGGTCGATATATGGGGCCTTAAAAACCTATGGTCCGATTTCGGCGATTTCTAGAATGGGGCTGCCATACTATTAACATGGAATTTGTGCAAAGTTCTGCACCGATATCTTCACTAGTACTTACTTTATATATTGTAAAGTAAACGATTCAGATCATCTTCAAAGTTCTGGTATATTTGAAGTAGGCGTGGTTGTGAAGCGATTTGGCCTATTTTCACAAAATATCATTGGGATTTAAGGAAACTATTACAAACCAAGTTTCATTGAAATCGGCCGAGTAGTTCCTGAGATATGGTTTTTGACCCGTAAGTGGGCGACGCCACGCCCATTTTCCATTTTGTAAAAAAATCTGAGTGCATGTTCCCTCTGCCATTTCTTATGTGAAATTTAATGACGTTTTTCGTTGTTAAGTTAACCCACTTTTAGTAATTTTCAACCTAACATTTGTATGGGAGGTGGGCGTGGTTATTGTCCGATTTCTTTCATTTTTGGACTATATTAAGAAGGTTTTCGCCATTTTGTGGGCATTTTCGAAACCAACCTTCCCATGGTGCCGAGAAATAAGTGTGCCAAGTATCATTAAGATATCTTAATTTTTACTCAAGTTACAGCTTGCACAGACAGACATTCGGATTTGAACTCCACTCTTCACCCTGATCACTTTGGTATATATAACCCTATATCTAACTCGTTTAGTTTTGGGTGTTACAAACAACCGTTATGTGAACAAAACTATAATACTCTCTAGCAACTTTGTTGCGAGAGTATAATAATTAATTTCAGTTTCACCATTTGACTTAATTTTTATTTAAATGGTCACGCTTTGCCATTTAAATATTATTTAAATACTGCCATATGTAACCATGGTTACGCTTTTCTATCAGCTGAATTCCCATTTGTTTACCATTTTCACAAAGAAATACAATTTATTTGTTTACATAAATCAGCTGTTATTCTTACTAACATCCCTGCATTTTAACTTTTTGGATGTCAAATGTCAATAATGGTGAAACGCAGGAAACTCAAGTGCAAAGTTAAATAAAAATCAAAATTAAAATTAAATGGAACTTAATTTTCAATTAAATAATTTCGTGGAACCGGCTGTTAGTGTATTAGAATTTGATTGATATTATGTGTACTACTCTAAGTTCTAATTATCTTTGTACCGTACTTAAATATATTTAGAAAGTGATCTGTAAGATCTAAGTATGAGAATCACACCCCAAAGTTATAGTATGCAAACTTGGGTATTTTCCGTTAACGTAAATTGACAGATTAAACAATCTTTTGTTACACTTGATATCGTCATTAACGTCGAAAAGGTTTCAAAAGCTTCAACCGTCTTAAGAACATGACAAATATATCAAAAATGATCGTCTTCATCCCTCTCTAAAAACCTTTCCGGGAAATGTCAACAGACGAATGAGTTTCTAGAAGCTTGTATGATCCAAAATGCAAACAGGAAACACTCAACCGATTATGTTTGTCCCTTGTTCAAACTACCCTTGTTTAAACTATACTCGTATTATTACTGTATAGTCAGTCCATAACATGATCAACTAATGTAGAACTGTTTCCTCAGTTTTACACTGCCTATGTTAAACACCTCACATTAACTATTTCTTAAGTAATATATATTCTATACTAGGCTCGTTGAAACCAGTGTTTTCTTTTGCGACAGTAATTTCTTTCCATGACAACTTACAAGTAAATTTCTAAAAGGAGAAATCTTTTAGTCTAACCACAATCAACACTATCTCAAAGTAATTTTATGGTATATTCAATGTTCAAAGGACTGAGCTGTTCCTCTCAGAAATATTGTTTTAAGCCACACTTGAAGAAGCTGATATAGTATTGGTATAGGGTATTGGGATCCTTAAGGGAACTGAGTTAGCCCCATCGTTGCACGTCTTTTCATTTCCCTCTATACATGTAGAATAGTGTTTATCTCCATAGAGATACTAGGTCTGGTATAAGATTGGCACAAATTACTACATCATACTTAACTCAAATGTGTATTTACCGGATATTCTTGTACTAACTTTTCTTACATAAAATATTTTTTTACAACCCAAAACTTTAAAACATTCTAACTGAGTAAAAAATATTTTATTTTAATTTTTTTATAATTTCAAATTGTTTCATTTCCAGAGTCCAACTCCACCACAGTATGTATATTGGCAGAAAAACGATCGCCTTATTAACTACTATGACACGAGGCGTGACATTTCAATCGAGACCACACCTGGACCACGTACACAAAGTCGCCTCATCATCAGAGAGCCACAAATCACCGATTCTGGAAATTACACCTGCTCGGCCAGCAACACGGAGCCAGCGAGCATTTACGTTTTCGTGTCAAAAGGTGAGTGAGAGGTAGTGATTAAAGAATTATTTGTTGCGTTGGATAATATAGAATGAAGCAAATAAGAATTTTACGGCAACAGCAGCATATAGAAATTAAAGAATGAACCAAATTTAAAAATTTTGAAATCTAGAATTTAGGTTTTAAGCTCCTTTAAAAATCAGTGCGCCAGCCATTAAAAGTCGATTATAATTCAGCAATGAGCAACTAGAATTTGTTAATATTAGCACCAGCTGTTTCCGGCATTTCGCACTCATCCAATTTGCGTTAGAATTTTTGCCATTTACCCAGTTTTAATATTTTTACGCTTTTTCATAGTTGCAACTTTGCATTTAAATGGGATTTTACGCAAATCCACTCCGGTGGCAATATGCTCGTCGTAGTTGCCATTTTGATTGTTGCCAAAATGCAGGCAAATAAGGAAAAAAGTATTTGCATTAAGTCATTTTGCGCAGATTTGCACTCGAATTTGTTGCCATAATTTGCATTTAAATTTAGTGCATTATTTGTTATGATTTTCATGTTTTGTGTTTCTTTGGCTTATGCAAGTTTGTCATTTTTTCACTCGACTCTTTGCAGGCGATAATATGGCGGCTATATCACGAAAAACTTCCTCGGCCGATCGGATTGCAGCGATATTCAAATATCTTCTGGCCCCTTGTGTGCTGGTGAATACGCTGGGTATAAGGTGAGTGCTGACAGCGTATATTTATTTAAATAGTAAGACGGTTAAATATATTAAACAGTTCCTTTAAATTTGGTTTAGAATGTTTCTTAGTCGTACATTATTAATGTTTAATTAATGAAGTCGTGCTACTTTACTCTGAAATTGGCGAGTAAAGGGTGTCCTTTAAATATAAATAAAATTCAAATTAATGAAATTACTTTGGTTTAAATAATTCGAAATTTTTTATAGAATTTAGAATTTAATGACTGGTTTGGTTACATTGGGTCGTTCACTCACATTTATGAAATTATTTATTCTCCGTTTTAATCCAATACCTTTTGCCATCTTCCGGGCAAGAAATTGATACCACGCTAATAAAACATTGGAGAAGGCAAAAAACGGGTCCATGTGGTTCTTGACCATCCAAATACAATTGCAGGTACCGGAGCAAGTAATAGTCCGAAGGCGCCCTCCCATTCAAGGTTAAAAAGTTTTTGGCGATTCATCAACCTTGTGGGAGGTTATCATTATCCTGGTTGAACACTACACCTTTTCTATTTATCAATTCTGGCCTTTTCTGTTTGAGTGCATCACTCAATATATTCAAAAATGAATCGCTTCTTTAATGCGACAAAGCAAATTTTGTTCTATAAGAACATGAGATACCCATATGTCAAGTTTCGAAATGAATCCGAGATGTTTCATGTTGTTGTGAACGGTGGAGGCAAACAAATTTAAACTTTACCGTTATACAAGAAGCTTTCCAGTACGTTAGACATCCTAGATATCGGAACGTAATTTTCCAAATCAATTTTATCATTGGCGTCAAGACATCTTAACCGTTCACATTACATTTTTCTGCATTTTTAGCCTTTTGATAGTAAAATATGTTAAAAATGCTGTCTTCGATATTATGTCTTCTATAGGGCAAACAAACAAAACTATTCTAATGTTTTACAAAAACGCTGTTCAAATGAGTGAATATGAATACAGATGGTATTATATATATATCCCTCCCTCAGTGCTAAAATAATAAAAAAAAACAAGTAAGGAAGGGCTAAGTTCGGGTGTAACCGAACATTTTAAACTCTCGAAATTTATTTATTTAACTTTATTTATATTATATAATATACAATTTGACCCACATATTCGTCATATATATTGTATAAAGTCCATTGAAAGTTGGAAACCATAATATTAGGTTAGAAGCGCCGAGGTCCTCGTGTACGATATATGGGTCGTTAAAAACCTATGGTCCGATTTCGGCGATTTTTATAATGGGGCTACCACACTATAAACATGGTATTTGTGCATAGTTTTGCACCGATATCTTCACTAGGGCTTACTTTATATATTGTAAAGTAACCTATTCAGATCGTCTTCAAAGTTCTGGTATATAGGAAGTAGGCGTGGTTGTGAAGCGATTTGGCCTATTTTCACAACATATAATTGGGATGTGAGGAAACTATTACAAACCAAGTTTCATTGAAATCGGTCGAGTAGTTCCTGAGATATGGTTTTTGACCCATAAGTGGGCGACGCCACGCCCATTTTCCATTTTGTAAAAAAATCTGAGTGCAGCTTCCATCTGTCATTTCTTATGTGAAATTTAGTGCTTCGGACGTTTTTCGTTAGTGAGTTAACCCACTTTTAGTAATTCTCAACCTTTGTATGGGAGGTGGGCGTGGTTATTATCCGATTTCTTTCATTTTTGGACTGTATTAAGAAGCCGCTAAAAAAAACGTTTGGAAAGTTTGGTTTATATAGTTCTATTGGTTTCCGAGATATGTACAAAAAACCTATTTGGAGGCGGTGCCACGCCCACCTCCCCAAAAAAAAGTACATCGAAATATGCCCCTTCATAGTGCGATCCTTCATACCAAATTTTATTTCCATAGCTTTATTTTTGGCTTAGTTATTTCACTTTATGTGTTTTCGGTTTTCGCCATTTTATGGGCGTGGCAGTGGTCCGATTTTGCTCATTTTCGAAAGCAACCTTCCTATGGTGCCAAGAAATAAGTGTGCCAAGTTTCATTAAGACATCGTAATTTTTACTCAACTTACAGCTTGCACAGAAGGACGGAGGGACGGACAGACAGACATTCGGATTTGAACTCCACTCTTCACCCTGATCACTTTGGTATATATAACCCTATATCTAACTCGTTTAGTTTTGGGTGTTACAAACAACCGTTATGTGAACAAAACTATAATACTCTCTTTAGCAACATTTGTTGCGAGAGTATAAATATTTGTCTACCCAATATTATTATTTACCCTTTCATAACATAAATATTTCTTGGAAAAGGGTTCAGTGGCAGACTCGACTACATATAGACGAAAATCAAAATGCCTTTGTAATTCTTTTCTTCAAGTTTCTGAAGAAATTGAATTATCCTTCAGCATACTAAAAATATCTGTTCACCACATTAATTTACTGCCTACTCCTCAAGTTATCTACGAAATTTAAAAAAATGTTTTGAATAAGAAAAAGAGTATTTCTAAATAAACAGAAATTGATCACTGAAATATATTATTGGTTTTGACAAACAAAACAATGGATGTCCAGTTAAAATTGGAGACAACTGACTACTGTCTATTATGTCAAACGAGCTTTCACTATCTACATATCATGTGAAACAAAGTTATTCAAAGAAGAATCTGTTAAAGTCATATAGGCTCCAAACTCAATGAAAGGTTTTATATATTTTGTGACATATCTCCATAACAATTCAGTGAAAGATCAAAGGTTGATAAGCAAAATTAATTAGAACATGACAAATTGCTTTCATTCCACTTGATTGTAGGCAAATTAGGTAAATGGGACACATGCAATATTTAATAAATTTAATGCAAATTGAACAGCGAAATATAAAACAATATATATTAAATAATCTTGCAAAAAGTTTAATTGAATTTAAATATTATCATAATAAATGTAAAGAAATTATTTTGAATTCATATAAACAGTAAATTAAATATATTTTATAATTAAATCTAATATTACTAACCTTGATTATTTTTCTCTCCATTTCAGGCGCATTTTTTTAACCTAAGACTTAAATTAAACATAACGAATAAATTATAAATAATCCTATTTAAGATATTTTCAATTTAAACTTAAAAACAAAAAATACAGAAAAATATGGAAAAACTAACTAAAAATACTTAGCAGTAAAAACTAAATTTTAGCACAATTTACGAGTAAATATGTATTATTTATTAGTGTTCCAGTCAAAAAAAAACCAAAAAAACATAAATTAAATAAATACAAAACAAAAAACTAAAACCAAAACAAGCATTAAGTTTCTGCAAGTAAAAAACTGTAAATAGCGTTAGAATATTGACACAATAAGAAAAAAAACACTTTAAATTAAAATAACTGTAAATTACTATTTGTGAAACAAATTCTGTTATTAGATTACAGATTACAACAAACACAGAAAAGAATTCATATGTGTAACCATATGTGTAAATTAAATTGATTAATGGTATATATGTATGTATGTGTAATTACGGTTAAATTTAGTATTAATTTTGTAATTTAAATTTCATATAAATTTAGTTGTAATATTTTTTGTATGTAAAAAGCATTTGACCTGCTCAGTTTGCTGCGCGAAACTTTGTAAATTTTCATGGAAGGAGAAAGGAAACAAAAAAAAAATTAAAATAAATAAACAACAACACACATAAATTAATAATTGCCATTAATTGTAATTAATTAAATTAGGGTTTTGTTACACATTCACGCTTATCTGTTGAAATCAATTAAAGAACTAAGTGAACGTTTAAAAATACGGAAATACATATGTATATGAAATGAATTGCAACATAGAGAGCGGGCGGCCGGTCAGTTGATTTAGAGCGAACTGAGGTGAGGAGACATTTATTAAATTTAGATGTTAAAGAATTTAAATATATAATAAGCAAATAAAAGACGTAGTGAAACTCTAGATAAAAGTATATGTAGTAAATAAATAAATAAAATAAAATAAACTAAATAAATAATGAATAGTTTAAAAATATCAGAAATAAGCTTCAAAAGTGGAAAACAAGCTAAGAGAATATGAGAATAAATGAATTATAAAGAATTTGCGAAAAGAAGCAAGAGCGTAACAAAAGTATTGATAATAAGGAAAGAAAACAAAAATAATTATTATAAATTCTATTAAATGTAGAAACCTTATTAAAATTCCATGAAAATTAAGCAAACAAAAAGAAAAAACATTACAAATGTTCACCGAAACTGCCGACGCGCAGTCAAAATATTGTAATTAGAAATGCAAGCGTTAATACAGTGGGCACCATTTTATTTGGATAAATTTTACTGCTTTTATATTAACTATGATTTTCTGAAAGAAGAGAGAAATCTTCATTACACTTTTTTGTAACCCAAACACAAAATATTTACTTTATAAATCAGTGAAATAGTATCGAGAAGCTATTTTTGTTATGTATTTTTCCTCCATATAAATATGAACATATATGAACACTTAGAAGCATTTTCCATACACTCAAGGTTAAGGTAATTACTTATGGTTTTTCCTTTATATCTGTCATCTGAAGTCATGAAGGTACCACTAAAAAATCAGTGACAATTGTAGAAACAAAATGCTATTCAGTAAAGAAAAAAGTTATCATTAAAACCGATGCGATTCTTCTATTCAAAATAATATTAATCAACATGCTTCCATATATTCTTCTGATATCCATTATTAAGATAACTACAATACTAGTGTTCTCCACTTAAGAGTAAGATCTCTCATAAGGGTTCTGATAATCTTTTTAGAAATTCTGTAACACTCCTATTCTACAACTATATTTTTTCCACTATACAAAGCGAAGAAAGATTACTGAATATAGGATATAAAAAAGATATCTTCATTATCGCTCACCTTGAATCCCTGAGAGCAAAGATCACTCACTATCAACACAAACTTCCGCGTTAATATTTTTACAATTATATATACTTTCAACAATATTTCTTATCAGTATATTTCTATTTCTCATAATATTTCTTTTTTGTTCGCACAAAGAATATTTTATTGCTAAAAATTTTAATAGTTCTTTATTTTATATCTATTTGGTTTTGTATGTACATTACCCACTGTACTTCTGCCGCATTGTAACTATATTGAAATAAAAAAAGAAGCAGAAAATACATACATAACTATTTGTAGATAAGCGCATTTAATGTACACAATTCAGTATGAGAATAAACAGACATTCAAATCATTAAAAATTGTGTTTGAACTATTTCGAAATATAAATTCTTTACTTGTTCTGAAGTTTGAACCTTTTTTCGATTCTGCTTGAGGTGAGTATGTGCTTTGATTATTAAAAGTACACCACCAGAAGATGGCGAGTCCGATTCCCCAATCGATGGCGATGGAATAGATATTCCATTACCCGACCATGAAAAAATTCGAATAGCAATTACTCGCTTGAAGAACAACAAAGCGGCGGGGCCGATAGATTACCGGCAGAGCTATTCAAATACGGCGGCGAAGAACTGATACCTTATGCAAACATCAGCTTTTTTGCAGAATATGGTCGGTAGAAAGCATGCCCGACGATTGGAATCACAGTGTGCTCTGTCCAATCCATAAAAAGGGAGACCCCACAATCTGCGCCAATTACCGTGGGATAAGCCTCCTAAGTATCGCCTATAAGGTTCTATTAAGCGTACTGTGTGAAAGACTAACGCCCACCGTCGACAAACTGATTGGACCTTATCAGAATCGATACTCACCATCTTTTCATCGAGTTTAAAGCTGCCTTCGATAACACGAAAAGGAGCTGCCTTTATGCCGCGATATCTGAATTTGGTATCCCGGCAAAACGTCTATGTAAGCTGACGTTGAGCATCGACAAAAGCTCCGTCAGGATCGGGAAGGACCTTTTCGAGCCGTTCGATACCAAACGAGGCTTTAGACAGGGTGATTCACTATCGTGCGACTTCTTCAATCTATTATATATATATTTGGCGTAGGAACCGCTTTAAGCGATTATAGCCGAATCCACCAGAGCGCGCCACTCATTCCTCCTTTTTGCTTTTTGGCGCCAACTGGAAACACCAAGTGAAGCCAGGTCACTTTGCACTTGGTCTTTCCACCGGAGTGGAGGTCGTCCTCTTTTGCGGCTTCCTCCAGCGGGTACTGCATCGAATACTTTCAGAGCTGGAGTGTTTTCTTCCATCCGTACAACATGACCTAGCCAGCGTAGCCGCTGTCTTTTTATTCGCTGAACTATGTCAATGTCGTCGTATAAATCGTACAGCTCATCGTTCCATCGTCTGCGGTATTCGCCGTTGCCAATGTTTAGAGGACTATAAATCTTACGCAAAACCTTTCTCTCGAAAACCCCAAGAGTCGTCTCACCGGATGTTGTCATCGTCCACGCTTCAGCGCCATACATCAGGACGGGAATAATGAGCGACTTATAGAGTTTGATTTTGGTTCGTCGAGAGAGGACTTTACTTTTCAATTGCCTACTGAGTCCAAAGTAGCACCTGTTGGCAAGAGTGATTCTGCGTTGCATTTCAAGGCTGACATTGTTGGTGATGTTAATGCTGGTTCCCAGATAAACGAAATTATCTACAACTTCAAAGTTATGACTGTCAACAGTGACGTGGGAGACAAGACGCGAGTGTGCTGACTGTTTGTTTGATGACAGGAGATATTTCGTCTTGTCCTCAATCACCACCAGACCCATACGCTTCTCTTCTTTATCTAGTCTGGAAAAAGCAGAACAAACGGCGCGGTTGTTACTTTCGATGATATCAATATAATCGGCATACGCCAGTAGCTGTACACTCTTATAGAAGATTGTACCTTCTCTGTTTAGCTCTGCGGCTCGTATTATTTTTTCCATCAATAGATTGAGGGATGGGGTCATATGTAGAAGTTCACGCAAGTGAGGAAAGTTTCTGATTGCCATTCACTTGGGAGTGGCCAGAAACGATTCTTTTGCATATGACTCAAGCAGCTCACGACTTCCGGTTTTAGACCAAGTATCCCCTGGGTAGCTAACAGACATCCGTTTGGAGGCGAGCTAAAGTGGGAAGGCGAAGCCCGCTTCTGCGGTTGTGCGTAGGGCTTGGGACCCACCACATAAAAAAATCTCCCCAATGAAAACAAACACAGAGCCTCGGATGAGACACCGCCCTTTTGATGACGATGATGATGGGTGGCTCGTGCCACCCAATTATAAGTGAGTGATTTAAAAAATGCTTACCTGCGGCAAGCTATTCAAAAAGAGACCCACAAAGTTAAATGAAAGTCTGTGACTATAAAAGGCGTGAGAAATTATGCTTGAGTACAATTCCAGTTTGATAACAGAGTGAGCAGGACCAAGGCAAGAAGACAAAAAATTAAAATGCAAGCCCAATTTTCAAGCGCTTCTAAAACAACAACTGTTTACTATTCAGTAAATTTGAAGTTGGATGGCTTTTTCACCTGCGACGTGCACGATTCAATATTCGTTAGCAGCACACCGACTAAAATAGAAAATATCCACATAGAATGGAGCGAAATGGTGCCACATATGATGATACATCCTGATGGCACCGAACGACGAGATGGAAAGCGTATACCACGGAGGCGTTTGTTCTTAGAGGACGAAGAAACTCAATCGGAAATGAAACTGAAACCAGAACCAGAAATAAAGTTTGATCTTGAACATTAGGAAGTCGATGATCCAGATGCGACTGTGATCTTTGTAGTAGAAGACCCGGATAACTACGGTTTAAACAGCTGTGTAACGGACGAAGAACTATGAATATTTTTAAGATGTTTTTATGTGATAGGTTATAAGTTAAATTAGCAAAACTTTTTAAAAGTACGTGATAAATTAATAATTAATAAAATAATTACACTAAATATTAAATATTACAAGATTTTATTTTCATTTATTTTTTTTATTTTTTTTTTTCGTTGCAGTTTGCTGTTGTATATAATTTGACTTCTATTGACAATTTAATAGTTCGAGTTATGTAGAATTTCAAGTTAGGGAATTTTGAGTTGTAGAGGTTCCACTGTATACGACTTTCTACCAAAAACTTCGCAGATAGTTTTGTTAAAGCTTCACTCAGAATTACACACGTCATCGATAGATACAAGAAATGAAAAAGTAAGCCATATTTTTCAGTTTTTCTTCGAATTTTCATAGATATTCGGAAGAGTGGGTACTATTGTAATTTGTATGAAAGGTTGGTTAAGCTGAATTTTAAAATTTCTGAGTTTTCTCAAATAAGCAACTGTTGCCAGCACACCAAAGCTTTTTGTAGTGGCAACCGATTTCGCCCCTTTGTAATATTAAATCTCCCATAGTGCCAGGAATACGTGTACGATCAAGAAATCTCCAGTTTTACGCTAGTTATCGCTAACTTTGGACGACGGACAGCCGTGCGAACAAACAGACATCCGGATCTCGTCTCGTCTTCATGGTAACACACACATGATGAAACAGGTAGAAAGTTCTCATCTTTTATTGATTCAGATACCTTTTAGGATAAACATCGATTGAATAATAATATAATAACCACTGAGGTCGATACTTCAGTTTATCGATCGGTCGGTATGGCATTTGCTCCATCAGTTTAAATGGCTAATTTATCTGCAAAGGTAAAAAATGTATACTGTAACGTCTCTTTTTATATTAATATCTGTTTGACAACTATATGTACAGCCAAACAGTTTTTTTCGATCTCTTTGACTTGGTGAAATGTAATTCCACATGACATTTTAATTACACGATTATGTTGACATTACATTCAGCTTTATTGTTGACAACGCCTGCGGACAATTAATTATCAGCAGTTGGCAGCAACTTTCGACCAAATAGATAAGAAATTGACGTGCAAGCCAAACCAAAATGGAGGGAAAAAACAAAAAAAAACATAAACATTTTTATGCGAATATGATGAGAACTGAACATACGCACTACCGTTAATCGCCTACAAAATACAGAAGCCATGAAAAATAATAATAAATTATTACCAAAAACACCAAAAAAAGTTCATATAGACAACTTTTTTTGGTGTATTTAATGATCCTAACTAGTGTACATATGCACATAACATTCATTAGATTACATATTTATATGACGTGCGGGTGCACAGAAAAAGGAAGACATTAATACCGAAGAATTAATGAACGCCTGCTAAATGCGAAAGTCCAGACGTGCTCGCAATGACCGCTGATGAGTTTATTGGCCCCTGTCATTGCTGTGCGCCGTGTCCAACACACGCAGTGGGAATATTCATTTTGCCGTTCGCTTGTTAAACAACTAATTTTCATGAATTTCCAATTAAACGCTGTCGTGATGTTTATCTTGTCACGCGCTGGTCGCAGGCATAATGCGCTTTAACACACATATATACAAGAAGATAATGTGAAAAAACTGCTAATGAATATGTAGCTTTTAGACAGTCGATTAGAGTTCAGAGCTCAGACAGCGTGAATAAATTATTTTTTAAAAGTGTATATGTAGGAAACGAGTTGCATATTTTTCTAGGTCATGGCATCTATAACAGTATTTCAAGTAATAAAAAATCCGATAATTTTGTTTATGTTCTATTTAATTTTAAATTTTATTTAACTTAAATAACTTAAATACTTACGCCCAATAGGTGTAGGTGTAATTAAATGAAATAATTTGACAGAAAATATTACTGAAGTTTCATTAACGATTGACTAAGAAAAATGTAAATAAATTTGAATTATGATAACCTGCATTAATAGGAATTGTCTACAGTTATTAAGCTCGGAATCGAACATTTTTTTCCAGATTCTTGAAATCCGAGAGCAAAAAAGTCATGAATGCATAATTTTGTGTTTTCCTTCTGCAGCATGATGCTTCCTTTAGATATTTGTTGGGTTTTACGCCTTCAATTCATATATGACCTCTACAGAATTTAGCAGAACACTCAGCAATAAAATCTTCACGTGGCCTAGAGCCCGAAGATTGCTCATCAAGCTTTCTTTCAAGCAGCATATCAATCATAATAATTTTAATGAAACTTGCGAAATAAATTGTTATCAATTTTTTCATGCTTAAATATGATGACATGATGGAAATATAACTAATTAAGATATAATATGTGATTGATTTACAAAAAAATAACAAATTTTGGAGGATTTTTGTATGAAGGGTGTGACATTTGATAAATGTTACTCATACGCACTGACCGATTTTACTAGTAACTCAATTAAGAGACATTCATTTCGTATATGAAATTAAAAAAACACTGTGAAAATGTTTAATAAAACTTGACAAATTTGTGTTTATCCTCTATTTGTGTTTATATCTATATCTAAGCAATTGGCTTAAGGGTCGTTTGAGTAAGATTTTACATAGTGATATATCTAAAATCTATTCCCGCTATCAAGTCGCTTCAGTTCTTATATTCGATTCGATATTAGAGACAGTAGTGGATTATTAAAATATAATTCATATCAAAAAAACTAACACTTTCTCTAGAAATTAAATATAAAATTAAATTGCTCAAGATTGATAAATCTGTACTAAATTTGCACCTGATTGGAATTCTAATACCAAGAAAAACTACAAATAATGTTTTGAAAATTATCAATCATATTCCCTCACTTGGAAATAGAAAAATTTTATTTTATAAAATAAGTGCCCTTCTTCATGAGTGCATTATTAAATCATTTGATTTGTTACATTAAATTAAAGAGCTTCACATTTACACTGATGGTCATATCTGCATTATTACAAAACTGTGATAATAAAAAATACGTGATAATAAAACTAAAACGCATGAGCCCACACACACCTCTATTATTAATCAACATGTTAAAATAAATAATAGAAAAATAAATAATGCTGATTAGCAATTGTTTGTATACAAATACAAATGTGTAATACTTCAAAAAAATAATGAATGCAAAGAACAATGAAAAGTAAATAATTCCCCACAGCAAACACATGAAATCAATTTAAATTAATAAATTCATTAAAAATAGATTAAATGCAAACAAACCGCAAACAAAAAACCGCAAGATATGCCATAAACCCAATGTAAACCGCGAAATCGCATAAATATTAACAAAGGGCTCCACGGCTCACTTTTTGCCTAAAAACTAAAATATGATGCAAATACTTGAATTACACATGATAATTAGGTTCAAAAAATTGTGAAGCAAAAAAAAGTTAGGTGCAAATATAATCAGTGAATAAAGCAAGAGTGTTGAAATAAGCAGCAAGAAAAAATTAACAAATTCATTGAATGAAAATATTATCGAAAAATATAATTTAAAGAGGACCATAAAAAATTTAATTTACAAAAGTAGTAAAGAAATGCTGAAATTTAATATGTTATGCAATGGCATTAATTAGTAATTTATAATATATGAGGTGGTTGCACTCGATTTCTCACAACGAATTTATAATGAAAAATGGTATAAAATAACTTGAAATTAAGTAAACGGAATATAATAGTAAATAACTTAATTAGAAATTAAAGTAAGCAAGTAATCTTTCAATATTTCATGGAAAACATCGAGCTAGACCGACATGTGGCATCTCGTGACATCGCCCAGGAGATGGGAGTTAGTCACCAAACCATTTTAAACCTTCTGTAGAAGGCTGGATAACGCAAAAGCTTGATGTTTGGGTGCCGCATGATTTGACGCAAAAAAACCTTCTGGGCCGAATCAACGCCTGCCATAGCTGCTGAAACGGAACGAGCTCGACCCATTTTTGAAGCGGATGATGACTGGCGACGAAAATTGGATCAATTATGACAATATCAAGCGAAAACGGTCGTGGTCGAAGGCCGAATATACCGGTGAATCGTCCCAAACACTGGCCATGTCGGGATTGACGGCCAGGAAGGTTTTGCTGTGTGTTTGGTGGGATTGGAAGGAAATTATCCACTATGAACTGCTCCCATATGGCCAGACGCTTAATTCTAACATCTACTCCGAACAATTAGACCGCTTGAAGCAGGCGATCGACCAGAAGCGTCCAGAATTGGCCAACAGGAAGGGTGTAGTGTTCCACCAGGACAACGCCAGACCACACACTACGTAGATGACTCGTCAGAAGCTACGGGTGCTCGGATGGGAGGTTTTATCGCAACCACCATATAGCCCGGACATAGCGCCTTGTGATTACCACCTGTTCCTGTCCATGGCGAACGCCCTTGGTGGTGTAAAGTTGAACTCAAAAGAGGCTTGTGAAAAGTGACTGTCCGAGTTCTTCGCAAATAAGGAGAGGGGCTTCTACGAGGGGCTTGACTACTAGATGGAAACAGACTATCGAACGAAATGGCGCATAACTGTAACACTTTTGAAAAAGCATTGAATAAAGAGCAAAAAAGGAAGGGAGATATTTGACCACCTAATATTTTATCACTGCTAGTTACAATAGATAGAGAACTTAAAAAAGCAGGCCTATATATGGCAATGCAGAACTAATGAGATATAGAAGACCACCTTATATTATTTATGCTGTCGGAATTGCGATTTAAATTTTTAATATATCCTGCGAGTATATAGTCCGAAAATGTCCTTCAATCTAATCATACATCTTATCTAGAATATTCAGATCCAGTTCAAATATTAGTTTTCAGTCCACCAATTACAAGCGCTAATGAAGAGTTCAGTTCCTGGAGAGCACAACACAAATGGCAATGGATCAAATTGGACATCAACAGTCTACTCCCAACCATGTAATCAGAGCAGGATTTTCAACAATTAGAAAAATTTAAAGAAAGTGAAATAATCATATAGTGACAACGTAAATTTGTAAACAGTTATAAAATGAGCGAATTAGTTTGAAAATTGGTCGACTTTGTACACAAATCAATCTTTACCGCTCTGTCGATCTCTCATGATATAAAAAGAAAATAATTATATTCTAATTAAATTTGTCTCATACAGAAGCGGTTTCCTCTGAAAATTGTGCCACAGGAAAAAGCAATCGTACTTATATATTTAGCATCATAAAGCTGTGCTGTAATTTCTATGACAAGTACATTTAAATATTTTCAACTTTCAATTAATTTGATTAAATTGAGTTAGGAACATTTCGCATTTTGTTTTCTTTTTTCTTTCCTCACATTTTCCTTTCATTCGCCGCCATTCAAAAAGTGTCCTTGCTTCGCTGAAAGTGTAAACAATTTAATTAATTAGCACACATTAGAGCTGTTACCGTTTCCGTGAAAGTTCAAAAGCCTTTATGTGCTTTCCGTCAGCAAAGCTGTGAATACTTTTTGCGTCAGAGAAGTTGCGCTGAAAACGCGCAGGCGGCGCTTGTTGCATGTGAAGGAATTTCTTTTTTTGAAAGTTTCTCATCTAGTATGTGTACGGATTGTGCGACTAGCAGGAGTTGTTTGCTCTTACAATTCACTCTATCGAAATCAGCAGATAAGTTGAGTTGGTTGGGGGCTTGCTTGCGCTATGCAACTGAGCCAAGTATTTGTTTTGGTAAATTCTCGGTTCAAAGTATGCACACATATCTCTGTACATGCTTGTATAATGATACAGATATAAGCTCATATGAAGCAGAGCAGTATGTTTCTAAAGAATTAGAGCAGAAAATGTTAGCATTTGTTTGAATTCAACTTGGTTTGTTTGAAGTTCTGATCAGCTTTGAGTTAATTTTTTGAAAAAGGACTCGCACAGATGTGTTTGCTGTTTAATCATGAGAAAAGCTTTTTGTGTAGAAGTATATAATTTTACAAATCAAGTAGATACAATTGAATTACAGCTAACTGTGTTTTTACAAATGAATAATTACTTTCACAAATATGGAGAAGTGTCGATTTTTAGCTTAGAGTATAACTATTTGAGTGGAACTAAAAGAAATATCTTTCTAATACCCCTGACAGACGGCGGCGTTAATTCGGATTAACTGCTCTAATCGGGGTTAATTCGAGAGTTATCTCAGTTAACTCCGTTTGCTAACTCCTATTTAATCCTCAAACTTTTAGAGAGTTAGTGGGAGTTAGTGGCATTTTCGTTGGCAACATTATTATACATGGCCTCTTTTAACCTATTGTGAATGAAAATATGCAATACTGACAGCTGCTTTTCAAATAAATGTAAACAAAAACATACGCATGCAATGAAATAGCTAATTTTTGCTAAAATGGAAGTTCTAATAATAACGTATTTATGTATATTTTTTTAATAATTAGTAATGTTTTACTAATTGTGCGGCTAACAACCGCAATATTTGCCTTCTATCAAATTTTATTTTACCAAAATGGAAATATTATTGCCAATCAGCTGTTATGGGAGTTTATAACTCGTTTTGCTGCCGTCTGTCACCTACATATTTGGATTTTATAACAAAGAAACAGCCGAAGTCATTCTAAAAGAAAATGATGAGAAATTTTTGGTTGCTAGGCTTTCTTTACCTAATATGTTGCAATAAAAAATTAAAGTTGATTTAAAGTCATTTATTTTGTTTTCAAATTTTAAATATAAAAGATAATATTTTGTTATTTATGACATAATTATTTACTGTAACTATAGTCTACAAGCATTGTTCAATAACTAGTCGTATTTCTAAATCACATTTACTTATTCTTATACTAACTAACTAATTCACCATTAAACATGTGTGCTCCTTAACCTAAACAGCTGCACTAAATCGTTAACCCACTCTGCCGTCAATCTATCATCACTTGCTGGTCTTTTGGCTGCTGGTTCGTCGCTTTCACTTTCTTCTTCGGAGATGTCCGACAGATCGTAAATCTGTGTTGGATCATTAAAATTCAAGCGTCTTTTTCGCTTGCTCTTATGCGATGTAGTAGGTGTGGTTACATATGGCTCCAGCATTTGCTGACGTGCGGGGGAATGTGGCGAATCCCCATTTCTTTCATCATCCTCTGATGATTCGGAGTAGTACGAGCTTTCACTGCACGATGTTTCTGGAGATAACGGAGATCTACAAATTTCTACTATGTCTGAAGATAATAACAGTTCGTCTGCCATCATGGTTTCGTAATCTGGGAGTTCGGAGTTCGGTGAGCCTGAATTGTTCATGTTTGCTTGTAGGAGATGTTTACAATTTTTTACGATG
The DNA here is from genome assembly GCF_028554725.1 of Zeugodacus cucurbitae. Taxonomy (NCBI): domain Eukaryota; kingdom Metazoa; phylum Arthropoda; class Insecta; order Diptera; family Tephritidae; genus Zeugodacus; species Zeugodacus cucurbitae. The sequence continues at coordinate 43,557,470 of NC_071671.1, read as the reverse complement.
TCTGAAGATAATAAAAGTTCGTCTGCCATCATGGTTTCGTAATCTGGGAGTTCGGAGTTCGGTGAGCCTGAATTGTTCATATTTGCTTGTAGGAGATGTCTGCTCTTCGTGTATGCTCACTAATTGCTAGTCTAAATGCAAATGAATTATTCGGTTGTGCCCTGTCGTTTTTATATCATTTTTCTAACGCAATAAATTTACCTGATCTAAGTTCAAAAAAGTTGTCATTATTTACCAAACGGAATGTAAAAAGCCGTATAAGTTCTAATGAGGTTGCTGATGCCGTAGAAACCCTAAGGCTTAAATACCTGGAAATTGTATCTATGATTTAACGGAAGCTAACCACCACAACAAAAATTTTATTGTTTGTTTAAAAAAACATAACTGCACAAACACTGCAACAGAAACAATATAAATATAACATTAACTGTTTTGGGCGTGATCAAGTTTATTTACCTGATGATCTCACCTTTGTTATCAGGTAAAAATGGTATTAACGTTGTAAAGTGAAATGGTTGCGCAGGTAGAATATGACATATGTATATGAATTGAAGAGAATTTATTTAAGGGAATAACACTTTGATTGGGACTACCAGAAGTTTCTTCTAAAGTGAGAAGGCGAACCCTCCGCGGTTAGGAAAATTAAAAATCGAATATATTCGGTACCGATTCTTTTCTGAATAAATTTATTTGGCAACATAGTCTATTAACAAAAGAAAAACAAATAACATCACAAAATTAATAAAACAAACTCAGTTCATAAATAGGAAGGCGGGAATCACTGTATGTACATGAATGTATTATTATAATAGATAGGTAGACAAAAAATAGTCGGGAAGGTTTTACTTAGATGTTTGATGGGTTTGACAGATAATAATTTATTTTAAGCTACTCCCCTACGACCAAACTTAATTCGAAGCTGTAATGTCAACAATGAGGCCGCCTGAAGTAAACAATTGACCAGAAGCGGACAGTTTGAGACAATAGGAGAAGACTTGTGTTCCATCAGGACAACGACAGGCCACAAATATTGATAATGACTCGACAGAAGCTTCGGGAGCCTTATAGTTCAGTTTTACCTGTTCCTTTACATGAACAAATTGCTTGTGAACAAGTAAGGAAAGGCTAAGTTCGGGTGCAACCGAACATTTATTCTCTCGCAATTTATTGATATATTTTTATTAAGATAACACACAAGTTGACACAATTTAAAAATCCCGATTTTAACCATTTATGGTACAGAGACACACTATTAGAAGAAGAAAAAATTCCTCTCAATTAAATTATGATACCTGAGAGATTTCCCGAAATTTTCGGTAAAAATTACCATGGGTCACTGAATTCTTCATATTCGATTTACAGGGCTTTGGAAAATTATAGTGCGATTTCGACAATTTTTTCACATGAGATCATATACAGTATTTGTGTAAAGTTTTATTCCACTATATTATTGGTTCCTTATGTATATATAATAAAGTGAAGGAATAAGATGGAGTTCAAAATTGAGTTACATTGGAAGTTGTCGTTGTTGTGAACCGACTTCATCCACTTTCCACACGTGTCATCAGGGTGTCAAGAAAATACGATATAATTACCGAATTTCATTCGAACCGGTCGAGCAGTTCCTAAAATATGGTTTTTGACAATTAAGTGGTCGATGCCACGCCCATTTTCCATTTTGTAAAAAACTTCTGCAATTTCTTCTGTAAAATTTTGTGTTACTAACGTTTTTCCTTAGTGAGGTAACTTTTAGTAATTTTCAACCTATCCTTTGTATGGGAGGTGGGCGTGGTTAATATCTGATTTCAACTATTTTCATGTCCCGTCTTACTTAATTGGTGTAGAAGCGGGAACGATGTCAACATCATATGAGGCGACCCTAGGAGTTTTCGAGTGGAAAATTTTGCGTAAGATTTATGGTCCTCAGAACATTGGCAATGGCTAATACCGCAGACGATGGAACGATGAGCTGTACGAGTTATAAGACGACATTGACATAGTTCAGCGAATAAAAAGACAGCTGTTACGCTGGCTAGGTTATGTTGTCCGAATGGACGAAAACACTCCAGCTCTGAAAGTGTTCGATGCAGTACCCGCTGGTGGAAGTCGCGAGAGAGGAAGGCCTCCACTCCGTTGGAAAGACAAGGTGGAGAGCGACCTGGTTACACTTGGGAAATATGAATTCTTCTGTTCACCTTATAAAACACAGTTTGATTCGTATTTGACTGAATCAATAATTTTCGGGATCATAATATAAATGGTAGGCAACAGATGGTCCGACAAGTGTACTATGTACAAACACAAGATGCGTACTCAGATAATGGCAGCCTTACCACCCGAACGTTGCAATTATGCTCTACCCTTTATTATCACTGGGGTTGATTTTACTGGACCTTCCCAGATAAAGGCCTCAATGTTAAGGTCGTCCTCTTTCAGAAAAGGGTATGTGGCTGTTTTTGTATGCTTTACGACAAAGGCAGTACACCTCGAGCTATGTTCAGATATGACTACTGCAGCATTTGCACGCTTTGTCGGACGACGCGGATTTCCTTCAAAGATAATGAGCGACAATTGAAAACACTTTGTCGGAGCCCAAAGAGCCACAGAGAAGGAGTTTATAAACTTCTTGAAAGAAGTCTCCCCTGAGATTATCAATAAATATATCACCCCTCTCGCAAGATCCCTGCGATTTCACAGCCCTCACACCAGGTCATTTCTTAAGAGGAACTCCTCTTCTCGCCATATCTGAGACTGAAGGAGACTCACTCTCTTTAATAAATCGATGGGAAAGAATAAAGATTCTCCATCACGAATTCAGCCATCACGAAAGTGTGCGGACGAGTTTTAATGCGCTCCGTGATTTATTTGATTTACCTAAAATAAAACAAATAACATTAAATAAGCAAAACAACTAAAAAACTACCGCGGAAAAATCAAAATCAAAACATAAACAAAAAAACTACAACAAGAGCTTAAAAACAATAAACAAATTATTAAAAAAGTGAGCAAAACAAAAAAGAAAAACAAACATGAGCGCTGCGCAGCCTCAACAACAAGGTCGTAGGCATTCTTTGATGCTGATGAGTCATCGAAGCGCTCAGCCGAACAGCAGAGAGGATCAGCAGAAGGAGAAAAAAACAAACAAGTGCACAACAACAAATCTGAAAACACAAAGCGAGGTGAGCATGTACTATTTACAAAGAAAAGGACCATCTGTCCAGATTGGAATTGACCGCTACGTCAACATAAAAAGAAAATTAAGTCCTATCAAGACAGCGGTAAATTCCAAAAAATTTCAACCCGCCTCGCTTAATACAAATAAGCCTGGTAATTTAAATGGCAACAGATTTGCCTTATTAAGCAATGGATTGGAAGACGATGCGAAGGGTACAACCACAGTCGTGAATGCCAAACCGCCGTCAATATATTTGCGTGAGCGCAGCTCGAATGCACTTGTTGCTAAATTAAGTGAAGTTGTAGGTACTAATAATTTTCATATAGTGTCTTTGAAAAAAGGCAATATAGATGAAACTAAAATACAGTCCTACACTGAGAAAAGTTTTATGGACATAGTGAGATTTTTATCAAATAACAACAAGAATTATTATTCTTATCAACTGAAGAGCTCTAAAGGCCTAGTTGTTGTTGTAAAAGGCATTGAGTCTTCGGTAGAATCTAACGATATCAAAGAAGCCCTTGAAGAATGCGGCTTTGGAATTAAAAATGTGGTGAATATCTTCAATAGAAATAAAGTACCACAACCAATGTTTAAGATCGAATTGTTGCCAAACTCTAATCCATTAAAAAAAAGAATAAAACACACCCAATATATAACTTAAAATATTTACTCCATCTTAGAATTACCGTTGAAGAACCTCATAAAAGAAATGGTCCGATACAATGCACTAACTGCCAAGAGTATGGGCATACCAAATCATATTGCACTCTACGCAGTGTTTGTGTGGTATGTGGTGATTTACACCCAACTTCAAAATGTGCTCTTAAAAAAGAGGATACAAATAAAAAATGCAGTAATTGTGGAGGAAATCACACTGCTAACTACAGGGGCTGCCCTGTATATAAAGACTTGAAATCAAAATTGTCACTGGGAATTCAAGCTCGTCGTAACCAAATGATGAATATCCCTCGTAATGAAAATGTAGAAATTGCAGACCAGAGTTCGAAACCTGGTAATTCTAAGAATATCCTTGTCCAGGGAAGCTATGCAAATGTGGTAAAAGGCAACGCTGTGCAAATGCAACAACAGCAAAGTCCACCAAATGGAATTAAATTACAGCCTGTAAACTTAAAGATTTTTTTGGAACGCTAGGTCCAAGATTTCTAGCAGGTGGTGATTATAATGCAAAACACATGTACTGGGGCTCACGTCTTATTAATCCGAAAGGACGACAGCTGTACAACACTATTATAAATAAGCACAATAACCTTGATATAATATCTCCTGGTAAGCCGACATACTGGCCCAGTGATAGAAACAAAATACCAGACTTAATAGATTTTGCTGTAGTCAAAAATATAGATAGATCGCTAATAAAAGTAGATACATGTATTGACTTATGTTCTGATCATTCTCCTGTACTTATAAAGTTATGCGAACAGCCCATGATATTTGAGCCAAAAGTATCTCTAACATCTTTTAAAACTAACTGGTTGAAATATAGAAAATATATCAGTAGCCACATTAATATCGATTTAAAAATAAGTACAGGAAGAGATATTGATGAAAGCATAATGGAATTCAATGATGTAATAACTAATGCAGCTGTCTTGGCAACACCTGAAAGAAACGTTAAGGTTTTTAGAAACATCTCTAATATTGAAATAGAAAAGCTTGTAAATGAGAAAAGGCAAGCCAGACGTGAATGGCAGTTAAGTCGTTCCCCTTCAACTCTGCGTCAACTGAAATCGGCTGTACGTAAGTTAAAAAAAGCACTTAAACGCGATGAAGAATACAATACTGAAAATTATATAAAGCACCTGTGTCCAAATTCAAGCAAGAAAAACTCTCTTTGGAAAGCCCAAAAGTCTTTTAAGCCACCAGTAGATTCCAACATACCTATAAGACATTTGAATGGTAATTGGGCGCGTAGTAATAAGGAAAAGGCAAATTGCTTTGCAAATCACCTAGAAAAGGTATTTCAACCCAATGGTCCAAAAAACAATTTTAAGTTGCCAACTTTGCCCAATATCGCAAACGAGTCAAGCGTGTCTATTAGGACGTCTACTTATGAAATTAACAAGATCCTAAAAGAGCTAAATCCGAAAAAGTCTACAGGACACGATAATTTTACTCCAAAAATGTTAATTGAGTTGCCAAATATTGCTATATCAGTGCTCTCTTTGCTCTTTAATGCAATTCTTGGTTTCGGGTACTATCCAATTTCGTGGAAAAAGTCGCAGATCATCATGATAGATAAACCTGGAAAAGACTTAATACAACCGTCTTCCTACAGACCAATAAGTCTCTTACCCTGTCTTTCCAAAATATTCGAAAAAGTTTTACTATCAAAAATGTCTCCTTTCCTCCACGAAAATAATATAATACCAACCCACCAATTCGGGTTTCGTGCTAAACATGGCACAGTAGAGCAAGTGAATAGAATTACAAACGAAATCAGGAAGGCATTCGAGCACAGAGAGTACTGTTCAGCTATTTTTCTCGATGTAGCTCAGGCGTTCGATAAGGTCTGGCATGAAGGCCTTTTATGGAAAATCAAAAACGTTTTACCTTACGAATTGCATAAAACATTGGAGTCATATTTAAGAAATAGGAAATTTACAGTTAAAGTAGCAGATTTCATATCAGAAGAACGAGCAATAAGGGCCGGTGTACCTCAGGGCAGTGTATTAGGCCCTACCCTGTACATAATATATACAGCAGACATTCCAATAGCTAATAACGTACTGACATCAACTTTTGCGGATGACACAGCCCTAATAAGCCGTAACAAATGCCCCATAAGAGCATCAAGAGTATTAGAGGAACACTTAACTTGCGTCGAAGAATGGCTAGCCAACTGGCGTATAAATATTAATGAGCAAAAATGCAAGCATGTTACATTCTCGCTAAGATCGGAAACATGCCGGACAGTTAAAATAAACAATGTGCTAGTACCCCAAGCGAATGAAGTAACTTATCTTGGGATTCACCTGGATCGAAGGCTCACGTGGCGGAAACATATACCGAGTAAAATAACATGCATGAAGTTAAGAGCAGCCAATTTAAATTGGCTTTTAAACAAAAATTCTAAACTTAGCCTAGACAACAAAGTCCTGTTATACAATGTAATCATAAAACCGATTTGGATGTATGGTATTCAACTGTGGGGTACGACCTGTGCAACCAACATTGATATAATTCAGAGATTCCAATCTAAAATGCTTAGAACAATCACGGGTTCACCATGGTACATGCGTAACGAAAATATCCATAAAGATCTTGATATTCCTATGGTAAAGAAGGAGATAGAGGACAGTAGAAAGAAATATATTTCTAAACTTCGTGAACATCCAAACCCTTTGGCTAATGCTTTGGTACATTCCTGCAATCAAACACGTTGTTCAAATATCATTGAACGTGCATTCTTTTATGCCTTAGCAAATCCGAGGAGCTACATATAAAACATAAATTTGTATACATAAATAAACACATAAACATATATGCATTAATATGCAACAAGCATACATTATATGTTGCACGCATACATGCAACACACATACATTTATATGAGGCACGCATGCATCTATATGCAACATGCATGCACTCAACTATTAATAAACAAACATATTTATATGTATGCACAAGATAACCTATTGGTTATAAAAATACATTGGGGCAATTGCTTGTGTGCATTTGAAATAACCCCTTATCGTGCAACATATAAAATATACATATAGACATACACACATACACATATAATTAGTTCTTAAGATAATTCTAAAATTTGTATATAAGTAAGTAAAAAACCAAAATAAAACTAGAATGAAATAATTTCTCAATAAGGCTAGACTATCACTTATTTTCCCCCACCAGCGGTAAGAAATATTTGACACAGCTAGTCTTAATATTTGGTCCTATCGAGCCTATAAAAGAGCTCAGCCAAATTAAAAAAGCCCTGCTATTTATAAAAATACAGGCAAAATTAAAAAGGAAAAAAGAAAAATCCTTAAACATAAAAACAATAATTGTAAGACGGGTCTATATTTCCGGAGAAAACCAAGCAGTTACTCATATAGGAGAAGAGGAAAAGTAATCAAAATGGGGATAAATAGAAAAAAAATTCTAGAAGCCCAAGCAGATTTGTCCGAAAAAGTGTTGTACACTGCCAACACTATAACAGGAAAACCACTTAGGAAGCAAAAAGTGGAAGATGTCATCAAAACTCTTGGGAAATACCAGAAAGAGTTCGATGCCAATCATGAAAAACTGATGGCAGATGGTATTGGTATGGAAGACTACTTCATAAAAGAAGTCTACAACAACACCATTACTAAAATAGAAGACATTGTCACTGCTTTAAAAATGGGTAATGCAGAAGACATGTCTTTAATAGAAAAAGAAAAAACAATTGAAGTAGTTCAAGTACAAGCGAAGTACCTTGATCTGGATCGAAAAACGTCCAACTTCATGAGAAAAATTGAAACGTTCAGAAACAAAATGGAAAATCTAAGTTTAGAATTAACCATAAAGAATCATCAAATAAAACATTTGGAATCAATATACAACGATATTGAAAATATGAAAAATAAATTAGATTTCAATGAAGAAATTGAAATATTATACGAAAAAGTACGTGACGAATATTATGAAGAGCTGCCAAATTATGAAATAAAACTACAAAAAGAGCAGCCTAACATTTCTTACCGCCCTAACTTGGAATTAGAAAAATTAAAGATTCCAGCCTTCTATGGCGATGTCAAAGAATGGGCAAACTTTTATAACGTGTTCCAAGATATGGTACATAATAACGAGCAGTTATCAAGCTCAGAAAAAATGCTACGTCTTCGTCTTTCGTTAAAAGGCGAAGCTGCGCGATTAATACAACATCTGCAAGTTTCAACTAGAAATTATGAAGCAGCATGGAGTCTACTTAAGCAAAGGTATGACAATAAAAGAATTCTGTTCACAACACAGTGGGACAGAATATTGGATCAACCAAATATAAATAGTGACAATGCTGAAAGCGTAAGACAATTACTAGATACTACGAATGAGTGTCTTAACGCAATAGAGTCACTAGGAATAAGTACTGAAGAAGCTGATCCCTTTATTGCACGTATTATTGTCCGTAAATTAGACAAAGAAGGACTAAAATTATACGAGCAAACAGTAAAATAGACGAGAGAAATACAACAATTGTCCGATATAAGAGATTTTTTGGATCAACACTTTCAAACATTGAAAGCAGTAGCTGATAAAGAACAAGTTTACAGCCATCGTAAACAGCATATGTTCAAGGCCAACGACACAGTGACTTACCCAAGACAACAAAACAAACAGATGTGTGTCTATTGTAAAATTGTTGGTCACACATTAGCGCAATGCAAAAGATTTAGAAGTATATCAACTAATGATAGGCTTAAATATGTAAAAGACAACAAAATCTGCCACAGGTGCCTAAATCATAAATGGGCAGAAATTTGCTACAGCAAAATCAATTGCAAGAGATGTTCTAGAAACCATCATGACATTTTACATAACGAAACCGAGGAGAGCAAAAAAGCTATGTCCACAAAAACTACTTCACAAGCGGTTATTCTAGCCACAGCTCAAGTAAGAGCAAAGACAGCAGGTGGAGATTATATATTACTACTCGCTCTTATAGATCAAGGATCGCAAATAACCACAATATCCGAAGAAGCAGCACAGATATTAAAGTTGCCGAGGATGAAAACAAAAACAAAACTATATGGTTTAAGTGACGCTGTAGTAGGCGAATCAAAAGCTACAATTGAGGTTGAAATTAAACCAAGATTTTTAAGTAATCATAAAGAAAAGGTAAATGCCGTAGTTTTACCAATTTTAACCAGCGCGCAGCCGGATCTCTCATTTAATTACAACTTCAAAATATGGGAAAAATATACGCTTGCTGATCCGTTATTCAACAAATCAGACAGAATTGATATGGTAATTGGTGGAGATGTATTTAGCAGTATAATTGAAAGCGGAATTAAAAAAGATCACGGTGTTCTTGGCCAAGCTACAAAATTCGGCTGGATATTATCTGGCATAATAAAGGAAAAAGTTACCGGCAAAATAACGACAGCGGTAACTAATTTGGAACGATTTTGGAAACTCGAAGACATATCAACTTGTGAAGATATAAAGGAAGATGACACCACCTTAAAGCAGTTCGAAGAAACTACCAAAAGAGATGCAGATGGCAGATTTATTGTGGAAATTCCATTCAAAAAAGAAAAAGAACTAGGAGAATCGCGTAAACAAGCAGTAGCGCGTCTAATATCAATGGAAAATAAATTCAAGAGCAATAATAAACTCAAAGAAGAATACAATAAATTCATCAAAGAATATATAGACCTTGGACATATGAGAAAAGTTGATGAGAATCAAAAAGGTAAATATTATTTACCTCATCAAGCGGTTATAAAAGAAAATAATATAACAACAAAACTTCGAGTAGTTTTTGATGCATCAGCAAAAACATCCAATGGTAGAAGCCTTAATGATATTATGTGTACAGGACCCAAACTACAAAGAGACATATTCGATATCATACTCAAATGGAGGCTTTGGGAAATTGTTATCACTGCAGACGTAGAAAAAATGTTCAGGCAAATTAAAATAGCAAAAAAGGATCAAGAATATCACAGGATTGTATGGCGTGAAAATAATATGCAAAAAATGGATGAATATGAGCTAACAACAGTAACATACGGAACCGCATCAGCACCATATCTAGCAGTTCGTACTTTAATTGAAATCGCTAATAAGTGTCCAAATAAAAAGTTACAAAAAATAATAAAAGAAGACTTTTACATGGATGACCTTATGACAGGAACAGATTCAGTACAAGAGTGTGAATATATACAGCGAAATATCAGCAAACACCTTCAAGAGTTTGGACTTCATCTCAGGAAATGGTTATCAAATCATAACAGTATCACTGAAAACATTTCTAATACTGGAGATAATGAAATAATTCAAATAAAGGAAAATGAAGCGGTAAAAGCACTTGGACTGCATTGGGACCCACAGAAAGATCAATTCCAATTTAAAATTAATATTAAAAACTCTAAAAGTATAACAAAAAGGAGTGTTCTTTCTCAACTTGCTCAAATATTTGATCCACTGGGCTGGCTCTCTCCCATAATTGTAGTTGCAAAGTTATATATCCAAAAACTTTGGTCTCTGCAATCCAGCTGGGATAACCTACTATCAGAAGATCTACAAAAAGAATGGATGCAGTTCATAGAAAATTTGAACTTAATAGAAAACGTTCGGATTCCACGATGGATAGGAACTTATATGGATTCCCAGATTCAAATACATGGGTTCTGTGATGCTTCAGAAAGAGCTTATGCCGCAGTAATATATATAAAAAAAGGGAACAATGTTAAACTTTTAACAGCAAAAACAAAAGTAAACCCGCTAAAAAATCGGAAAACAATTCCGAAATTAGAACTTTGCGCAGCACACCTATTATCTAAGTTAATCAACAAAGTGGTGAAAACAATTACTATTAGTCATACAATCTATGCATGGAGCGATTCAACAATAACCTTAGCTTGGATTGAAAATTTAAAGAACAAGGACAAATTTATAAGAAATCGAGTTGAAGACATCAAACAGCTTACTTCACAAGTAAAGTGGAAACATGTAAGCTCTAAAGACAACCCAGCGGATGTGGCATCAAGAAGAATTCCCGTAGAAAAAATATTGAATATAGACATCTGGTGGTATGGGCCAAAATGGCTTCAATTATCTGAGAGTCAATGGCCAATAGTAAACACAAGCGATTCAGCAAGAATATTATTGACATCAAAGAACCAAACTCAATTTATGGAAAATTTACTAAGCAGATATTCTAGTTGGTTGAAACTACAAAGAGTAGTAGCATATATACTTCGATTCGGTAAAAAACACAAAAATCATCAAACTATAAATTTATCTGCAGACGAACTCCAAGCAGCTAGAAATTTAATCATTCGAGAAACTCAAAAGCAATTATTCAAAGATGAAATGAACAAATTGTCGAAAAATGGCATTATGAGAGTTGGAGGAAGACTAACAAACGCAGAGTTATCGTATGACAAAAAGCATCCTATAATTCTATGTAAATCCTATTTGAGTTCTCTAATAATTAAAGATGCTCACCATTCCACTATACATGGTGGAAATAGGTTAACAGAAGCAATAATACGGAGACAATACTGGATTATAGGTTTAAAAAATGCAATAAAAAGTTGTATAAGAAAATGTTGCAAATGTATACGATATAACCAAATCACAGCAACTCAAATGATGGGTAACTTACCAGAATTCAGAGTATCACCATCAAGTCCTTTTACCTACGCCGGAGTTGACTATGCTGGACACTTTCAGATGAGATGCTCTAAAAGCCGTGGACAGAAATCATTTAAAGGATATGTTGCAGTATTTGTATGTCTTTCAACCAAAGCGATACATCTAGAAGCTGTAAGCGATTTATCAACTGAAGCTTTTCTAGCAGCGTTAAGAAGATTTTTTGCCAGAAGGGGAAAGAGTCTTCACATGTACTCCGATAATGGAACAAATTTTGTTGGAGCCAGCAGATGTATTGATAAGGAATTCAAAGATGCAGTGAAGAACAACAATGAAGTGTCATCAATTCTGGCGAATGAACAAATATCTTGGCATTTTTCTCCCCCGGCAGGCCCACATTTTGGAGGAATGTGGGAAGCAGGAGTCAAAGGAATGAAGTACCACTTAAAAAGAGCGGTTGGAGACACTAAGCTAACTTTTGAAGAAATGTCAACAGTTTTAGCACAAATAGAAGCTTCGTTAAATTCGCGTCCATTATATGCCATAAACGATGATAATGGAATAGATGCGTTAACACCAGGACACTTTTTGATAGGAAAACCAATACTATCTACCCCCTCTTCGGGTACAGATGTAAACATTTCCTCGTTAAATAAATGGAAATTAACGCAAAAAAATCATCGAGATTTTTGGAATCAATGGAAAGATGAGTATTTACATACACTCCAACAAAGAAATAAGTGGAAAATTCCTGCAAACAATATTAAAGAAGGAGATATTGTCATTGTAAAAGATGAAAATACACAACCTACCAAGTGGCCTCTTGGAAAGGTTATAGAAACGCATCCAGGAAGTGATGGTCGTGTTCGAGTTGTGACGTTAAAGCTTTCCAACAACACATTGAAAAGACCAATTCACAAATTATGTCCACTTATTACGAAAGCAGACAATAATGAAGAAAGTAACGAAGTAAGAACTTCTGCAATTACAACCACACCTAAGATGAAGCAACCTATAAGTAAGTTTGCACTCTTGATCTTAATGTTCCTGTACATGGCAACAACTTCTCTTGGTATTAATATACACATTTCCCAAGAAAACAGTGCAACATTGAGCCACATTCCTAAAAATACTACAATTTACATGGACTCACTAGGCAAATTGGACGTTATAACATCTACTTGGGATTTACTCATATATTATGATCTTGATGCATATTTCGAACAATATAATTTGTTGCCAAATTGCATTATTAGAATAAAAGATCATTGCCAGCATTTATCTGAGTTTGAAGAGGCTTGCAAAGTCATCTCCTTATCACTAGGAAAACGCTACGAAGATTTAAGTCACAATCATGATTTGATTGTAAATAATAAAAGACGTAAAAGAGCTCCATTAGAATGGGTTGGATCTATTTATAACATGCTGTTCGGGTTAATGGACACAGACGACCAAGAAGTAATAGAAAGTAATTTCAAAACATTACTTGCTAATCAACATCAAATTAAGGACAGATTAAAATCTCAAATCTCCTTAATTAACTCTACTGCAAACATAATACATAAAAATTTAGATGAAGTCAACTCACAGTTTTTTTAAATCCAAACACAAATATATAAATATCAATCCGATATTATAAAGGACATAAACCGTGACAAAATGGCCATCCAATTTCAAATGTTAGTGACACAAATCACGATATTAATGAGCGAATGTGAAAAAATACAAAATGCAGTAATAGAATTGCTGATAGATTTAAACCACGGAAGAATAAATCCAACACTTTTGACTCCAACACAGTTACAAACAGAACTAATGTTAATAAAAGACAAGCTGCCAGCAAAGTTGTTAATACCTGGACAACAAACCAACACACAACTAAGAGATGTGTATAATTTGATGAAAACACGAGGATTAATTGTGGACAATAAATTAGTCATAAAGGCAGAACTACCTTTAATACAAAGTGAATCATCAGAAATATACAAATTAATAGTAATTCCACATGAATATAATGGAAGAATTCTAAAAGCAAAACTAAGAAACGAATTTTTAGTTTACAACTTTGGACTCAATTCATATTTTTTGATGTCAGAAGCAGAATTAAATAGGTGTACAAAAAGCCTTAACAACCATTTAATATGCAAAGGCAAATCTCCATGGCAACCTGCTTTAGATCAAACATGCGAACTTTCAGCGTTATTAAAAAGCGGCCACACCAACTGTAAATATGAGGAAGTGACTAAATCAATATTTTGGTCAGAACTCTTTGAAGAAAATACTTGGATCTTTAAAGTATTCAAAAATTCCACCATCCATTTAGACTGTCAAAAGGGCAAAACGCAGATATTAGAGATTCCAGCACAAGGGATTCTTTCAATCAAGGCTGGGTGTACTGCAAGATTCGAAGGCATTACTTTAATCGGCATGCAGATATTTAAAATGCAGAGCGACATCAATCCAAAGCTGGACCCGATCGTGACAACCATAAAGGAAATTGCAGAAGACCACATAACTACTCTTCAAATAAATAAAATAGACGACAACGAAGACCAGAGGAAGCTAAGAGAAGCCATTGAGACGATCAGCAACAACGAATTAAAATTAAGTGAGTTAAGTTTAAGAAATCGTAGCGGACATCTATCATTAGTGTTAGTAGTAATTGTAATATTATGCCTTTTAATACTATATTTCCGTTATAAATGTAAAACGGATCTTGCTGATACAATCATTGTCAATATTCCAAACCGGTAGAACATTTATAAACTTGATACAGTCCACTAATTTTATATAATAATTTCTTTCCCTCGGCAATATGTTCAAATATCATTGAACATGCATTCTTTTATGCCTTAGCAAATCCGAGGAGCTACATATAAAACATAAATTTGTATACATAAATAAACACATAAACATATATGCATTAATATGCAACAAGCATACATTATATGTTGCACGCATACATGCAACACACATACATTTATATGAGGCACACATGCATCTATATGCAACATGCATGCACTCAACTATTAATAAACAAACATATTTATATGTATGCACAAGATAACCTATTGGTTATAAAAATACATTGGGGCAATTGCTTGTGTGCATTTGAAATAACCCCTTATCGTGCAACATATAAAATATACATATAGACATACACTCTTCTTCTTCTTAACTGGCGTAGAAACCGCTTACGCGGTTATAGCCGAGTCCACAACAGTGCGCCACGCATCTCTCCTTTTGGCGGTTTGGCGCCAATTGGTAATACCAAGTGAAGACAGGTCCTTCTCCACCTGGTCCTTCCACCGGAGTGGAGGTCTCCCTCTTCCTCGGCTTCCACCAGCGGGTACTGCATCGAAAACTTTCAGAGCTGGGGCACTTTCATCCATTCGAACAACATGACCCAGCCAGCGTAGCCGCTGTCTTTTTATTCGCTGGACTATGTCTATGTCGTCGAACAACACATACAGCTCATCATTCCATCTTCTGCGGTATTCGCCGTTGCCAATGTTTAAGGGACCGTAAATCTTCCGCAAAACCTTTCTCTCGAAAACTCCTAGTGCCGTCTCATCGGATGTTGACACCGTCCACGCTTCTGCACCATAAAGTAGGACGGGAATGATGAGGGACTTGTAGAGTTTAGTTTTTGTTCGTCGAGAGAGGACTTTACTTTCCAATTGCCTACTCAGTCCATAGTAGCACCTGTTGGCAAGAGTTATTCTGCGCTGGATTTCGAGGCTGACATTGTTCGTGTTGTTGATGCTGGTTCCCAGGTATACGAAATTATCTACAACTTCAAAGTTATGACTGTCAACAGTGACGTGGGAGCCAAGACGCGAATGCGCTGACTGTTTGTTTGATGACAGGAGATATTTCGTCTTGTCCTCGTTCACCACCAGACCCATTCGCTTCGCTTCCTTATCCAGGCGGGAAAAAGCAGAACTAACGGCGCGGGTGTTGTTTCCGATGATATCAATATCATCGGCGTACGCCAGGAGCTGTACACTCTTGTAGAAGATTGTACCTTCTCTATTTAGCTCTGCAGCTCTTATAATTTTCTCCAGCATCAAGTTAAAGAAGTCGCACGATAGCGAGTCACCTTGTCTGAAACCTCGTTTGGTATCGAACGGCTCGGAGAGGTCCTTCCCGATCCTGACGGAGCTTTTGGTGTTGCTCAACGTCAACTTACACAGCCGTATTAGTTTTGCGGGGATACCAAATTCAGACATCGCGGCATAAAGGCAGCTCCTTTTCGTGCTGTCGAAAGCAGCTTTAAAGTCGACAAATAGATGGTGTGTGTCGATCCTTTTTTCACGGGTCTTCTCCAAGATTTGGCGCATGGTGAATATCTGGTCAGTTGTTGATTTTCCAGGTCTAAAGCCACACTGATAAGGTCCAATCAGTTTGTTGACGGTGGGCTTTAGTCTTTCACACAGTACGCTCGATAGAACCTTATAAGCGATGTTAAGGAGGCTTATCCCACGATAGTTGGCGCAGATTGTGGGGTCTCCCTTTTTGTGGATTGGGCAGAGTACACTGAGATTCCAATCGTCGGGCATGCTTTCTTCCGACCATATTTCGCAAAGAAGCTGATGCATGCACCTTATCAGCTCTTCGCCGCCGTGTTTGAATAGCTCGGCCGGCAATCCATCGGCCCCCGCCGCCTTGTTGTTCTTCAAGCGGGTAATTGCTATTCTAATTTCTTCACGGTCGGGCAATGGAACATCTGTTCCATCGTCGTCGATTGGGGAATCGGGTTCGCCATCTCCTGGTGTTGTACTTTCACTGCCATTCAGCAGGCTGGAGAAGTGTTCCCTCCACAAACACAGTATACTCTGGTCATCAACCACTAGATCACCGCTGGGGGTCCTACAGGAGTGTGCTCCGGTCTTGAAACCTTCAGTTAGTCGCCGGATCTTTTCGTAAAATTTTCGAGCATTACCCCTGTCGGCCAGCTTGTCAAGCTCTTCATACTCACGCATTTCTGCCTCTTTCTTTCTTTTTCTGCAAATGCGTCTCGCTTCCCTCTTCAGCTCTCGGTATCTTTCCCATCCCGCTCGTGTTGCGGTCGATCGCAACATTGCGAGGTAGGCAGTCTGTTTTCTCTCCACTGCGAGACGACAATCCTCATCATACCAGCTGTTTTTTTGGCTTTTCCGAAAGCCAATGGTTTCGGTTGCAGCTGTACGTAAGGAGTTTGATATGCCGTCCCACAGCTCCCTTATACCGAGATGCTGATGAGTGCTCTCAGAGAGCAGGAGTGCAAGTCGAGTAGAAAATCGTTCGGCTGTCGGTTGTGATTGCAGCTTCTCGATGTCGAACCTTCCTTGTGTTTGTTGACGTGTGCGCTTTTCTACACAGAGGCGGGTGCGTATCTTAGCTGCTACAAGATAGTGGTCTGAGTCGATGTTGGGACCACGAAGCGTACGCACATCAAAAACACTGGAGACATGTCGTCCATCTATCACAACATGATCGATCTGGTTGCGAGTGATTCGATCCGGGGACAGCCAAGTAGCTTGATGGATTTTCTTATGCTGGAATCTAGTGCTACAGATGACCATATTTCGGGCCCCGGCGAAGTCGATCAGCCTCAGACCGTTTGGTGATGTTTCGTCATGGAGGCTGAATTTTCCGACTGTTGTGCCAAAGACACCTTCTTTACCCACCCTAGCGTTGAAATCGCCAAGCACGATTTTGACATCGTGGCGGGGGCAGCGCTCATAGGTACGTTCTAGGCGCTCATAGAAGGTATCTTTGGTCACTTCGTCCTTCTCTTCCGTCGGGGCGTGGGCGCAAATCAGCGATATGTTGAAGAACCTCGCTTTGATGCGGATTGTGGCTAGACGTTCATCCACCGGGGTGAATGCCAGGACTCGACGACGGAGTCTCTCTCCCACCACGAATCCCACACCGAATTTGCGCTCCTTTATATGGCCGCTGTAGTAGATGTCACAAGGACCCACCTTCTTCCGTCCTTGTCCCGTCCATCGCATTTCTTGGATTGCGGTGATGTCAGCCTTTACTCTTACGAGGACATCAACCAGCTGGGCAGAGGCACCTTCCCAATTAAGGGTCCGGACATTCCAGGTGCATGCCCTTAAATCATAGTCCTTTATACGTTTGCCGTGGTCGTCATCAAAAGGGGGGTTTCTCATCCGAGGCCTGTGTTTCTTATTCACTGGTTATTCGTTTTTATGTGGTGGGTCCCAAGCCCTACGCACAACCGCATAAGCGGGATTCGCCTTCTCACTTTAGCTCGCTTCCAGACGGATGTCTGTTGACTACCCAGAGGATACTTGGTCTAAGACCGGAAGTTGTGAGCTGCTTGAGCCACATGTAAAAGAATCGTTCCTGGCCACTCCCAAGTGAATGGCAGTCAGAAACTTTCCTCACTTACGTGAACTTCTACATATGACTCCATCCTCCATATATAGACATACACACATACACATATAATTAGTTCTTAAGATAATTCTAAAATTTGTATATAAGTAAGTAAAAAACCAAAATAAAACTAGAATGAAATAATTTCTCAATAAGGCTAGACTATCACTTATTTTCCCCCACCAGCGGTAAGAAATATTTGACACAGCTAGTCTTAATACACGTTTAAAAAGGAGAGATCTACCAGCCTATTAGAGAGCAGCGTTCTACCAAAACAGCTCAACCACATACCTGAGTTTTTTAAATGTAAATAGATTTAAGATTTTATTACTTATTGTTAGGCTTTAAACAAAGCAGATTCAATAAATAAAGAAATATGTATACAAAAAAAAAAAAAAAAACGAATTCAGCCACAGGTGGAAGGAGGATTATCTCAAGGATCTCCATAAGAGATATCGATGGAAAACAACTCAAAAGGAACCCAATGCAGGAGAATGCGTCATCATACAGGGCGAATGCCTTCCTCCAAAGGAATGGCGATTAGGCCGCATTGAAAAGGTTCACCGAGGATCAGATGGTCACATAAGAGTAGTCGATGTAAGAACGCAAGCCGGCATATTAACGCGACCACTCGTTAAATTGTGTTTTCTTCCTAACACTGAAGAACCGATAACACCAAAACCGCGAAATCAAGCGCATAAATAAACTCAAAAGCTAATATACTCGTGTAACTCAAAACCGTAATCGGAAGTAAACCGACGAAATTAAATGCAAATAAAACTGAATGAAAATATGTAAATAGGACTATGTATGATATACTAATAACTACAAACAAATATCATAACCAAAATTAAGAACGAAACCACGTTTTTAACATATATCCTTATTCCCATAGAAATGGACGGAGAAGATATCGCTAATACTCCAAAAATAGTGAGGTCCACTGTTAACGCCCCAAGGCCGCTCCAAGAACTCAAAGAGGAACGAGGACGTCCAGCCAACCCATTCATACCAGCACATCCGTAATGTCGTCAGCCACAGTAGCAGTGGATACCAATGAAGAGCAGCCATTTATCGAACTGGGACCTTCCCGATGCAGTTTGTGCCATCGAACCCACGCATTGAAGAGATACTCAATCTTTAAGAGCATGAAGCCCACGCAACGGCAGCAGATTGCCAGAGCACACGGTCATTGCATGAATTGCCTGGAAGACACTCACGCCACTATCGAGTGTCTCATCGACGGCTCATGTCAGTACTGCCAAAGGCCACATCATACACTATTCCATTGCTTCCCTAGACGAGCTAACACATCTTAGATTCCCTCGAGCATTAGGCGCAGACCAAAGAACGAATTTGCCCAGCAGCGAAGAGTTCCAGTTCATCGTAATAAGCCAATCTATTAATCATGTTCTCGGCCACTTCCGATGTCATATGGGCCTCCTCGTCATCGGCAACATAGACGCTCAACGGGATTGAGCGCCGTCGTCGACACATTACAACAGTTGTAGCGTCTTCTAGGCAATTAATTCGCCTAGGGGGGCCGGGATATTCACATGAGTTAGAACAAGTGATCATGTGGCATCCATACAGTCTATTCTAGCATACTCACCATACCATCCACCAACTAAATCCACAATACAATCATCAAATACATCACACCACCCACGCATATTCACCACGCAACAAACTTTAAAAGGATCCTCACGCGAAGAAAACACCCCTTTTTTTCATCGAGATTTCCGTCCCGTCGCAGCATCGATCAACGTGAGTGAGTATCCCGCCGAGTTCCCCCCGAGAACAACCATCGTTTAAATAAATTTAAAATCGTACCGAATTAGAAAAGTGGATTAAAGTGAACTTATAAATTAAAGTAAAATGTAAACCAAAATTCAAACTATATAAACAACGTATAAACCAGAAACTAATCGAATTAAAAATTAACTTACTTTTTAAAAAATCAAAGGTCTGTCGAACTATTATTTAAAGCATAAGAACTCGTGGGCAGACAAAGTAAGTATTTAGGGCATGCACCCGGAATGTCCGGACCCTTAATTGGGAAGGTGCCTCTGCCCAGCTGGTTGATGTCCTTATACGACTAAAGGCTGACATCACCGCCATCCAAGAAGTGCGATGGACGGGACAAGGACGGAAGAAGGTGGGTCCTTGTGACATCTACTACAGCGGCCATATAAAGGAGCGCAAATTTGGTCTTGTATTTGTGGTGGGAGAGAGACTCCGTCGCCGAGTCCTGGCATTCACCCCGGTGGGTGAACGTCTAGCCACAATCCGCATAAAAGCGAGGTTCATCAACATATCGCTTATTTGCGCCCACGCCCCAAATTTTAACGCCAGGGTGGGTAAAGAAGGTGTCTTTGGCACAACAGTCGGAAAATTCAGCCTCCATGACGAAACATCGCCAAACGGCCTGAGTCTGATCGACTTCACTGGGGCCCGAAATGTGGTCGTCTGTAGTACCAGATTCCAGCATAAGAAAATACATCAAGCTACTTGGCTGTCTCCTGATCGAAACACGCGTAACCAAATCAAAACCAGTGTTTTAGACGTGCGTACGCTCCGAGGACCAAATATAGACTCGGACCATTATCTGGTTGCAGCGAAGATACGCACCCGCCTCTGTGCAGTAAAGAACGCCCGTCAACAAACACATGGAAGGTTCGACGTCGAAAAGCCGCAAACGCAACAGACAGCCACGAAATACTCTACTCGACTTGCACTCCTGCTTTCTGAGAACACTCACTCTCGGTATAAGGGAACTGTGGGACGGCATCTCAAACGCACTGCGTACCGCTGCAACCGAAACCATTGGCTTTCGTAAAAGTCAAAAAAACAGCTGGTACGATGAGGAATGCCGTCTCAAAGCGGAGAGAAAACAGACTGCCTACCTCGCAACGTTGCAAACGACCACAACACGTGCGGGATGGGATAGATACCGAGAACTGAAGAGGGAAGCGAGACGCATCTGCAGATAAAAAAAAGAAATAGGCCGAAAATACGAGCTGCAGATCTAAATAAAGAAGGTAAAATCTTCTACAAGAGTGTACAGCTGCTGGCGTACGCCGATGATATTGATATCATTGGAAGAAACAACCGCGCCGTTTGTTCTGCTTTTTCCCGCATGGAGGCGAAGCGAATGGGTCTGGAGGTGAATGAGGACAAGACGAAATATCTCCTGTCATCAAGCAAACAGTCGGCGCACTCGCGTCTTGGCTCCCACGTCACTGTTGACAGTCATAACTTTGAGGTGGTAGATAATTTCGTATACCTGGGAACCAGTATCAACAACACCAACAATGTTAGCCTCGAAATCCAGCGCAGAATAATTCTTGCCAACAGGTGCTACTTTGGACTGAGTAGGCAATTGAACAGTAAAGTCCTCTCTCGACGTACCAAAATCAAACTCTACAAGTCGCTTATCATTTCCGTCCTGCTTTATGGTGCAGAAGCTTGGACGATGTCAACATCAGATGAGACGACATTAGGAGATTTCGAGAGGAAAATAGTGCGCAAGATTTACGGACCTCAGAACATTGGCAACGGCGAATACCGCAGACGATGGAACGATGAGCTGTACGAGTAATACGACGACATTGACATAGTTCAGCGAATAAAAAGACAGCGACTACACTGGCTAGGTCATGTTGTCCGAATGGACGAAAACACTCCAGCTCTGAAAGTGTTCCCGCTGGTGGAAGTCGCGAGAGAGGAAGGCCTCCACTCCGTTGGAGGGACCAGGTGGAGAGCGACCTGGTTACACTTGGAATCTCCAACTGGCGCCGAACTGCGAAGGAAAGAGAGGAGTGGCGCGCTCTCATCGATTCGGCTATAACCGGCTAAACGGTTGAACGCCAATCACATACATAAGTACCTTCACAAATATGGAGATGTATCGATTTTTAGCTAAGAGTATAACTCTTTGAGTGGGTAAAAGAAATTTCTTTCTAATACCCCTGACAGACGGCGGCGTTAATTCGGATTAACTGCTCTAATCGGGGTTAATTCGAGAGTTATCTCAGTTAACTCCGTTTGCTAACTCCTATTTAATCCTCAAACTTTTAGAGAGTTAGTGGGAGTTAGTGGCATTTTCTTTGGCAACATTATTATACATGGCCGCTTTTAACCTATTGTGAATGAAAATATGCAATAGTGACAGCTGCTTTTCAAATAAATGTAAACAAAACCATACGCATGCAATGAAATAGCTAATTTTTGCTAAAATGGAAGTTCTAATAATAACGTATTTATGTATATTTTTTTAATAATTAGTAATGTTTTACTAATTGTGCGGCTAACAACCGCAATATTTGCCTTCTATCAAATTTTATTTTACCAAAATGGAAATATTATTGCCAATCAGCAGTTATGGGAGTTTATAACTCGTTTTGCTGCCGTCTGTCACTTACATATTTGGATTTTATAACAAACAAACAGCCGAAGTCATTCTAAAAGAAAATGATGATACATTTTTGGTTGCTTTCTTTACCTAATATGTCGCAATAAAAAATTTAAGTTGATTTAAAGTCATTTATTTTGTTTTTAAATTTTAAATCTAGAAAATAATATCATATTATTTATTACATAATAGTCTACAAGCATTGTTTAATAACTAGTCTTATTCCTAAATCACATTTACTTATTCTTATACTAACTAACTAATTCAAACATGTGTGCTCCTTAACCGAAACAGCTGCACTAAATTGTTAACCCACTCTGCCGTAAATCTATCATCACTTGGTGGTCTTTTGGCTGCTGGTTCGTAGCTTTCACTTTCTTCTTCGGAGATGTCCGACAGATCGTAAATCTGTGTTAGATCATTAAAATTCAAGCGTCTTTTTCGCTTGCTCTTATGCGATGTAGTAGGTGTGGTTACATATGGCTCCAACAATTGCTGACGTGCGGGGGAATGTGGCGAATCCCCATTTCTTTCATCATCCTCTGATGATTCGGAGTAGTACGAGCTTTCACTGCACGATGTTTCTGGAGATAACGGAGATCTACAAATTTCTACTATGTCTGAAGATAATAAAAGTTCGTCTGCCATCATGGTTTCGTAATCTGGGAGTTCGGAGTTCGGTGAACCTGAATTGCTCATGTTTGTTTGTAGGAGATGTCTACAATTTTCTACTATGTCTGAAGATAATAAAAGTTCGTCTGCCATCATGGTTTCGTAATCTGGGAGTTCGGAGTTCGGTGAGCCTGAATTGTTCATATTTGTTTGTAGGAGATGTCTGCTCTTCGTGTATGCTCACTAATTGCTAGTCTAAATGCAAATGAATTATTCGGTTGTGCCCTGTCGTTTTTATATCATTTTTCTAACGCAATAAATTTACCTGCTCTAAGTTCAAAAAAGTTGTCATTATTTACCAAACGGAATGTAAAAAGCCGTATAAGTTCTAATGAGGTTGCTGATGCCGTAGAAACCCTAAGGCTTAAATACCTGGAAATTGTATCTATGATTTAAGGTTAGCTTCCGTTAAATCACAACAACAAAAATTTTATTGTTTGTTTAAAAAAACATAACTGCACAAACACTGCAACAGAAACAATATAAATATAACATTAACTGTTTTGGGCGTGATCAAGTTTATTTACCTGATGATCTCACCTTTGTTATCAGGTAAAAATGGTATTAACGTTGTAAAGTGAAATGGTTGCGCAGGTAGAATATGACATATATATATGAATTGAAGAGAATTTATTTAAGGGAATAACACTTTGATTGGGACTACCAGAAGTTTCTTCTAAAGTGAGAAGGCGAACCCTCCGCGGTTAGGAAAATTAAAAATCGAATAAAGCCTCTTGTCTCGCATTCGGTACCGATTCTTTTCTGAATAAATTTATTTGGCAACATAGTTTATTAACAAAAGAAAAACAAATAACATCACAAATTTAATAAAACAAACTCAGTTCATAAATATGAAGGCGGGAATCACTGTATGTACATGAATGTATTATTATAATACATAGATTGACAAAAAATAGTCAGGAAGGTTTTACTATGATGTTTGATGGGTTTGACAGATAATAATTTATTTTATGCTACTCCCCTACGACCAAACTTAATTCGAAGCTGTAATGTCAACAATGAGACCGCCTGAAGTAAACAATTGACCAGAAGAAGAAGAAGAAGTTTGAAACAATAGGAGAAGACTTGTGTTCCGTCAGGACATCGACAGGCCACAAATATTGATAATGACTTGACAGAAGCTTCGGGAGCCTTATAGTTCAGTTTTACCTGTTCCTTTACATGAACAAATTGCTTGTGAACAAGTAAGGAAAGGCTAAATTCGGGTGCAACCAAACATTTTATACTCTCGCAATTTATTGATATATTTTTATTAAGATAACACACAATTTGACACAATTTAAAAATCCTATAATTATATTGAGTTACATTGGAAGTTGTCGTTGTTGTGAACCGATTTCATCCACTTTCCACACGTGTCATCAGGGTGTCAAGAAAATACGATATAATTCCTAATTTCATTCGAACCGGTCGAGCAGTTCCTAAAATATGGTTTTTGACCAATAAGTGGTCGATGCCACGCCCATTTTCTGTAAAAAATCTGAGCGCAGCTTTCTTCTGCAATTTCTTCTGTAAAATTTTGTGTTACTGACGTTTTTTCTTAGTGAGTTAACCCACTTTTAGTAATTTTCAACCTATCCTTTGTATGGGAGGTGGGCGTGGTTAATATCTGATTTCAACTATTTTCATGGTGTGGTGTGGTAGTGTGGTGGGGTACGTAAGAGGACCGACTGCAGAAAGTATGGTTTATATAGCTTCATTGGTTAGCGAGATATATACAAATAACCGGTTATGGGGCGGAGCCCCGCCCACTTCTCCAAAAAAATTACATCCAAATATGCCCCTTTCTAGTGCGATCCTTTATTCCAAATTTTACTTTATGGCTTAGTTATGACACTTTATGCGTTTCCGGTTTTCGCCATTTTGTGGGCGTAGCAGTGGTCCGATTTTGCTCAATCAATTCTGACTCAATCTATCTCAATTTTTAAGTTATCCGACGGACAGACGGACGGACAGACAGACTCGCCTCGTCACCCTGATCATTTTGATATATATAACCCTATATCTAACTCGAAAACTCAGAAAATCGACTGTCCCAGTTTTTTGCAAATAACAATGACGCTTTCTATAAGAGTGGCATTATGAAATTATCTTCAAATTCTTAATAAGTTTTTTTTTTTTGCCTTAAATCGGCTTATTCTTGCTGTCATAAATAAAGCCTACCTTTTGTATTATGATCCCGAAAATTATTGATTCAGTCAAATATGAAACTGTGTTTTATAAGGTGAACAGAAGAATTCATATTTCCCAAGTGTAACCAGGTCGCTCACCACCTGGTCTTTCCAACGGAGTGGAGGCCTTCCTCTCTCGCGACTTCCACCAGCGGGTACTGCATTGAACACTTTCAGAGCTGGAGTGTTTTCGTCCATTCGGACAACATGACCTAGCCAGCGTAGCCGCTGTCTTTTTATTCGCTGAACTATGTCAATGTCGTCGTATAACTCGTACAGCTCATCGTTCCATCGTCTACGGTATTAGCCATTGCCAATGTTCTGAGTGTCGTCTCATCTGATGTTGAAATCGTTCCCGCTTCTACACCAATTAAGTAAGGCGGGACTAATAAGCAACTTGTAGAGTTTGATTCTGGTTCGTCGAGAGAGGACTTTACTTTCGAGGCTGACAATGGTGTTGTTGATGCAGGTTCCTACAACTTCAAAGTAATGACTGTCAACAGTGACGTGGGAGCCGAGACGCAAGTGCGCTGCCTGTTTGTTTGATAACAGGTGATATTTCGTCTTGTCCTCATTCACCTCCAGACCCATTCGCTGCAGATCGTATTAATTTTTCGAGCAATAGATTAAAGAAGTCGCACGATAGTGAGTCCGTATGTGGTGAACCAAATTATACGAGAATATTTCACTTAAACTTAGTTTGTATCAATAGAGTTATAGTGAGACTAATATTATTTAAAGTAACTAGATACCAAGAAAGAGGTGGTTTAGTACCTTACCTTCAATTCAATAATAAGTAAATCTAATGAATATTGACTTCAAAGTGGCTCGGTCGGATATGAATATAAAATTCATTTGGCGTAATAAGATATAACAATATCAAAAACTATTTCGATAAGTCCTTAATTTTGCCTAAACTTCGCTGACGTCTCCTCCACGCTCCTATTTCTTACAAATTTTTGAGTACCTTTATAATGTATAAATGCTCCAAAATTCAGCACATCCCTAACTGTTATGTTTCTATTTAAATTAAAGTCCTATTACAACACCTACGAATACATTCTCAAATAAACACTCTCACACACAATAGTGCTTTAAAGCTTTTATGTTCCAAATTTAACAATTCCGTCAGTGTTATAAGTAAATGAGATCATAAAAGTACACTCATTGCACATATACGACTGCTTTCAACACATTATAACTGCTGAGTTGCAGCGCAGCCGATTCGGAAAGTAAAGGATACCTTGAAACTTTCTCCCACACACAAGCATATTCGCACATTAAAAGGTATACCGGTTCTACGAGTGAGATGAGTGAAGAAAAAATGGAGCAGCCAGCGCTCGCTCCTCAACAGGCACATGCAAATTAAGAAGACTTCAAGTGCATGTGTAAACATCGCTACGCTTGTGTGTGTATGCAGGTGAAGATGCCTGTCTGCATTAATGTCGGTGCGAGCGTATCTTTCATTCCAGTTGCACTGCATTTTACATAGATCTCTATAACTCTGCTCTGCTTGATGCAATGCCCTTACGTGCGTTTGTATGTGCTAGCAGTTGTATCTATGCTTTTGCTGCATTCGTAGCGTCGGCTACTGTTTCCATTTCGGCAATTGCATTACTCCTCATGCAATTACAAAGAAGCATTTTAATCAGCACTTACAACAGCAACAACAACAACCAAATAGTAAATAAGAAAAAAATTATTGCGAAATATCATAAAAATGGGAGAATGGAGTGCAGAAGTGAGAAACATACCTTTTTATAACTAACACATATACATATGTGTATTTATATGTACATATATATTTATATATAAACCTGTAAGCTCCAACAAGCACAAACACTTAAACCGATCCACAAATGAGGCTTGCAACTCTGCCCCAGCGGCAAGGACTTGGTTCTGCTAAATTAAAATCGAACTAAGAGTCTTAAAATGTACACAGGCCCTTTCTCCTCGCCTCTACCCACTTTTATCCCTTCTCATGATTCTGTGAGCATCAAACGCCTCAAGCGCCGAAGAATATACCTCAGTGTGTATATATGTAGGTATGTATGTTTGTCCACTCCTTCGTGTAACCGGATTGGCAAATGTTGAAAGCAGATTGCTACGCATAAATTATGGCAAATATATTTTTGTAGAACAGCATATTTTAATTTCAAATTTCACTCATTTCATTGTTTGTTTGCTTGTATTCTCCTCTCTCTGTGTGTTTGTGTTGGTGAGTGAGTATGAAGGCTTGCAACTTTATAATGCAACAGGGGCACAGTGTCAGCACACCGCTTTTCGGTAATGTTTTCACTTAAGTTTTGAGGTCAGAAGTTCAAATGCATACATTTTTTCGTAATGCTGATAGTAATTGTGATTATTGTGTGAAAATGGCGACGATAATAGATGAAATATTTGGGTAATGTAAACAATGGCAGCATTGTATTCATAAATGTTGTTGGATGAAAAGTGTTTTTATACTCCTGTTACACAGTGTATAATTGTTTTGATAAGTTATCGTTAGTTGTTAGAACTATGTAGCTCCAAAACCATGTAGATATTTTAAATATTGGAGTACATATTTCCAAGTGTTCAGTGAGATGTATAGTGTTTTAACTAAGTCACCCAGTGGGAGTAGCCAGTTCTCGAATCAGTCTATATACATATCTCATATATATCGGTAGCACTATAAATTAGATAATCCCTACATATTCGAAAAGTAAACCAAGTATCCTCTGGATAGCTAACAGACATCCGTTTGGAGGCAAGCTAAGGTGAGAAGGCGAAACCCGCTTATGCGTTTGTGCGTAGGGTTTGGGACCCACCACATAAAAAAATCCCCAATGAAAAGGCAGCAACATCCTCGGATGAGAGATCCCAATTTTTATGATGACCACTGCAAACGTATAAAGGGCTACGAATTAAGGGCATGCACCTGGAATGTCCGGCCCCTTAATTGGGAAGGTCTCTGTCCAGGTGGTTAATGTCCTCGTAAGAGTAAAGGCTGACATCACCGCCATCCAAGAAGTGCGATGGACGGGACAAAGACGGAAGAAGGTGAGTTTGTGACATCTACTACAGCGGCCATATAAGGGAGCGCAAATTTGTCGATTTTAAAGCTGCTTTCGACAGCACGAAAAAGAGCTGCCTTTATGCCGCGATGTCTGAATTTGGTATCCCAAACAAAAAAAACAGCAAACAAATACAGCTGTGTAAGCTGACGTTGAGCAACACCAAAAGCTCCGTCAGGTTTCAGATATGGTGACTCACTATCGTGTGACTTCTTTAAATTGATGCTGGAAAAAATAGTACGAGCCGCAGAGCTAAACAGAGAAGGTACAATCTTCTATAAGAGTGTACAGCTACAGGCGTATGCCGATGATATTGATATCATTGGAAACAACACCCGCGCCATTAGTTCTGGATAAGGAAGCGAAGCGAACGAGGACAAGACGAAATATCTCCTGCCATTAAACAATGAGTCAGCGCATTCACGTCTTGGCTCCCACGTAACTGTTGACAATCATAACTTTGAAGACGAATACCGCAGACAATGGAACTATGGCTGTACGATTTATACGACGACATAGACATAGTTCAGCGAATAAAAAGAGAGCGGCTACGCAGGCTAGGTCATGTTGTTCGAATGGACGAAAGTGCTCCAGGTCTGAAAGTGTTCAATGCATTACATGATGCTGATGGAGCAACATCAGTTCCCACTGAGCTTAGTGATCATCTTCTAGCGCTCACCTACGCATAAAAACACACACCCATATATGTATATCCTCAGAGTAATACCGTTGGATCTCTGTTGCCTTTCGCCACTGCATGTTCTTCGGTTAGTAGTAAATGTGTGTGCCCGTTGATAAGCATAATTGATGATGCCACTAGCTGCAATGTCGTCACCGCCATAGTACACTTCGTATATTCGTTCGCTTCTCCGTTTGGTTCATTCGTGGGTTGTTAGTTGTATTGCTGTTTCAATAGTAGCGGTTGTCTTGTACTTGGCACCCGCATGTTTTATACATGTGTTTTCATATGTGTGAATAGACGAAAGTGCTCCAGCTCTGAAAGTGTTCGATGCAGTACCCGCCGAGAAGCCGAGGAAGATGGAGACCTCCAGTCCGATGGAAGACCAGGTGGAGAAGGACTTGGCTTCACTTGGTGTTACCAATTGGCACCAAACTGCCAAAAGGAGAGATGCGTGGCGCGCTGTTGTGGCATCAGCTATATCCGTGTAAGCGGTGTCTACGCCAGTCAAGAGGAAGAAGAAGCTGAATATAGTGAGCTATGATTGTTTAACATGTCGGTCTTTCATGAATCTATTGATCATCATAATACAAGATTTAGCTTTTTCTTTAGCATTAACAACTTCAGTAAAATGTTGAAGAATAACTTCTGAAATTTTGGAACTTTGATTATTTATTACATTAACATTTATTACTTTAACATTTATTAACTAAACCTTGCCAACTTCTAAAGGATTCTTCTGTGAATTCTTCCACAAAAATATGTTAAAGTTTTGATGGAAATTTCAAATAACATATCAATCATCCACAACAACAACAGCAATAATGCGCAATAATTTGCAAAAGCGTTCTTGTTAAGCGCACTTTCGCTTGTCAGCAGCCAATTTCTCGAAAACTCTTTTGAGCGAAACTTCAAAATGTTAAATTTTCCAAATTTGTTGAAAACTCGACATTTCGCATGACGCGATTTCGTTGCGAAACTTTTGTGCAGCTGAAGCAGTAGCGCTGCTAGGTTAGAAGCAAAACTAATAACAGCAAAACTTAAGCAGGAATCGCATGGTTGAGTGAGTAAATAAGCGACTAGTATGTATATTAAGACTTCAGCTACCGTGTGGTGTATCGGATGCAATTGAAAGTGGGGCGCTCTCATAACAACTCAAACTTCGTCTTGTGCCTCTGCCAAAGTTACTTGCACTTTTAAACCCACACTCCAGTCACGAAATGCTGCCACGATATATGCCAACACATATTTACTACGCTTCCTGATCTCGACTGATGGTTAAGTATACGCAAATACCTGCCTATTGAAGGATTTTTATATCCCCCAGAGTAGCGGAAACCGAAGTGAAAGCGGAAATGGATGAAATTGAAAACTTTGCGAAGCAAGCAAATCGCGCACGTTTAATAACTTTGATGCATAGTTCTGGTTTTTAGCTAAGTACCTTCTTGGAGTATTTACTTATATCTCCTTGCTGTAGGTAATATGTTAAGTAGGCGAAGACGAAGTCTCAACATAATCTTCTTGTAATCGCTGACATGCTGCACCCAATAAGAGCCTTTATATGTGATAGCGACGAGTTTGTGCTTTTGAAGAAACCAATCTTACTTTTAGATCCTTTGGTTACAACAGTGAG
The DNA here is from genome assembly GCF_028554725.1 of Zeugodacus cucurbitae. Taxonomy (NCBI): domain Eukaryota; kingdom Metazoa; phylum Arthropoda; class Insecta; order Diptera; family Tephritidae; genus Zeugodacus; species Zeugodacus cucurbitae. The sequence goes on along the minus strand of NC_071671.1, from coordinate 43,526,931 downwards.
TTAATACAGGGGATTGACAGAGCAAAAAACATCCTAAACACAATGCTGTATGTCAAGCTTTTGCTATGAATGAAAACTATTTCCGAAAAGCTTTCATCAATGATGATATAGTTTATAAACAACCTAAATATTAAAAGCATAGTTTGTAGGAACTAGTTTATTATTTCCAAAGAGCCACCAGAACAGTTCACCCATCAATAGAGAACCATTACCTCTATTGATGGCTGAACTGTACTTGGAGATTCATCATATACTTGCTAATAACTTTGGTAACATTCCAACCATTTATTATTTATTTTACATGTAGAAAATTCGGATAAATTTGGATGACGAACAAGATGAAAGTATAATGAAGTGAAAGAGAACAGAAGGAAATTAAATTTCAGCTTGACGATGAAAAAGCTACTGCATGCCAACTTTATCATAGGAAGTGTAAATGTTCCTCTCAGTTCCATGGAAGTTATGCTAAGGCCTTCATATTTTTTTTGTGTCATAGGCTCTAACTTGCGACTCAACAACAATTATCACTCGCAGAGGGCAAACAAATATTTCCAAAAGCACAGAATAGTATTATATGTTTCTGCGGAAGGATGCTGAAAGGTTAGCTTTCGCGTGGCTGAATGAAGATTACAATCCCAAAGTCGGGGGATTATTTTTATAGATGACACCTGATTTAGGATTAGCAGCCTACTCGAACCATGAACAGAAAGAAGCGTTCCTACACATAAAAAAGAAGCGCAACACAATACATCAGAGAATATGACAGCGCAAGGTTGCATCGCCAGTTCTGCTGATATAGTTCTTTTTTATCTAACGTTTCGACTCTCTAACGTTTGGTGAATCAAAGGCTGCTTTAAGGTAGCTTTATGTAGGTAAGTTTATAGGAATATTAAACTTGCTTAACTTTCAATGCACAAGCGCTATACAATAACCAGTACAGGTTCAGTTGCGCGGTTCATTGGAGCGTAAAACGTCTTTCGAAGAGCTTTCTCTAGCAACATTCACCACGGCACAATAATAGGTATAAAGCTGTTTAGAGGAAGGCCAGGTGAAATTATCTAAACATTCTTCCACCGATGTCCAACATTCGCCAGACTGAGATTAAAACATCTTGTCAGGCACAGCTTCGGTGAACCTACCGAATTGGCTAGAATTGAAATTAGCCGACTCAAGAATTATGTAATGCATTCCAAGCGGTTTGCCTTTTGACCCATTACAAGTTTTCTGGTGTCACACATGACGGCTCTGAAAGCTGTCCAAGTGAGATCAACGCCTCTCAGCCTAATATAATCTAACTCTCAAGGGTGGGCAATAAGTAGGGTTCATGGCAAAGCGACAGCGCATTTTGAACTCGTTTTCTTGGGTATACGTTGAGACTGTTGGTCTTCTATTTCAGCAGAGCAAAATGAAGAGATGAAGTTAGCTTTCTTCGTCTTTCTCAATAATGTGTAGTTCTTATAAAAATTATCGATTATATTTCTTGTTATGTAATTTCACCCTAAAAATATAATGAATGATTTCAACAAAACTTATCCATCAGGCATAAATATAGACTGGTACTCTATTGACTCGTTTGGTGTAGGTTAAGTAGCTAAATTAATCCGAATTTAAACAAACACTAACAACCATCTGTAAAGTAGTTTAAAAAAAAAAAACAAATAATTTTTACAATACTTTGAAGTTTTATTCTAGACCACATTTAATTATAATTAACATTGTCCTAACACATCTATTTTTCATTTGCCTAAAACACTATTCCAAAACTACATGATGACTACATAACCTCAAAACTGCATTCCCTGCTGTGAACCGCAAACCGAAGAAACTTTATAGCCAAACGCCAATTCACGCCAATCGAAAAAGTACTAAATCACAGTTAACACTAGGAAGCAGCAAACGTGGCCGCGGCGTGCTAAGCGTTCTCGGTCAATAGCGAGCACAGCCACAACTGCATGATAAGCCGATCGAAGTAACTTTTTTCGATAACTACCAACATTTGTGCATAACTAACTGACAAAATATAACGCCAAAATAACAACCAACAAAAACAACAAAGGCACTAAACACAAAGCAATCGAGCTGATAGCCAAGCGCAAAAACTATCCAGAAGTAATAGTGCTAAGCGAAGCACGAAGAGCGAAGAGCAAGAAAGCGGATGAAAGAGGTCAATATGAGCTTAAGCTGCAGCGAGTAAGTTATGCCAGTTTAAATTCTCCAGCTGCAAATATTTTAGCGTCAATTGAGCTGTGCACAGCTGCTGCAGTCGCTGCTGATGTTGCGGCTACTGCTGCGCAGGAAGCAACGCTTGCGGGCTGGCAACAGGAATTGTTCATATTTATTACCTGTCCGACATGCTTAACAACCCGAACGCAATGCCAACAACAATAACACACTGTTTGCAGCAGGAACTAAAATGCAAAAGTTTTGATGTTCACAGAGAGCAAATGATAGAAACAGCTGAACATAAAGCCAACACAGGAGGCAGAGCTGAGGCAGCGGCAGAGTAAGTAACAGAGGCGAAGGTAGACGTGAAGGATTACTCTGAGCGCATCTAAGAGTTACAGATGTTCGAAGCTATTTGTTACTGCGTTTGTATGTCGGTGAGTGTGTGTGTCTGTGTTTGAACTTCTGCTGATTGTGTGGAATTCAGCCACCTTTGAGTCGGTTGAGTAACCTCGATGGAGCAACAGCAGTTGCCACTGAGCTTAGTGATCATCTTCTAACGCCCACCTACGCACAAACACACACACACCCAAACATACCCTCACACCGTTCTTCTGAGTCTCTGTTGCCTTTCGCCACTGCATGTTCTTCGGTTAGTAGTAAATTTGTGTGCCCGTTGATAAGCATAATTGATGATGCCACTAGCTGCAATGTCGTCACCGCCATAGTACACTTCGTATATTCGTTCGCTTCTCCGTTTGGTTCGTTCGTGGGTTGTCAGTTTTATTGCTGTTTCAATAGTAGCGGTTGTCTTGTACTTGGCACCCGCATGTTTTCGCATGTGTGTGCGTTCGTTTAGCCATCTCTGGAAGCTGCTACTAAACTTCGAAGCTGGCATGTTGCGTCGCGGTAAGCGTAGTTCATGTTTTACAGACCTGTTCAAACACATTTTATGGCATGAACTGTGAATAGAATAGAATTATTGGTTGTACTGGAAAGCAACAATTTTTAGTCAAATTTGAAAACATTGTTTTATTACGTTTAAATCGTAACTTTACTGGAATAAATAATTTATTTTCTGCGGCCAAAAAGATTCAATTTGTTAATTTTATTCTATGGTATATGGAATTGCTGAGGGTGTCACTAATTTATTGCTGTTTGATTTGACACTAAAAAACTTTCTTTGCTTTATATAGGTCTAGCGGTAATAGTTCAAACAAGGAGTAATACTATAGGATATCAGAGTGAAATCGACAAAGCGAGGCGAACTGCTGCATAGCTTTTAGTGAATTCAGTGTGAACGATGGATTCACAGAAAGAGTTTTATATTGTTAATGGTGTGCTTAACACTTTTGTTGAAAAAATAGGAAAACAAGCAAATAACCAATATATAATATTTAGGTGATCCATTGATAATCAAATTTTAACAAAAATGCGCGAAGCTAAACTATACAAAAAACAAGTAAGGAAGGGCTAAGTTCGGGTGAAACCGAACATTTTATACTCTCGCAATTTATTGATGTAATTTTATAAAGACAACACAATTCGACCCAAATATTCGGCATAAAGTTCAATAGAATAACGAAAATCACCATAAATAGTATGTGGGGACTGAGGTAATTCCTAAACCGATTTCACTCGTTTTCACCACCAAGATACAATGTATCGAAGACTATAAGCTCACTTAATTTAATATTACTTATAATTAGGTATATGGGATCTGGGGGAAGTTATGACCCGATTTTTACCATTTCAGGTACAGAGAGAAACTGTTACGAGTATAAGAAACAAATTCAGAGGGAATGAATTACATTAAAATATCTGAGGGATTTACCTATATTTTCGGTGAAAAATTACCCTTAGGCACTGAGTTTTTCATGTTCGATATCAGGGGCCTTGAAAAGTCATGGTTCGATTTTGTCAATTTTTCCACAAGTGATGTCACAGCTCAAATACAGTATTTGTGTAAAGTTTTATTCCGCTAGCTTCATTGGTTCCTTATGAATACATTATAAAGTGAACGAATCAGATGGAATTCAAAATTGAGTTATATGGGAAGTAGACGTAGTTGTGAACCGATTTCGCCCATATTCCACCCGTGTCATCAGGGTGTCAAGAAAGTGTTATATACCGAATTTCATTGAAATCGGTCGAATAGTTTTCTATTTTGTAAAAAAATCTGAGTGCAGCTTCCATCTGCCATTTCTTATGTGAAATTTAGTATTTCTGACGTTTTTCGTTAGGGAGTTAACCCACTTTTAGTAATTTTCAACCTAACCTTTGTATGGGAGGTGGGCGTGGTTATTATCCGATTTCTTTCATTTTTGGACTGTATAAGGAAGTGGCTAAAAGAAACGACTGCGAAAAGTTTGGTTTATATAGCTTTATTGGTTTGCGAGTTATATACAAAAAACTTATTTGGGGGCGGGGTCACGCCCACTTTTCCAAACAAATTACATCCAAATGTGCCCCTCCCTAATGCGATCCTATGTTCCATATTTCATTTTCATAACTTTATTTATGGCTTAGTTATGACACTGTATAAGTTTTCGGTTTTCGCCATTTTGTGGGCGTGGCAGTGGACCGATTTTGCCCATTTTTGAAAACAACCTCCTCAGGGTGTCAAGGAATGTGTGTTCCAAGTTTTATTAAGATATCTTAATTTTTACTCAAGTTATTGCTTGCACGGACAGACGGACAGACTGACGGACAGACATCCGAATTTCAAAACCACTCGTCATCCTGATCATTTATATATATATAACCCCATATCTAACTCTTATATTTCTTGGTGACACGAACAACCGTTATGTGTACAAAACTATTTTACTCTGTGCAACAGGTAGCGAGAGTATAAAAATTATATAAGAAAACAACGAATACTAACAATAGCAACGATAGTTCAAGCGAGAAATCACGATACTTTATCGCTTTGCACTCTCATTCCGTGATTTATAGATGAAAGTAGCTTCACACTCTCGCTCCCACTCTGACATCATCTTATGAGCATAGTGCACACTAATGGCTACAAAGACACCTTCATAATAACATAACGAATTTGCCAATATGATTCATACTGTTGCGTCAAGCGACTAAACTAAAAAAATAATTGAATAATAAAACACAACATACTTACCCTAATAATACATATATATTACCTTATTCTATTACTTACCTTAATACCTTACCTTGAGCTTTAATTCCTTTAACGATACGCCAAAATTATACGTTCCTCTTTTTGTAATATATATTTATAATACAGTTAGTTTAAGTTTAGGTGATCCTCTTGAACGGAATGAAGATCCCTCTCATAATTGAACCGTAGAAGGGAAAGTACGTGATTTTCATTCAATCGGATTCTTTGCATTTCTCGTCACATAAAAGCAACATCTAGAGCTCCAAAAGCTTCTGCGTACACCATTTAATATTAATAATCCAGGGCCTTCATTAACGCAGTTCAGCCCACTCCTTAATAATCTCTTCATCCTTTCTAATGTTTGCGATTTCACAAAACTTATCGTAACATCGGTTAAACGGGCCAGTACACCGATCTTCATACAAACATATTAAAATCGAAATACTGTTAACTATAGTCCCAATATCTTTAAATTGATATCTGGTGGAAGCCGAGGAAGAGGAAGACCTCCACTCCGTTAGAAAGACCAGATGGAAAGCGACCTAGTTTTTCTTAGAATTTCCAACTGACGCCAAACAGCAAGAAGAAGAAATGAATGGCGCAATCTGATAGATTCGTATAATACCGTTAACTCTCTCTGTGCCAAAATCGCTTTCGTAAAGCAGTTGCAACTCTGCTTGAATTAAATGAAAATAACTGAAACCTGCTATATAACTCCTAAAAAGGCCACATTTTAACAGATTTTGTTGGAAAACTATGCCTATTTTACAACAATAACAATCAAGCCATTTATTTCCAAATTGTCTTTTAGGTTCACATATGACCCTTTGTACATTGTACATTGTATTGACATTGCATAAGCTTCACCTGCTTACGAAACTAAAGTAACGCTCATACACTTGTATTCTGAAAACACCTATACATTATGATTATATTCATGCCTGCCCATGGAGGAATCTGAAATACCAAACCTACGCGTCGAGCAGTACAACTTCGTCAACAATAATGCATTTCTGAACATCTTGCTAGAAAACATCGATTACATTATCCGAATTTCCGAAAAATTTTCCTAACTATGAGTCCCGAAATGAGCAATCGATAAGCAAGGAGCGAATACATGACTTTCAATGCAAGTCTGTGGACTATAAGTTACAGATCAAGTCATTTATTTGAAGTTTATCATGCACTGCATACAAATTGGAAAGTCTGTTCCCCTATTCGTTATAAAATCATTCAGAACTTACTTACAAAATATCTAACCCACTTTACTACACTTACCATCATTCCATTTGCGCTATATTTTAATAGCAAAAGCCGTAATTTCTTCTGCTGCTGAAGTTTTCACCTTTCACAACTGATGTATTGTCAGTTATATTGCTGTGAAATTGCAAGTACAAAAGAAAGCAAAAACAAATACTCGTGGAATAATAAGAATCATGTTGAGGCAACACTTTGTCTATTTGCGACTCAAATAGAAAAGGGAATACAACTTTAAGCCCCTGCTGCACTACATCGACTACTTTGTAAAAGTTGTCTTGGCAGCAAAGGCTGCAAACCCGCTACCAAAAGGGGCTTATATAAGTTAGTAAATAGCCGCTGGATAACGGAGGCAATCTACGGGCGGCTAACAAAGCAGCTGCAAAAGAAGGTTTTCCTTAGACCGTGGCAAATGCTCTAACTCTGTACTAGTACAGATAAAATATAGAAAATCCGAACTGCCCACGGGAGACATCAAAAAGCTATTACATAAATACACACATACAAATATATCCACCAATTGGGGTTATATGAATAACGGTTTGCAAGTACTTGCTGATGCGAGTATGTGTATAACGGTACAAGTGCTGAAATAACTTGTGAGATGCGCCGAAGAACTGCTAACACTCGCATATACCGTTAAGAGTGAGCGCCAGCAATAAAAGATCTCAGCTGTCAATCAAGAGTTAAAGTGAAAATAAAGATAATACATGTATCTAAATAAGCGTGCGTGTGTTTGTATCTATGTATGTATGTACTCCTTAGTAGATATTTATGTAAGTGGCAACATGAAAATGCAACGCTTGAGTGGCCGCACCGGCGGCGCATCGGAGGTGAATTGTGCGTTACAAACTTTTTCCATTATCGAAAAGTTCATGAAATTGTTATACTTTCACATGATAACATAAGAAAATTTATGACCGCCGCACTGAACTCAGCTGAACTGACTGCTGGACAGTCGAATGGACAGCACGAACAGCTGCGCTGCGTTCTCGGACGGAAACGGAAACGGAAACAGAAGCTTTTTAACGCGGCGGCGGGTGGTGGCGGGTAACGCGACGTCCAACATATTTGCTATCGATGAAGGCAATATTGCCACAGCCATTCGCATCGCCACTGTATTATATAGAGGCACAAATACACTCATACATCTGCACTTCGTATGTTGCTGTAGCCATTGGCGATCTTCGAAAATCGCCACTGAGTGTTGCTTACTTCAACTTTTTTCTCACTTGAGAGTTTCAGCATGAAAGTGTGTTATTTTTCATTCCTCCTTGTGTTGCTTTTTTAGAGTAGTGAATGAAGAAGAAGAGTTTAAATTATCCTACGTTGTTTTAACCGATTTATTGCTTGTTCGTATTAAATTTATACAGAATTCGTTTATGTAGATTTGGCTGGTGCATTTCATGTCGTGATGATAATAAAGATAAATCAGAAATTTCTAAAAATATTTCTATACACCTAGGAAACTATGAAATCCTTAGTAACGTTGACTTTATTCCCAATTAGATCGTACACGCGATACACAACTAATACTGGTTTCTCCACTGTGCTCATAACATTGTTATGCTTGTAGATGAGGAACGAATTGTGCGCTTTCATGATCTTGAGCTGAGTGTGTACTCAATATTCGTCTAGAAATGCTTAACCCCTGTAATAATTTCAATGAGCTGTTTTTTGATAAGACTTATATGACTGGGTGAAGTGAGCGTTCTAGCAAAGAAGTGTACACTCGTCCTAATAACAACAGAATGCTAATGTGTTAGGGCTCCAATATCCTCGCACTGATAAGCCAACAGCTCGACTGTGAGTTTCTTCAGGCTCACAGTAGATCAAAAGAGATCCATCAAATTACTACTTCTAAGAAAAGCTCATATTAACCTATTTATAGAGAATAATTGGGCACTAAGCCAAAATATCGTACCGGCCGTCAACTTTGGCAGACTTTGACACTCTCGGCACTTTCTTCTGGACCATCCAGTTGTCTGAAAACCAAGTTGATCTTCTCAGCCCGTCAGCATTTTTGGTATAACGAAAGATCGTTAAATTTTCAAGTGGTCACGAGTATCAGTCCTTATATCAAATCTATCCTAACGTTACCTTCATTTCCTCTATTAATTGAAGATGTATTAAGGATCTGCAGAAACTCACTTGCTTTCCTTTTATCGAAGTCTTCGATAATTAAATTTAAATACTTTTAGAGACAGAACTGAATGACCCAGTCAATGGGTATGAGAAATGGAAGCATTCATTCAATGAACTTACGCGAGTCACTAGTCAAGAAAAGGAATAAACTTTGTCAAAACTACTTAAAGCAAATATAAATTTAAAGTAATTCAAGGTGCAATCTTTAGGAGAAGCTTTAGAATGAAAGCAATGCAAAAGTCAACGGAAGATGAATGCATTTAAACGCGTACGTTGTAAGTATCTATCTGTAGTACGCACAGCCACATACACTGAATGACGAGTGACAGTCATTTTCACAGTCAAGTAATTCTTTGCAGCTCGTTTGAGCCTTTGCAGGCAGTCGTCAGCGTTTTTGCAATCTTTCTCGTGGGTTTTGTTGCTGCTGCTAATGTTGTTTGCTTGTGACATTTGAGTGAACTCGCCTAAGACAGGCCCAGTTGGCAACGCGAAAAAGGCAAAAAAGCGCTATAACAACAACTCACAGCCGAACAATGCAACAAACAGCGGGGAAAACTGACGAGCAACTGGACTGTAAAAGAACTGAAAAGGACAAGATGTCCTTTTGTGCATACAAAAATACCGGCGAGTGGGTTCCACAATGTTGTCGCCGTTCTTTCCAATGGTTTTTGCTGTTGGTGGGAGAAGTCAAAAGTGCCGGCTTGGCAACAATGGCTTTAAATGCAGCGCGCAAAGTACATTTCTTGCTTTGCTAACTAACTTCAACCTCGCATCAATTCCTTTGGGAATGGCTGAACTTACTTCGTTCTACAATTCAGTGGCCGCTTTTAGCGTCAGTTGTAGGCAGGACAGCAGTTAGAAGTGCTTTTGGTATTTTTTCTTTTTTCAATTTAAAAGCTCATGTAGTATGAGTATGTGGCTGCACGAATGTCAATTTTGCTTTTCATGATATGCAAATAATGAGCTTTCAAAAGAGTTTAAGGCAGTTCATTTAAAGTCCCTTATCCCCGTTTTAATTTTTTCTATACTATCATTTATCTATTATAAAGAGGATAGATTTGTATGTATGTTTGTATTGAATAAACTCGAAAACTACTGTGCCGATTTCAAATTCTTTCACCATTGGAATGCTACATTCACTCCAAGTAACATAGGCTATATTTATTGCTAGAATCTCAACTTTCTGGAACAAACGCCTTCATAATCAGAAAGAAAGGCAACGGACACCAAAGGCTAGAGGTCGTAATCAAGTTTTAGCTCATTGTAAATAAAATATAATTTCATGTTTGAATTTTCCTCATTTTACTTTTTTAAAATGAACCCACGCAAGAAACTGGAAAGTACATATATATGTATGTGAGAGTGCGTAAAAACTTATAACTTTTGAAATGTTTGATTAAGCCCGTGCGAAGCCGGAGTTGTCTGGTAGTTAATTATATAATTATGATATGTTTTTAATAAAGTGTTTATCCAAATTATATAAACTCATGAGAAATGTTTAAAACCTTCGATTTGGCGAACACTCAACTCTCTTATTTGAGATTTCTCAAAATGGAACACATAACTTTAACGAAAATGTACTTTATACATTAACCATTGTTATGTTAATATTTTGCAGTTCAAATAGGAGATGGTCGGTATGTATATACATAAATGATCTCGAAATAATTCTGTGTCACATAATATATATTAATACTCAAATATTTGTATTTGATACTTGCATCTTTGCTAGAAAATTTATCAAAATTCGTATCCAATTTGCACCGTCAGAACTTTGGCGTTAACCGACAAATTGAACAAAAATTTCAAAAACCATTTGTAACGAAAGGATAACAGTATTACGATCGGATGTTTGTCAAAAAGAAAACCCTCTAGGTTGGTCGAGTAAGTAGATCACACGAGGGTTCTACATGGTGGTAACGCGCACACTATACCGTGGCGGTCACATTTTGTAGAAGGGCATCGGAAAGGATAAATAGTTTGACAATCAATCTTATCTATAATATTAACTCACCAGAAGATAATAACCAGAAATAAAAATCGCCAAAATCTATTAGAGTCTCAACGAAGATAGTGAAAGAATGCCTTGAGCTATTAATAGGACTATCTGACTATTTCTATAAACCTGCAATGGGACACAATGATAGTACAGGAAACTGTGAAGCGATAGAACTAGCCAGACTACATAGGTACCACCTTGCAAATAAGTTCCAGTAAAGAGGGAATCTACATTTCTCTGGCCACTTGTAGATACTTAATTAATAATAACGTCATATACATAGCCGAGTCTCAGTGGAAACTATTTTTATTATATCATGGTAGTCTGAGGGGATTCTAGTTCCGGTTGAGTCTCATAGGCCTCCTATAGGACAAAGTGCGTCGTACGACATCCTCTTTACCTACCCACCTAGCGTACGTACCTATATGAGAGATTAGTGAAAATGTTGTTATACAAGATTTTCCTAACTATAACATATACCTTTGCGTTCGATGACTTTTTATCTTATTTATAACTTTTCGTACCTTCTTTCTACCATTCCCCATTACAATAATACCCCGCTAACAATCATAGATAGGCAGTTAAAGACACAGAAACAATATAAGGATTCCTTTCAAAAAAAGAAGAAGCAGAGGAATGTGATGGTTTATTGGAATTCCAATTCATATATCTTCCGGATGTGTTTTTATCGAATGTATCCGTTCAGGAAGCGGATGTGACAGAGCAGAATTTTATATTTTGTAGAATTTTCCGAAAATGCCAAATAATTTCACATCACTTATGGTCAAAAAATAATAACGATTATAAAAGCATCAAAAGTTTTGGGGTTCCCATCCAAAGATGAAGACGTTTTCATTCCTGGAACTCCCATTAATATAAATTAAAATCCTTTCTGCAGAACTAATTATTATTTACACTTACTAAAGCACTCTATTACCATGTTCTGTGGAAAATATTTGCTTTTTAATAATAATAACACTCGCTATATTTACATACACTAAACATCCTTTGACGATACAATTAATACTCGCATGCATCAGTTCGCATACGTGTAAAAGCATAAAAATATAGTTAGAAGCGTAATTTTATAAATTTAAACGAATTAAAAGCAAAACAAATTATGATTTATTAAAATATTGCGCTTCAGTGGCGCATCAATTATTGAGGGTAAGTAAAATCGTTATGAACATGAAAAACGATGGGCAAAGCGAGAGAAAAAGACTGATGATTTTAATTAAGTGCACTAACGCTTCAGTGCATTATGCCAACGGCATAATTACCGAAGCAGGAAGGCAGGACGAAATGCCAAACAGACACATATATATGTACACATACACACCAAGAGGGCACATATCGTCACATGAATTGGGAAACAATGCCAAACAGCTGTCACTAAGTAGTAGAAGAACGAGAAAAAGCAGTAGAAGTAGAGAAAGAAGAAGGATAGAGTGCAAGAAAATCAAACGGCTTAACAGGTGTACGGACGGTGACTGTAGACAGTGCCTAACACAAAGCTGTCGCCGGCGATCATAATATAGTCGACACACATTGCCGTAGACAGGAGTATATGCGAATGCCTGCGCGAAGGCGCTGCGTGTGTCTGTTTAGTGGAAAGCCATCGAGGCGCAAATAAAATCGAGGTGAAGTATTCCAAACACGGATAGTTAGTTAGCCGTCAAGTGTGGTTGTTGGCTGTGCTCTACGTCGCTGACACAGTCAGACGGCACCAAAAATTCAATGAATACAACCGCTTTGAGTGTTTGCCGAGTTGAGTAGCTTTTCTCTCTCATTTAAAGAGCACTTAATGCCTGCATAGTAGTAGGCTCAACGAAGCGTGGCACCGCTGAGCGGTTGGGAGGAAAAAATATCGACGGCGCAACTAACGGGAGTAGCGCTAAAGCGGATGTTTACATACATACATACGGAGTGTATAGTGTATAGAGTGTATGTAGATATGTAATCGCGCTCAAAGGCTCTTTAGCGCTAACTCACTTAGTGTGGCGCAAGTAGAGCAAAAAGCGCTTTAACCAATACACATACGCGCGCCGAGAAACTTAGGTGAGCACCACTTAGACGCGATTTCTTTAATAACTTAATAGAAAGCTACAAAAAACAAGCAGCAACATGATATGAAACGTTGAGACGCTTAAATATAAATACACACATTTTAAACAACAAAACTGCGTAGCACTAGCTTATATAAATATGTGCATATATGTACTCTCATGCAACTCATAACGTGTAAATTTTCTGCTAATTCAGTTTCATATACATTGAAGCTCTCCTACACACTATCCCGGCGCACATATACATAAATCCATCATCACCACCTTAGTTGCAATTCGCATCGCGCTGCTAACAATTTTAATGAACCGGAAATTAAAGGTGTGGCAAATATAAGAAGGCGCTGTCGCTTCCGCTTAAGCTGTGCGTATTATGAAGCTGTTGCGCTTACAATAGATTACACAATTACGGCCGCTTCCTCTGTGGTGGTTGAGCTAATGACAGGCCTGCAAGTGTCAACCGCTAATGATGTGTGGGTATTAATTAGCAAGGGAATAGGCGTGTAGAAGCTGCAGCGAATTTACTGTGATGCGTTATGCAGAATAGAAGTAATGCGGCACACTGTGAAGCTGTTGAACATATGTATCGCCAATGAATAATATCTATTTAGGGATATATATAAATAAGATTGATCTCAAAAGTTAATATTCTCTCAAATATTTCATCAACATTTGCCAAATATGCATAATTCTATAACAAACATACTTACCTTCCACGTAACGATCTATAACTTCATAGCTAAAGAAACGGCAGCGTTAGAAAGAAAGAAGTTAGAAAGTAGTGGATGGAACAGATTATACAAGTTATTCAAACGAATTGAAAACGTTTTCAGATAAATCTAATATTAATCACGCTCTCTACAGAGTTGTTTCTATTGTAGAGAAATATTTCTTTTGCCGCTAAATAACATTTAAGTAATGTCTTATTAATGAAACCGCAGCTGCCTGCCGTTGTCTGTATACAATAATATTGTATTTCAAGTTAGTTTTAAATTTGCAAAACATAACAACTACAAGAGAATTCACAATATGAAATTTTTGTAAAAATGTTAAGCAAAACGTGGAGCCATTGAGGCCAACGGTTATTCCACTTTTGTGTGCCGAATTTAACTCAGTAACCTTGTTGTAATGTATTCTGTTCATGACTTATGCATTAAAGCTTTCGATATTTTTTCGGTACATCTCGTTATAATTCGAATAAATCTGAATTTCCTTAAAATTGTATACCATTCTGTCCTTAATACTATTTCATATCAGAACACTTTAAGCTTATTTCTGAACAATAGTCCATAGCAGACACAGAAATCTTCAGACAAGTAAGATATTTAAGTGATTATGAAGTTATTCTTCTTATACGAGTTCAGAAAAGGTTGCGATAATTGTTTTCGACACATTGAGCTTTACAGAGTCGTTTCAAGTGATCCCTCCGTAATTATAAATGCGCAAAATATGTATTGGATAGTATTGTCTTACTATTAGCAAATATGTATAAATAATTAAATGTATTTAAATATTCTACTAATATATGATGCCAAATATTAATGTACTACAATTGATTTTAGTAAGAATCAAGACATAAAACAATCCATAATAATATGAGTTGGGGACATGGACCTCTTTGCCTGCAAAAACGCGACACTGATTACAAGTCTGTGACAAAAAAATTATTATTTTCGGTCATTCGTTGTCCGTGGCAACAAAGATTTTACAAGAAATGTACTACAAGTGCACATATTTACACACATATGCATCTAAACAAATTAGCGAACATTATGCGTATGGTTCTTTTGATTTTTTTCTTTTTTCTTTCGTTTCTGTTTCATTTCTGCGAATTCTCAACGAGTTTATGTGACTTTTGGTTGAAATTCTCTGCGTTTGCCGTTGAAAAGTTAAAGTGCTGAACATAACGACGATGACACGACACGACGTAGCTACGGCTGATCACAAAACATTAGTAAATTGCTTCCATGAGTTGTTTTGCATAAGCAGAAAGTATTCGGCATTTTCTTTTATTCATTTAAAAAATATTTTTTTTTGGTTTGAAATTTGTTTACTTTTGAATTTCAAAATTTGAATTTTTGAATAAATGTTAGGGTTAAATCAATGGTTGCGCATTATTGGTTGGTGACATATTCACATGTGTATGTATAAACATATTCGCATGTGTATGTAGAAGCTGAACCAATACTGGCATTCCTCAGAGAAAAATTTTCATTAGAAATGATCAATGGAAGAAATGATCCTACGTCAAAAGGAGGTACGACTATTGATACGGTATTCGCGAGAAATATAGATAAAATAGATGTAAGACATTTCATATCGTATTTTAGTTAGCATAATCCAATTGTAAATATTATAGATATCACTCCGTCAGAACCCAGAAATGATAATTGATTTGGACTTTGGTTTATAAAATGTGCATAATAAATTTATAAAATGTGAATTTAAGAAAGTGTCTCTCGCTAGTTTTCTTTCATACAAAATGATATGCATTTCTTGGAATATCACTAAGAAGTATAACTTCATCCGCGCGTAGGGCCTCCACGCACTCATTTTTTTTATTTTTTTTATACTCTCGCAACAAAGTTGCTAAAGAGAGTATTATAGTTTTGTTCACATAACGGTTGTTTGTAACACCCAAAACTAAACGAGTTAGGTATAGGGTTATATATACCAAAGTGATCAAGGTGAAGAGTGGAGTTCAAATCCGAATGTCTGTCTGTCCGTCCGTCTGTGCAAGCTGTAACTTGAGTAAAAATTAAGATATCTTGATGAAACTTGGCCCACTTATTTCTGGGCACCATAGAAAGGTTGCTTTCGAAAGCAAAATCGGACCACTGCCACACCCACAAAATGGCGAAAACCGAAAACACATAAAGTGCCATAACTAAGCCATAAATAAAGCTATGGAAATAAAATTTGGTATGAAGGATGTAATTTTTTTGAGGAAGTGGGCGTGGCCCACTTCCCCAAATAGGTTTTTTGTACATATCTTGTAAACCAATAGAGCTATATAAACCAAACTTTCTGCAGTCGTTTTTTTTAGCTACTTCTTAATACATTCCAAAAATGAATGGTTGAAAATTACTAAAAGTGTGTTAACTCACTAACGAAAAACGCCATAAACACTAAATTTCACATAAGAAATGGCAGATGGTAGCTGTACTCAGATTTTTTTACAAAATCGAAAATGGGCGTGGCGTCGCCCACTTATGGGTCAAAAACCATATCTCAGGAACTACTCGACCGATTTCAATGAAAATTGTTTTGTAATAGTTTACTTACATCCCAATGATATGTTGTGAAAATAGGCCAAATGGCTTCACAACCACGCCTACTTCCTATATACCAGAACTTTGAAGACGATCTGAATCATTTACATTACAATGTATAAAATAAGCACTAGATATCGAAGCAGAACTTTGCACAAATACTATGTTTATAGTGTGGCAGCCCCATTCTAAAAATCGCCGAAATCGGACCATAGGTTTTTAAGGCCCCATATAGCGAACACGAGGACCTCGGTGCTTCTAACCTAATATTATCGGTGCTTCTAACCAATTTATGTGGGTCAAATTGTGTATTATATAATATAAATAAAGTTAAATAAATAAATTGCGAGAGTATAAAATGTTCGGTTACACCCGAACTTAGCTCTTCCTTACTTGTTAATATGTGGTTTTCAAAAAGAAATAAAACATTCTGTTTTAAGAAGTGATGAGAGGTACTGGTTTGGTGAAATTTGGAGGAGTATATTTGCTTGAAATTGTTTTGAGAAAGAGGGTGTCAGGAACAATATCGATGCGTTCACTTAACAATATATGTATAAATCAAGAAAAAAAAGAAGATATCAGAACAAATTTATTAAAATTACTGCATTGGAGGAGTGGCATCACTTATTTAAAAGGTCTCAGATATCGAACATGAAAATACTGGTAAATATCTCAGATATTTTAAATAAATTGAATAAATATTTTGACTCTGTAAGACAAATGGTTAAAATCGGGTAGGTATTATTATTATCGGTTTTTCAAAAATACGGTGGTCTTCATACCGCATATATCGTCTAATATTTAGTGGTAAAAATGAGTAAAATCGGTTCAAGAATTACACCAGCTTCCATATACTATATACAGTGGAACTTCTCTAACTCGAATCACCATAATCCTCAAAAAAACTTCGAGCTATAGAATTTTCATTAAAAAATATAAATTTTCAAAAAGCTGTAAAATATAGATACAGTTTTATTTATTTACTACGCAAAAATTTTGATGGACATACGTTAAAAGATGTTTTCTGTAATTTTGTTTGTTGCAGTTTGCTAATTGTGTGGCTCTTGACGTCTGAATCCCATGCCTTGTGTTAGATGATTTATGCAATCCATAACTGTTATACATATTATATTTTTTGTTCGCCTCCGTATGTATAGAGGAACTCTTTTAAAATTCTGCCTCGATAGTAAAATTTTAAATTTTGTATTATGCCCTGACCAAAAAGTTAGATTTATGGAAGAAAATTTGTGTGAAAGTTGCTTTCTATTGCCACTTCAAAAGTTCGAGTTATGGAGAACTTCGAGTTATAGAAATTCGAGTTATGGAAGTTCCACTGTGTCATGATTTTCGTTATTTTAGTCGACTTTGTTCCAAATAAACGGGTAAAATCATGTGTTATATTAATAAAATTAAATAAATAAATTTCGAGAATATGAAACGTTACACCCGAACTTAGCCCTTCCTTATTTTTTGCAGTTGTGTTTGACAACATCCTTCGTCCGAGTTCTTATAAATGTTATCTCGAAGATCTGTTTCTCGAGAAATATTGACAACCGACTAGAAAAACACGTTTCAAGTTGTCGGTGGCAATAAAGTTTCCATTGACCAACTTCTTCAAATGAAATTAAAATAGCTCTCAGTAAAAAATATGCATCAAGACTCTACGGAATCCTTGTACGGATTGATATTTAACACTCAGCTTAGTTTGTTTGTCATAGGGCTTATAATAGTCATATGCTAACCTCACTGGAAATCTATGTTATATGACATATGTATGTTGTAATTTTTCTTGATGAAGCAACGGAAATTTTTTCAAAATACCAAATACACATAACATTTCATTAAATATTTTATAACGTTTATGAAAAAAATGTGATTTTGAATGTTAAATAGACAACATTTAAGCTTAAAGTTCAGGTCCATTAATTCCTATATTCATAACACCAACGAAAAAAATCATCGCATGGGATATTACTGAAAATGGATGTTCAAAAAGCAACTAAATTGTCAATCAGAATGTAGCTTAACGCATAGAAAGCGAGTATGCTCATGAAATATTACCCAAATAATCGTAAAATGGCATAAAAATGTAACCGAGCAAGAACATCACCGGAAACCAAACTAAAACAAAGCAAAGGCCTCACTTAGATAAAAGAACACAACGCGACACTAAATCAAAACCGAAGAAAATTTATGTGCGCAAAAAATGGAAAAACGCTTGTGGATAATTTATGCACTCGCCGCATGCAAAGTGTGACCTTTTTACAACACCCCAACAACAGCAAAAAACCATAGAATAACAAAAGCATAAAAAGTGAAAGGAGAAGCCTGTAACAAGTCCGACGTACAAACCCACACTCACTCTCACTCGCCCATAGAAGGGAATATTTTTCCGTGGAAAGGTACCGTTATAGTATGTATGCAGATTCCCGTTATGTTGTTGTTTGTTTGCCTTAAGCATGCGAAAGTATGTTGTCGTTGCAGCAAAGAACTAAAAATAACGAAGGCGAAAAAAACAACAACAAGACTAAAGTATGGAAACGTGTACGCCTGGGGGCGGCGGCGACGGAAAGTAGCAAAATACGAAAATGCTCCGCGACGGACAAGCGGACACTTTAGCCAACAGCGCGGAAGGAAGGAAATAAGCCGTTCTGGGGTTACACTCCGTGGTGTGGCGAACGGTAACACCGACGACGACGACGACGGCAATGGTGTCGTAGGTGACGATTTGACGGAGCCGGTCAGGGCAACAAGACCTGAAACAGGCGAACCGTTCAACACCGGAACGCTTGAATTATGTGACAAAAAGACAAAGCGAAGTCAAATGGCTGGTGGAGTCATGCACCTGAGGGGTGTGCTCTATATGTATGTGGGAGCTGTAGGAAAGAGATGTAGTAGGCAAACAGAGTGGCTTGCAGAGTTTAAGCATAAGCCGGCAAGTGTGACAGTATTCATGTGAATATGCATATTTGAGGTGCTTTATTTGTATAGGTGTATCATAAAACCATTATATTTTAATATAGCTTACGGAAGTTGGAAATCTCGAAAATGCTTAGCAAAAGAAAGGTTAAAGATCTTTCCTAAAAGAGAGTAATTTAGAGTTATCCAGTATTTTGAAATGCTTAGTAAGTTATACAGCTAACATGTCTCTATCCAACATAGACCTACCTATCTGAACGCTACGTAAGACATAACGGGTGATTTTTTTGAGGTTAGGATTTTCATGCATTAGTATTTGACAGATCACGTGGGATTTCAGACATGGTGTCAAAGAGAAAGATGCTCAGTATGCTTTGACATTTCATCATGAATAGACTTACTAACGAGCAACGCTTGCAAATCATTGAATTTTATTACCAAAATCAGTGTTCGGTTCGAAATGTGAAATCCGCTTTTTTATCGACAAATTTTGTTCAGCGATGAGGCTCATTTCTGGTTGAATGGCTACGTAAATAAGCAAAATTGCCGCATTTGGGGTGAAGAGCAACCAGAAGCCGTTCAAGAACTGCCCATGCATCCCGAAAAATGCACTGTTTGGTGTGGTTTGTACGCTGGTGGAATCATTGGACCGTATTTTTTCAAAGATGCTGTTGGACGCAACGTTACGGTGAATGGCGATCGCTATCGTTCGATGCTAACAAACTTTTTGTTGCCAAAAATGGAAGAACTGAACTTGGTTGACATGTGGTTTCAACAAGATGGCGCTACATGCCACACAGCTCGCGATTCTATGGCCATTTTGAGGGAAAACTTCGGAGAACAATTCATCTCAAGAAATGGACCCGTAAGTTGGCCACCAAGATCATGCGATTTAACGCCTTTAGACTATTTTTTGTGGGGCTACGTCAAGTCTAAAGTCTACAGAAATAAGCCAGCAACTATTCCAGCTTTGGAAGACAACATTTCCGAAGAAATTCGGGCTATTCCGGCCGAAATGCTCGAAAAAGTTGCCCAAAATTGGACTTTCCGAATGGACCACCTAAGACGCAGCCGCGGTCAACATTTAAATGAAATTATCTTCAAAAAGTAAATGTCATGAACCAATCTAACGTTTCAAATAAAGAACCGATGAGATTTTGCAAATTTTATGCGTTTTTTTTTTTTAAAAGTTATCAAGCTCTTAAAAAATCACCCTTTAGATTACTGTAGCGATTTTATATAGTTTATGAAATACTCATTGGGAATTTTGTCCCTGTAAAAATAAGGGTGTAATCGGGTCATAACTACCTTTAACTCCCATATACCTAATTTTATGTTGACAATAAGTTGAGGAAGCGCGTGAAACACATTCTTTACAGAACGTGAATATGCTTAATAAAGTTACACAATTTGTAAACGTTGTTCAGACGTTAGTCTTCTCATGATCAAATGCCAAATAATATGTAATAAAAAAAATAATATGACAGCTTTACACTGCACACGCGTGATCTGTCCAAAAAATCTATTGAAAAAAGATCATTACTTGGATCACCCGATAGATTCATAAAACATCATTCCATAATACAAATATTAACATTTGTGTCGACGGTTACGCCAAAAGAACGTTAAGCCATTTTTTAACAAAGCTATGTTGTCGATAGATGTTGGAAGGAAACTTGATGGAATCTTGACGGTCACTGGTTTCAATAAGGCGATGAGCAATAACGCACATCGCATCATATAGTCGAGATCTGACGTCAAAAAGAAGTGATCTTGACTGATTACCCAGACTTCCAACTTTGGTTCTATCATGACTTCTTTTGTGGGATTATTCCAAAGGAAAACGTATGCCGGTAGTATTAGTGTTGTTGGCGGAGAGGTAATTGAAATCAGTTACTTGATATATACCGTATTATTAAAGTTCAAAATAATTTGTTAGTTCATTTGTTATTTGTTAGTTACTGAAGTTGAATTGAACCAAATTGCCGGCAAATACTTTTTGAATTAATAATAGGATCTTTAAACAGCCCTTTCGATATACGTACGATGTCTTTCTATCTATCACTCATCTCACTAGTGCCCATATTTTCGCGTTTGTAGTGAAGAATCTCTTTTGAAAATTTTTCTTTATAAAAGCAACTTGTTAGCATTTTGAACGCTGTAATATCAATCCGATATTTCACGAAAATACATATTTTGATTTATATTTTGAAAACAAAAATAGCTTTTCCTCTCAGGCCTTTCAATATGCCAGCAATTCACAAGAATGGTGAATCAGAAAGTTTAGTTTTGTGGGGCTACGTCAAGTCTATGGTCCATGCCAACAATCCAGATTGATGAACTTTGTATGAACATCGAACGTGAAATTGCAGCAATATTTGCCGATTTATGCTTGAAAACCGTCGAAAATTGGGTTCAGCTTCTGGACTTTGTAAAGCGTGCCCGTGGTGGTTCCGATTCCGATCTTAATACGTTATAGCGTCTGGTTAATATTTTTAACAGTGATACTTTTCTATAAGCCTAATTTTGAAACTCGAAAGCAAATATTTCGATTTTAAGGACTAACTTCGAAAACGAAAAAAATTTTATTTTCTTATGACTAAAACACTAAATTAATTAGTTTCATGCAACAGAAGTATTTTGTTAATAAATATCTACTAATTACATTCTAAAAATGTCATAAAATATGAACAAATTAATACATAAAAGCTGTGCAATACCAACGTACTTGCTGCTCTCCAGACAATAAATACATTTAGTATTTTAAACTCTAAGCGACTCACTGAGGTGGCAGAGCACAATAAACAACTATGGAGAAGGTCACCTCTTGAATCTACACCGTCGACCACAATAAAAAGTGAAAAGTCTGTGTTAGAATAAACAACAAAAAAGAGCTTACAATGCGATAGAAACTTTCTCACGATATCCCCCATGAATAATAAAGATGAAAGCATTTAAAACATTTTCATTAAAAATAAAAACTTTTTGCTGGCAAGTAATTTGTGTGTAGCCTTGACTACTAGGCGACGGTCAACACTTACAAATCGTGGTGTACTCGCTACCCAACACTGTGCCGAGCGCTCTAGAGCCTTCTGTGTCTTCTACGCCAAAGTCATGTGTGCATTGCTGTGTGTGCCTGTGTTATTTTGGAAGCAGAAACTTTAGTAATTATGCAAATTGAAAATTTAACACCTCAAATGAGCGTATATAAACAAGTCTGCATACGGCTGTATACTCACACTTAATACTTGTTCAAGTGAGCACATATATTATCTCACCTTGTACTAAACTTGCTCATTTGTAGGTTACGTATACGCAGTGGAGTACGTTTACTAGGTGTTCTTTGGTAACATTCTTAGTAACAAATTGCTAGAGGAGCATTGTGATACTGCTGTTCATATATTTACATGAATCTACATGCTTACATATTTACATAAAAACCAAACTTCACATAACATATACATGAGCATACATAGAACATAGAAAAAGTGCACAAAAAGTGGGGAGAATTTGCACTAAAACCACAACAACAATAATTGTGAATTCGTTTTAAAGCTGCTAACTCAGCTCATTGGCAGTTTTGTCTACAATATATTTACAAACCGAGCCAAATGTACACACCCCGTTTGTTGCTGGAGGTTTAGACTTTTTGCTGAAGTTCTTTCGAAGAATACCTCCAGCGGCGCTGACCGGAAATGTAGCATAAACGCGGTAAAGTAGATTTCCCTTACTTACCTCAAAGCAATGTGTTCAGTAGCTTACATATTGTTGTTGTTTTTTATTTTTGTTGCACCACTGCTAGTTGTATTTTACACGTTTGGTTTTCTCATAATTGACTGGTGGTTTTGCTAACACTTCAGACTTGTACGCATATGGTTTGCGTGAAAATTAAATAACGAGCATTACTAGTAGTTTCAATTAAGCATATCCAAATGTGCATGTTGTGTATGTCATGTAATAATAACTGTTCTCACATCAAAGTGCGAGCAAACATGCTTAGAAGTACTTGCAACACTCATGCACTCATGCGCTTCTTGCATAAATTTCAATTCGTCGTCCTTCGAATATTTCCATGTTTCAGGCAAGCAGCTTTAGAAAAACTGTTTATGTTTATGTTGTTTATATTACAATTATTGGACTTTATTGAAAACCTCCAAGATTTTTTCGGACGAAACAACCTCAGATTATGCAACTTTGTCAACAAATATATTTTCCTCAAAATAGTTTTCGCAAACTCAGTTTAAGACCATGGTATAACCTTTTTAAACAGTCTTTTGCCCTTATAGCTAACTTTTGTACGACATATTGTCACTGCAACAAAAAAAATCTGATGTGAAGTATGGTGTATAAAAAGACTTTTCCTACAAGGAAGCTTTATTGTAAAAATATGTAAATCAGTTCAAATTCGAGATCCTACCTCTAAAATATATTGATATTCATTATACTCTCGCAACAAAGTTGCTAAAGAGAGTATTATAGTTTTGTTCACATAACGGTTGTTTGTCAGTCCTAAAACTAAACGAGTTAGATATAGAGTTATATATACGAAAATGATCAGGGTGACGAGACAATTTGAAATCCGAATGTCTGTCTATCCGTCCGTCCGTCTGTGCAAGCAGTAACTTGAGTAAAAATTAAGATATCTTGATGAAACTTGAAACACTTGTTTCTTGGCACCATAGAAAGGTTTCTTTCGAAGATGAGCAAAATCGGACCACTGCCACGCCCACAAAATGGCGAAAACCGAAAACACATAAAGTGCCATAACTAAGCCATAAATAAAGCTATGGAAATAAAATTTGGTCCAAGGGATTGTTCTAGGAAGGGCATATTTGGTTGTAATTTTATTGGGAAAATGGGTATGGCCTCGCCACCTAATACGTTTTTTGTACAAATCTCGTAAACTACTAAAGCTATATCAACAAAATTTTCAGAAGTCGTTTTTTTCAGGCATTTCCAAAAATGAAGGATATCGGATTATAACCACGCCCACCTCCCATACAAAGGTTATGTTGAAAACGACTAAAAATGCTAAAAATTATAAAGAAGATACAGAAGGGTTCCATCCAAATTGGTATACAAGATTTTAAGTGGGTGTGGCTCCGACCACTTTTGGGTCAAAAACCATATCTTCGAAACTACTCAACCAATTTGGATTGTAATATTCTCCTTGCATCCTATTGATACATTGTGAAAATAGGCCAAATTAACAACCACGCTTACTTCCTATATACCAGAACATTGAAATCGATCTGAATCGTTTACTTTACAATACCTAAAGTAAGCACTAGTTATTATGGCGCGATAATAGCGACCGGTTACAATGATTCCACAACAATAACAATATATAATACATTATGTTATTTTTTTGATAAACGAATTAAAACTCTTTAATTACTAAATATAAAACATAAAATATTGCAGGATCATAAATTCTATGAACTAAATAAGAATTGTTGTAATGCAATAGATTTATTTGTCATTGTTTAATTTTCTTATACCATAGAAGGAATCTTTGCTTTGGTATATAATAAAACTTTCTGATATTTCTAAGATTTTCTTGACTAATCATTTATTTTCGTTTTCTATTTTACAATGCAATTCTTCATATCTATTTAATAGATGGGTGATTCTACGATAAGAGATAACTTGTGTGGTAATCAGCCGTACGATTTTTACGACGGCATTGACATAGTTCAGCGAATAAAAGACAACGGCTACGCTGGCGAGGACATGTTGTTCAAATGGACGAAAGAGCTCCAACTTTGAATGTAATCGATGTAGTAACCAATCAAAGACATTGTTTTCAAAATACCTATCATAAAATAGTGTCCGATTATACGATGAAGTCACAGTAAATAATTTCATTAATTAATCGCATTAAGTTAAATATTTTTTTCCGCAGGTGAATTTAACTCTGTAACCTAAACAATTTAGATACCACTTATCACTCTCCTGACAATCGTTGCTCAGTTCAATTAATTCTTTGCACCCTCGTACGGATTGGCAACAGTTAGCAATAATAAGCTTCGTTGAATGATAATTTAATGGTTGAATGATATTGTATGCAAAAGCAATCAAATTTGCAAAATTTATGGAATTTCTTGTATTAACACTTACCACTTACATATATGTAATGTGCATTCAACAATCAGAAATCTTAGCTTCTTATTTCGAAATTAAAAACGGTTTATTACGAAAACAAATTAGATTTACGAAAATCTCTCAAAATTTGAAACGAATAATAACAAGTAAGGAAGGGCTAAGTTCGGGTGTAACCGAACATTTTATACTCTCGCAATTTATTGATGTAATTTTATAAAGACAACACAATTCGACCCATATATTCGGCATAAAGTTCAATAGAATAACGAAAATCATCATAAATAGTATATGGGGACTGAGGTAATTCCTAAACCGATTTCACTCGTTTTCACCACCAAGATACAACGTATCGAAGACTATACGCTCACTTAATTTAATATTACTTATAATTAGGTATATGGGATCTGGGGGAAGTTATGACCCAATTTTTACCATTTCAGGTACAGAGAGAAACTGTTATAAGAAAAAAATTCAGAGGGAATGAATTACATTAAAATATCTGAGGGATTTACCTATATTTTCGGTGAAAAATTAACCTTAGGCACTGAGTTCTTCATGTTTGATATCAGGGGCCTTGAAAAGTCATGGTTCGATTTTGACAATTTTTCCACAAGTGATGTCACAGCTCAAATACAGTATTTGTGTAATGTTTTATTCCCCTATCTTCATTTGTTCCTAATGTATATATGTATTATAAAGTGAACGAATCAAAAGAATTAAAAATTGAGTTATATGGAAAGTAGACGTAGTTGTGAACCGATTTCGCCAATATTCCACCCGTGTCGTCAGGGTTTCAAGAAAGTGTTATATACCGAATTTCATTGAAATCTGTTGTGTAGTTCTTGAGATATGGTTTTTGACCCATAAGTGGGCGACGCCACGCCTATTTTCCATTTTGTAAAAGAATCTCAGTGCAGCTTCCTTCTGCCATTTCTTATGTAAAATTTGGTGTTTCTGACGTTTTTCGTTAGTGAGTTAACCCACTTTTAGTAATTTTCAACCTAACCTTTGTATGGGAGGTGGGCGTGGTTATTATCCGATTTCTTTCATTTTTGAACTGTATAAGGAAATGGCTAAAGGAAACGACTGCAGAAAGTTTGGTTTATATTGCTTTATTGGTTTGCGAGTTATATACAAAAAAACCTATTTGGGGGCGGGGTCACGCCCACTTTTCCAAAAAAATTACATCCAAATGTGCCCCTCCCTAATGGGATCCTATTTTCCAAATTTCATTTTCATAACTTTATTTATGGCTTAGTTATGACACTGTATAGATTTTCGGTTTCCACCATTTTGTGGGCGTGGCAGTGGACCGATTTTGCCCATTTTCGAAAGCAACCTCCTCAGGGTGCCAAGGAACATGTGTTCCAAGTTTCATTAAGATATCTTAATTTTTACTCAAGTTATCGCTTGCACGGACAGACGGACAGACGGACAGACGGACGGACAGACATCCGGATTTCAAATCCACTCGTCATCCTGATCATTTATGTATATTTAACCCCATATCTAACTCTTATATTTCTTGGTGACACAAACAACCGTTATGTGAACAAAACTATGATACTCTGTGCAACAGGTTGCGAGAGTATAAAAATGAAAGGACAAGGCAGTAACAAAATTACAAAAATTTTAAAGAATATAAATTGCAAAATGAAGCTCGTCGTAGCACTAAAGCAGGAGACAATCTCTATGATTGCAGATATTTTATGTTGTTACACTCACGTACATAAATGTGTGTGACACGCATAAAGAATTACACCAATTGTATATGTATATGAGCACACACATAATCCACCTATGACCACACTGCCTTTCGTATATATTTATGTGTGCAAATGTCGCATGCAACTTGTATTTCCATGTCAGCCATGACTACGCACAAAACCGGTCAACTGCATGGAAGTAGGTGCAGTGCGTTGCTTAAATACGAGAAAAGTAGAAAATGCACAGTAAAAAGGAATATTAAAATTTAAAACAAAAAAAATCATACAATTTTTCCATACTCATCCCCCCACCAAGAACAATGACAATTTTGTACTTTTATGACACACACACATGCAACCATATTTATAAATGTGTGTGTGCCCAAAATACTAGTTTTTGTGGAACGGTAAGCCTCTCCACCCACATGCTTTACTCTCATTTTTATTTAAACAAGCAATCGCTCAATCTCCTCATTCATCTCCCGCTTGCCATTCTTCATTCAGCTAAGTGCTACTCACGCCCCCCGGCAGTGGCTGCATCGCACATATATTATAAGGGTTTTGTTGTTGTATCTGTGTTATGTGCAACAAATGCAATAGCAACAACAATAGCGGTTCTCTGCTGGGAATTATGCAACATGTCGAATGCTTCCTGAAGTGCCTTGTTTACATATTAAATATGGAAATAAATGAAATTTGGCCTGCAGCCGATTTCCGAGGGAAAAACAAATAAATATTTTTTTTAATATTTCATAAATTTTTCTCTTGCAATACACCCTCACTGGTTCAAAATATACGAACAAGTGACGCTCATCCGAAATATCATCAGTCTTACCTCTACAGTGGGCATATTTATTTATTTATTTGTGCATATGTATGTGTGTGCTTATAAATCTCATATACTCTTATCCATTTTATGTTTGTCGGACCCACTTATGCCTGCGCAATACTTATGATGCCGCATAACTTGGACTTTTCTTGCAACGCTCCTTGCTGTGTGGCCATTTCATCTCAAGCTCTGCATGGGTAAAAAATATTTTGCAATAAAAATTTATAAGAAAAGCACTGCAAATATAACGGTATATTTGCTGTCGTGTATTGCTTGTGACTGCAGTGTGGTATTGAAATTTTGTATTGCTTCATTGTTCTGCTGTCTTGTGCTGTAAGCAAATGCGAAAAATCCTTGCATAAATAAATATTTGGCCGCACACGCACACACTCACACATGTCCAATCAGCTATACACACTTGGCTGAGCAGTAAAAGGCGCATAACTTTGTTATTTGTACTAGAATAGTTACACTGCGATTCATTCGATATGAAATATTTTCTATTTTTGTTATTTCTATTGAAATAATGCATTGCTGCTCATGAGATTACATTTTGCAGGATTTTAATTTTTGATTTGTTTGGTATTTTGTTTCGTATTTTATATGAAATTTGACTAACAAATAACACAACAAGCTGGAACTGAAGTAAATATAATATTACAAATACACTTACTATAACAATACTTTCTTGCATTTTTCTGTTTACAATTTAACTTCTATGGAATGCTAGAAGAATAGTACTTCAAATATTTTTTTTACAGACTAAACTACATGTCTAAGGTTTCCAAAACGAAATAAAACTCGACAAATTTTGCTTTATTATATAGATAAGGGTTTGCCATCTTGTTTTGAAAATGATTTCACATAGGTGGCCACCGCAGCTGGTTCCAGCCGAGATTCCCGATCTTCGACCACTTTTTCCAGTTGAAGCCGTATGTCAGCAATAAGCATTGGCTGAATATACATAAATCAAGTAAGAATTGAAAACAGGTCTACCAAACTTGGCAATTTCCTTCAGAAAAAGAGATGAGCACATAGTTAAACACTCGAACTCTGCGCAGAATTCTGATCAATTTTATAGCGTTTTCTTTTCTAAAAAACTTTGCATTCATTCTGCTTTGTACTCGGGTTTTCAAATTTTGAGTTAGAGTTGACCAGTTGACTTTTTTATTAATTTATCATGTATTAATTTATAATGTTGAAATATCTATTAAGAGGCAGTATTTTCATCGAGAATAGACGCTATTAAATCCTTACAATTTTAAAATGTATATTAAAATTCCCATGAAATCCTTATGGATTCCCTGGCAACCCTGGAGCGAAGTGAAGTGAATTAAAGTGTAATAGAAATAAACTTAAATAAATTAGAACAAATTAGAAGTTATAAAAGCTAAAATAAAAAGAGCTTGTTTCTATACGGAAGTGATTATTACGGAGATCACCTGTAAGTTGAAGTGAGGTGAAATAATTGAATAGGAAGGCTGCTGCACCTGCTAAAAGTTTCTACAGTAGATGTAAGACAACCTGTTTTCATTTTTCACTGGACTTTGACCACGAAAAGAGAATCTGGAAAAGCCGCTACCGTAGTATAAGCTTTATTTTTATCTAATACTATTAATATATCTAATACAAAACCCAATTGTAATACTGTACTAAGTAGTAAGCTTTTTGCTTTACTCGTTTAAGATTAGCCTAAAAGTATACACCGAAATCTGTATACAACGTTGCCATATAATTATTTTTACCAACTAGTTAGTGGCTTATTATGGAAAATCTCCAAACACCTCCACCTGGTGGGGGTCAACTACCCAAAAACCCGGAAACTACAGTTTACAAAGCAAATCATTATGAAACCATAATAAACCAACAATCCAGGCAGTTGGAATCAATAGAGCAATTGTGTGCTGAATTAAAAAAGGAGATAGCCTTGCTCAAAGCTGAAAACCAGTATCTTAAAACAAAAAATATAAATTCGGCAAATACAGATCCAAATGCTGAAAGTTTTGAAACGGATGAGGAAGAGCTTTCCCGTGAAACAGATTGGATTTTGAAAAAAAGACCCAGTAAAAAAAGAAAAGCTGAACTCTCTCCTCAGCTTATTGAGCCAACTACGTCAAATACCGCAAAAGCAGGCGTAATTGACAAAAAAGAAAAGAAAATCTTTCGGCCTCCACCAATAATGATATCGGGGGAATGTGAATACCAAAAAATTTATAATATTGCTAATAATGAAGCTAAACAAGGATTTTCTATTAAACTTCTAAATAATAATATCTATAAAATCAGTACATCAGACGCTGATGATTATAGAAAGATAACAAAGATGTTATCCAAAGAGAGTCTACCATGGTATTCTTACGAAAACAAGCAATCGCGACCAATTAAAGTAATGGTAAAAAATTTACATCATTCAAATAAGCCAGAGGCAATATTAATAGATCTTCATGAAAAAGGATTCAAAGCCATAAACGCAGTTAACAAATTGAAATGGAAAACGAAGGAGCCTCTAGATATGTTTCTTCTAACCTTCGAAGCAACTGAAAACATAAACAACATATATGGAATAAAAACAATATTACATTCTGTTGTCGTTATTGAGGCTGTAAAGCAGTCAAAGCTCATACCACAATGTAAGTTGTGCCAATCTTATGGACATACTCACAATTATTGTGGCAAACAACCAAGATGTGTGAAATGTGCAGGAAAACATAAAACCATTGAGTGTCAGAAACCTGCTCAACATCAACCAAAATGTTGCAACTGTGGTGAGGCTCACCCTGCAAATTATAGAGGATGCGTAGTTGCAAAAGAATTGCAAAAGATTCGGGACCAAAGGACTGGTACAAAGAAAAACGACCCTCGCGCTAAAAATCTGGTTGAAAAAGATGCAAAAGATCTCTCAATAAACACAACACGCCAATTAATTGCAGCAAATAAAATTACATCATCAAACGGAATTAGTTACTCGCAAGCTGTGAAAGATAACACTTGCTCAAATGACGCTAGCATTCTTCAACAAATATTAGAAAAGCTTACAAAGCAGAATGAGTTTACCGTTTCAATCGAAAAGAGGCTTTGTAAGCTCGAAAAAGCAGTAGAAAAAAGAAAATAAATATGACTAAATTCTTAAAAATTATGCTATGGAATGCAAACGGCTTAATGAAACACAAAGATGAGCTAGAACTAATACTCAACACTGAACAAATTGACGTATGTTTAATATCGGAGACCCATTTCAGCAAGGAAACCCATATTAAATTCAGAAAATTTGAAACATATCACGCAATACACCCGGATAATTGTGCGCGAGGAGGAGCTGCAATTATAATAAGAAACAATATTAAACACTACCAAGAAAACTGCATATCTACAAATGAATTCCAAGCAACAACTGTAACGATAGTTAGTGGCAACAACATTTCCCTTACAGCGGTTTACAGTCCTCCAAGACATCAAATAAAATGCGATAAGTATATAGACCTGATCTGCAGCCACAAAAACCGATTTATAATGGGCGGTGACTTTAATGCGAAACATACCCATTGGGGCTCGAGACTTATAACCACAAAAGGCAGAGAGTTATTCAAAGCTATTCAAATGAGTGGGTGTAGTACTATGTCTACGGGGACACCAACTTACTGGCCAACAGATCCATTTAAAACACCAGATCTTATTGATTTCTTTATCATTAAACATATCTCACAAAACTATATGTTTATAGAAAACGGATTGGATATGACTTCTGATCATTCGCCTATATATTTAACACTACATGAAAGTGTTGTTATTAAGGAACCACCATTTACACTAACCAATAGAAACACGGACTGGGAATACTTTAAGGCAATGCTGTCCGATGTTGATAATCAACTCAAAATAAGTTGTAGTTCGGAGTTAGATAACGAAATTTTAAGATTGACAAACACAATACAATATGCAGCCTGGAGTAGTACACCGATTAAAAGAAGCGTCACAGCAGACACAAGTATACCAAAGAGATTAAAGAAATGGTTGCAGAAAAACGCCGATTACGCCGGAAGTGGCAACAAACAAGATCTCCATCTGACAAAAGTTGTCTTAACAAAATAACTAAAAAACTTACCAATAAGATAAAGTCATTTAAAAATTTAACTCTTAGCTATTATCTGAAAGGTTTATCAAATGATGAGAGGAATGATTATTCACTCTGGAAGTGTACAAAAAACTTTTCGCGACCAGTGATGCAGAATAATCCAATCAGAAAAACAGATAATACATGGGCCAAAAGCGATATAGAGAAAGTAAACGTTTTTTCAGAATACCTTGAAAGTGTTTTTAAACCAGATAATACAACCAATGCAGATGAAATGGAACCTTATAATTATATCAACCACACAGAAATCCCTCTCGTAACTAACGATGATGTGTTTTCGGAAATAAAAAAATTGAAGCCAAAAAAATCACCTGGGTTTGACCTTATTACCAGTGAAATGTTAAAACAGCTACCACAAAATATTATAAGTAAAATTACTGATATAATGAACGCAACTTTTAATCTACAATACGTTTCTATTTACTGGAAAACCGCAGATGTGATAATGTTCAACAAACCTGGAAAGCCAACACATGATGTAACTTCGTATCGGCCAATATCTCTACTGCCAATGCTTTCAAAGCTTATGGAAAAATTATTTGCTATTCGTCTTAACAAAATAATCGAAGAGAGGAAGCTGATACCGGCGCACCAGTTTGGATTTCGAAAAAATCACTCCACTATTGACCAAGTGCATAGAATCACACGAGTTATCGAAAATGCTTTTGAAGATAGAAAAGTATGCTCAGCCGTCTTCCTCGACGTTTCCAAAGCGTTTGATAAAGTCTGCCATGGCGGACTCCTAAACAAAATTAAGGTGTTTTTTCCAACAGCATATTATAATATTTTAAAATCATATCTTTCGGACCGATTTTTTCGAATTAAACATGGAGATATGTACTCTGACTTAAAGGAAATAAAAGCCGGTGTTCCTCAGGGTAGCGTGTTAGGTCCCATCCTCTACCTACTTTTTACGTGTGATCTACCTAACGAAGGCAATTGCACTACAGCAACATTTGCAGATGACACTGCTGTTTTGTCTGTCGGAAGAACGCAAACTGCATCAATTGTCAACTTGCAACAACATTTAAACAAAATATATGAATGGACATCCAAATGGCGAATGAAATTAAATGAAAATAAGTCAGTACATGTGGATTTCACTTACAATAATATTAGATATATGCCACTATACATAAATGGTATACAAATACCATATCACAATACTGCGAAATATTTGGGTATGACATTAGATACAAAACTTAGATGGAGCGCACATGTTAAAAAGAAAAAAGAAGAATTAGAAATAAAATACAGAAACATGTATTGGCTATTGGGTAGAAACTCTGCTCTATCCATATTTAATAAAGTCCTGCTTTACAAGCAAATACTCAAACCAGTTTGGACTTATGGTATTCAACTTTGGGGCTGCTCAAGTCCCAACACAGTTGCACAAATCCAACGATTTCAAAACAAAGTCCTAAGATGCGCCGTCAATGCACCATGGTACATTCGCAGCCATGACCTTGAACGCGATCTCGGAATTGATTCAGTTGCCGTAGCAATCCATAAATATGCCAAATCTCACATAGAAAGACTTTCACATCATGTGAACACTGAAGCCTCTGCTCTTGTCGCTCAAAGCGAATGGAAAGAAAGACTAAAACGCAAAAAGCCGCACCACCTCATGCAGTAGCCAGACTCTCCGCTATATACAAGTACAGCATCCTTAACTTTTATTTAATTATATGAAACAATAAGCAAAACAAATTGTTCGTTAGTTTGTATTATATTAACTAGTTACAATGGCAAAAAAAAAAAAAAAAAAAAATGAAATCCTTATGTAAAACAAGTGAGGAAAAGCTAAGTTCAGGGGCAACCGAACATTTTATACTCTCGCAATTTATTGCTATATTTTAATTAAGATAACACACAATTTTACCCATATATTCGGCATAAAGTCCAATAGAACATATAAATTAATCATATATAGAATATAGGCTGAGGTAATTCCTGACCCGATTTCACTAATTTTAATCCCCAACATACATCATAGCTAAGATTATATGCTCATTTAATTTGGCTAAGATATTTCACATATTAACCGATTTATTTGCATTGCATTTTTGAAAATCCTATAATTAGGTATAGCTGGGGGATGTTATGACCCGATTTTAACCATTTTTGGTACAGAGACACACTATTAGAGGAAAAAAATTTCCTCTGAATTAAAGTAAGATATCTGAGAGATTTACCGATATTTTCGGTGAAAAATTACCCTAATGCACTGAGTACTTCATATTCGATATCCGGGGCATTGAAAAGTTATAGCCCGATTTCGACAATTTTCTCCCAAGTTATGCCACAAATCATAAAAAGTATTTGGGTAAAGTTTTATTCCGCTATCTTCATTGGTTTCTTATATACAGTAATCCCCGCTTAAGTACGCCTTCTTCACATGCAAGACTTTTGAGACACTTAAGCGGGAAAGGCACTTAAATGAATCCCGCTTAAGTGCCTCGATAAATATGGAAGAAAAAACTTAACAAAACTATGTATATGTTTTCCTTTTGACAATACTTAGCGCATTCAATCTCAAAAATATTAAGAGGCACTTAAAAGGGGAAAATTGCAAACAATTTTGTATTTGTGGCTTAAATATCAGTCACTTAAGCGGAAAAGGTACTTAAGCGGAGACTCTTAACCAGGGAATTTTATATCTAAATTTAGAGAAAAAAAACAACGGTGCAGCAAAATGTGGTCAAGGCACTTAAACGGGGGGGCACTTAAGCGGGGATCACTGTACATATTATAAAGTGAAGGAATATGATGGAATTCAAAATTGAGTTATATGGGAAGTTGTCGTGGTTGTGAACCGATTTCATTCTTTATGCACTTGTCAGTCAAGAAATAAATATATACCAAATTTCATTAAAATCGGTTGAGTATTTCCTGAGATATGGTTTTTGACCCTTAAGTGGGCGATGTCACGCCCATTTTCCATTTTGTAAAAAATCTGAGAGCAGCTTTCTCTTGGTATTTCTTCTGTAAAGTTTGGTGTTTCTGTCGTTTTTCGTTAGTGAGTTACAACACTTTTAGCAATTTTCAACCTAAACTTTGTATGGGAGGTGGGCGTGGTTATTATCTGATTTCAATTAGTTTCATGGTGTGTGGTGGGGTACGTAAGAGAACCGACTGCTGACAGTTTGGTTTATATGGCTTCATTGGTTTGTGAGATATATACAAAAAACCTAATGGGGGGCGGGGCCCACTTCTAAAAAAATTTAAATCCAAATATGGCCCCTACTAAGGCGATCCTTTGTATGAAATTTTACGTTTGTTACTTTAATTATGGCTTAGTTATGACACTTTATGTGTTTTCGGGTTTCGTCATTTTGTGGGCGGGGCAGTGGTCCAATATTTCCTCTCTTCGAAAGTAACCCTCTCGCGGTCTCAAGGAACATGTGTTCTAAGTTTCAATAAGATATGTCGGACAGACATTCGGATTTTGACTCGTTTCGTCTAGGGGTGCAAACATCGTGAAATGAAACATCGATGGTTCGATGTATCGATGTTTCTTCAAAACCCATCGAAATCAAAAACATCGGCCATTCAAACATCGATACATCGAAACATCGATATATTTTTGAAATTTTTTAACTTATTTTATATTTAGTGTGAAAAGCTAAGGGATACAGAAGCAGAAGCATAAATAAAGGAAATGTGGTACGTCTTAAGTTGATACATTTTATTTCACTTAGCATTATATGTCTGTTAAAGTTTTTTCTCAACAAATAACAGAATTTGAAAACAAGGACATGGAAAGTTTTTTCACTGATATTTTTTTCGATTTTACTTCTGCGTGATAGTTGCCCCGGGTTTAGAAAACGGTCGTTTACTCGGCACTGAAGTGGCCACAATGTGTAAATATTAATAAGCCTATTTATACAACTCCGGAAACACAGTATTCATGTCAACCCAAACTCTATTGGCTTTTGAGTGGTAGGGGTAACAGCCGAGATACACTTTCTCTTCAACCTTCGGTCCCTGTAATTGTAGATAAATTTGACACCTTATATTTCACCTTTTGGTGGACCAAATGTTTATTCTGGTTCCAAATATCAAACGAGTATTCTGTTTCACACTCATCCGAAGATTCCGTTGTATCGGGGCGATTCTTTGATTTTTTTATGAAAAAAAGGTATTTCTTTTAGCGATAGCATCTTTAAAATGCAGTAATTTGAATCTCTGATCTAACGCAGTAGCCTACGCCAGAATTAAATTGTATAAATAAATCATAAAAATAACCGCAGTATTGTCCAAGCGCACATTCCCTTAACGAATTCTCCGTATTTTACAAAAACCGAATTCCAATGTAATAAAGCGTATGGAGTTCATACCCGAAAAAGTGTGAAGGTGTGAAATCAAATTTTTATATAAAACATCGTTGAAAGTGACATCGATGCATCGATGTTTTTAGATTCGGGACATCGATGGCTAACATCGATGTTGTTTGACGAAAACATCGATGTTTCAAAAACGATGTTTCAAAAACATCGATACATCGTTTGCATCCCTAGTTTCGTCGCATCATTTTGATATCTAACTCGTTTTATGACCGTTATGTGATTAAAACTATAACCCTCTCATAGCATCTTTAGTTGCGAGAGTATAAATATGCAGTATATTATTTTCAAATATGGTAGCCATCCAAAGCGATACACCATTTATATCGAACTGGAAAATCTCGGCATTTACCTTCTCATTGTCACTGAAATTTCTCAGCGGGCATCTTCAGGGACAGCAAATTGTGGCCAAGATTCGTTAGTTAAGCATGGCTCCTTGAGTGCATTTTCCTTTTTAACTTCTAAATGGGTTCTTCTAAATGGGTTTGTCTTGATTTTATCATTTAAATGTACCCAGTATTTCTTTCGTTTTCAAGATTATCGATGGAAACTATTCCATAATTTGAAACGTCGTTATAGCGCCAGTTGACTATTGATTGAATTCCGGAATGAAATGATGGCAAGATTCATCCATTCCCACATATCCTTACCAAAAATTGTATCCTATTACAATGGAATAGGTCTGAACGCTAAAAGCACTATTCACAACGAAAGAACTCTTGGAATAGGGACAGTAAAGGTATTCATCGATTCCTAAGGAACCGGAACCCAGAAATCCATAGCAATCCCCACATTATACCCTGAGCATCTTACCGGTTAAACACCACATGCGTTTAGGATATACATATCTTAGGGACTTCAAGATGATCCAGAAACAGGTAATCGTTGATATACAGCACTTAGCTATTACATATATATTTTAGCATTTTAGAGTATTAAGCTTATTGAGCAAAGAGGATTGACCGCGTAACTTCACCTCTATCCTTCAAAAGCAGTGATTGTTCATTTCAAGTAACAAAGTGAAACAGCAATCCAGGAATCATTTGATTGATTAATACCACGATTGTGAAATCATAAATCACATTAGGATAGAGACATGTGTCTCTAGATTTCATAGACTATAGTCAAGTGAAATCGTTCGAAACAGCAAAGATTAGAAAGCATTGGTACGACAGATGTCACGCTCACATATTCGACGGTTGCCTTGGACGGGATTCTAGATATCGCGCCACCTCAAATTTTGGCTACAGAATCTGTCATTATCTGCGGAAAGGCATAGGATAGAAAAGATGAAAACATGTCAAAATACAGAGGCAGAGACGGCTTCTTTAGAACACTAAAATATTAAGAGGTTCACCATAATCCCGTAAAGTAAAAAATTGCTTCGACGAATTCACGCTAAATTCCCTCTGAAATGATACCAAATGCTTTGAAAGTTCCCTCAGTAAAACTTTTTAAAACATTATTAAGACCGACCGACTTCAAATGAACAGAAAACAAGAGAGTTCATAGTACCAAGATTCAGCAGACAAAATACATGACTGCTGACTTAATAAAATCGACAGCCAACATTAATTAACTGGTAGGACGAGTATTTGCATAGCTAAAGAGAAAAATAGATACGTTTTAACGGGTGTGCAGCTAAAAGGGGAAGATTTACGTGTGCAAAAGGTAGAATTCGCCACTCCTGAGCAGAAATGGGAATGATGATAAACAAGGAAGCTTTACGCACATCGATTTTTCAGAGATTTTAAAACTGTGGCTGTCATTGAGAGGAGACTCACGTTCGCGACATTATTTATATCTGATTATTAAAATATAATAAAACTGCCAATTGCTGTGAGTCATGCATCTAAATAGGGAATAACAGAAGACAAATAAAACTTCAAGAAAATGAACTCATGCTAAGCTTTGTCCTAAAAATGACGAGCAAGAACTCTGACGGACAATGGCAACACGGATTCCCAAAACACTCATTCTCACAATTCATCATCGCCCTTCAAATTATTCATAACAAAGTACGCGGGTCAACTAAGTTGAAGATGAGGATTACAACAACAGTCCACCAGAGTACTCGCTGCTTACCCATAAGTATTAAAGTAAACCATCCGAGCATCCATATACTTTAATTAATGTTCAGAAGCAATAAAATATGCATATTTACACGCCAGAAAAAACTGGCCACAT
The DNA here is from genome assembly GCF_028554725.1 of Zeugodacus cucurbitae. Classification (NCBI taxonomy): domain Eukaryota; kingdom Metazoa; phylum Arthropoda; class Insecta; order Diptera; family Tephritidae; genus Zeugodacus; species Zeugodacus cucurbitae. Next base: position 43,488,672 of record NC_071671.1, on the reverse strand, counting down.
CTCCGCTAACTAAGCGTAGAGCTTGATGTTGGCCGTTGGCCGCAACTCCCCAATGAATGTCAAGTGCGTGGCAGCGTTTAGCAACAAAGCGTGAGCGACAGCAAGAATGATTACACAGTCGAATAGATGAATGACTGGCGATATTTTCATGCCCTTTGAGAGCAGATCATAGTAAAGTTGCGACTTTGTGTAAATGAGCCCTCAGCGAGCGAGTGAGCGAACGGTTTTATGTAACTCCGCGGCGGACAGCTCGCCATGCTCGGCTTCAACTTAACTAATAAACTTCACACAAAATGCACGCCACAAAATTTAATGAGCATTACAAAAGCCACGCAGCTACACAGCCACGACAAGATAAAGTCCAAGTCCGTAGACGCCGCAATGTAGGCAATAAAAAATGTGAAAAGCCAACTTAGGCCAGCGTTGGAGGAATAAAGTTTAGTCTGATGGCGACTGAGAAGAGCTGAGTGGTGCTGGAGCGCAGAAAGCCGCACTCACGAACAAACAAAAGCGAAAATTGTGAGAGAATTTTGTGAAAATTGAATGCAGTACGCAATAATCGTTAAATGGTGCTCCACATACAAACAGATATATGTATTCTATATATACATACATATATGTATATGTATATAGTATATAGAAGTAGAATAAAAGTTTCTAAAAAATGCGGGCGTGTTGAAGCTGTCGCGTTGTTGTCGGAATTTCGTTGAAATAGGCGTTTATTTGCAGCGCTTTATTCGCGCTTTTCCATGGCAATTTCCTTTTAAAGCTTCGCTGGAACTTTAAATAACTTAGCGCGTTAAATTAAGCATGCCTTGTTGTTTTTGTTGACTTTAATTTCACAACTTTTTCAAGCGTTATTTGTTTTTGTTAAGTCAGCTGTGGCATTCACATGCCAACTTGGAGGTTGTGGCTTATTTATAAGTATAAGTTCAAGAGAGTTGAACAGAACAAGTTATTTTTCAAAGTTATTTAAAGTACAAATATAAAATTTAATATATTAAAATAATTTTGATTTTTTTTAATATTTTTGTTCTAATATAATTTATATTTGTGTGATCACATTTGTATATCGAAAATTACTAAAGTGCATTAACTCACTAACGAAAAACATCAGAAACGCTGAATTTCACCGAAGAAAAGACAGATGCACTCAGAAAAAATGGACATGGCATTGTCCACTTATGGGTCAAAAACCATATTTTAGAAACTAGTTGACCGATTTCAATGAAATTTGGAGCTTCTAATAGTGTGCTTCTGTACCAAAAATTATTAAAATTGGGTTCCCTTGCTCCCATATAGCTAATTATAAATTTTTCAAAAATACGGCGGGATTTGTACCTTATAACAAATTCGGTTAATATGTGAGATATCTTAGCAAATTAAGTGAGGGTATAATCTTGGAGTCTTAACCTTTCCTTATCTGTTTATCAATATTTATGATCTACCCCTGCCTCCCACAGAAACATCGCTTACCAAAAGTTTTTTCATTTAAGAAGTGATTTGTGCTTTAAATTTTGATTCACGAGAATTTATTCGAAAAATTATAGATCAAACCAAAGCGTATGAGTAAATGAGAAATATAACATCATTTTGTATCCAATATATGTACATATATGTACAATAAACATCCAATATAACTGAAAATAATCTCATAAATCCATCATACAACTTTGTAAAAAAATATTAACTGAATCATTGCACAAAAATTAGTTGTTCTGACCAAAAAAAAAACACCTGGCCACATTGAAACCCGTCACCACAAATGGAAATAGATGGGGCACACTTTGCATTAACCCCAAGATGACATTAAACTATATTAGAGTGTAATATTCAAGAGACGAGGGAGCCAACGGCCTGCCAATACATGGAGGTGACTATTTGAAACAGTAGCGAAATAATCTGGCCGTCCCTGGAGGCAAACCAAATTTCTTGGTTTAAATGAATTAAATTACAATATTTTATGGAAGACCTGTGCTCCACCTTGGAACTTTGGAAGAATATATATAAAGGGTGATTTTTTAAGAGCTTGATAACTTTTTTTAAAAAAAAAACGCATAAAATTTGCAAAATCTCATCGGTTCTTTATTTGAAACGTTAGATTGGTTCATGACATTTACTTTTTGAAGATAATTTCATTTAAATGTTGACCGCGGCTGCGTCTTAGGTGGTCCATTCGGAAAGTCCAATTTTGGGCAACTTTTTCGAGCATTTCGGCCGGAATAGCCCGAATTTCTTCGGAAATGTTGTCTTCCAAAGCTGGAATAGTTGCTGGCTTATTTCTGTAGACTTTAGACTTGACGTAGCCCCACAAAAAATAGTCTAAAGGCGTTAAATCGCATGATCTTGGTGGCCAACTTACGGGTCCATTTCTTGAGATGAATTGTTCTCCGAAGTTTTCCCTCAAAATGGCCATAGAATCGCGAGCTGTGTGGCATGTAGCGCCATCTTGTTGAAACCACATGTCAACCAAGTTCAGTTCTTCCATTTTTGGCAACAAAAAGTTTGTTAGCATCGAACGATAGCGATCGCCATTCACCGTAACGTTGCGTCCAACAGCATCTTTGAAAAAATACGGTCCAATGATTCCACCAGCGTACAAACCACACCAAACAGTGCATTTTTCGGGATGCATGGGCAGTTCTTGAACGGCTTCTGGTTGCTCTTCACCCCAAATGCGGCAATTTTGCTTATTTACGTAGCCATTCAACCAGAAATGAGCCTCATCGCTGAACAAAATTTGTCGATAAAAAAGCGGATTTCACATTTCGAACCGAACACTGATTTTGGTAATAAAATTCAATGATTTGCAAGCGTTGCTCGTTAGTAAGTCTATTCATGATGAAATGTCAAAGCATACTGAGCATCTTTCTCTTTGACACCATGTCTGAAATCCCACGTGATCTGTCAAATACTAATGCATGAAAATCCTAACCTCAAAAAAATCACCCGTTAATACCGAATATATATGTATGTAGAAAATGCAGTACTCTTTATTTTCAATACTCATATATTTGAAGTGCCTACAAGCGCTACTTTGAACCAAATGAAAATTTTATGAATAGAGTTCTATTTCAAAAGAAAGGCTACACATGGTAAAATAAATCACTTTGTGAATGATCGGTTTTACGAATGACCTTTACATAATCCAAGGAGGTCATATTCACATAATTCGGAATGTCGACTCTCTTTGAGAGACATAACAATACATTTACATAAATTGCCTTCATCATCTTAAAATTTAATTTCTTAGGAGAAGACTTTACAATTTGAGAAAAAAGTTTTTTTTTAGTACAAAAAGTTTATTGAATTATATATACATGAATTATGAATAAAATATTTACCTTACTAAAATGGTCTATGAGTGTTTGGTCACCTTTAACTTCAAGGTTGTCCTATTGTAGAAAATGTGAATAGTGGTTAATTGGTTTCCATACTTATTCTTTCTACTTGAACGAACTCTCTGGTGTTCTATGCCTTCACATTGTCCGTGGATATTCAGAGATTCAAGGCGCCTCGGGGAAGTTGCTTTGAATACATGCTCGGAGGTGCTTCATTATTTGATATATTCACAAAGACATGCCTAGAATTGGTTGGGAATCAAGTCTTCGATTATAGTACGTACTTCCAACTACTACATATAAATTCTCTCTTCTAGTTAAGAAAACTGTGTAAAGTTATGTAAACATCTACTTTCACAACCCTCCTCCCTGGCAACCGACTGAGCCTACAATTTGTGCTTTTAATCACAGCTATGGGCCGCGTAAAATTTAATCTACAAATGATTGATTACAGACAATTTAGAGTAATGTCCTTGCCAGTTGGCGCTTGCTATTTGCGGAGCACTACCAGCAATCTGCTGCCACGTTTGCCTAGCAAATGTTAAGAATTGCTGCGCTCGAATGCCGTTGCCATTGTTGTGAGCTGTGTCCTTGTGAGTTATAATGCGGGTATATATCAAGAAATGCTCACAAGCACACACATAGCACACAATGAGGCAAGATGAAGTAAGGAAATAGATAAAAGCTTGTCTATGGCTGGTGTCTCATTGTGTTGTTATTATTGCATACCTTAGCATTCTTTATAATTGCCGCTTTTTCGCATCGCTCGACGGGGTGTTGTTTATATTAGCTGCTGAATGCCATTGCCACATTGTTGTCGAGAATTTTACCGCTGCTTCCGCTTTGCTCCACTCTTTCCTGCTAATTTTGTATTTATTTATTTCTGTCTCTTATTATGTTTTATTTTGAATTCGAAACTTTGCCGGCAATTGTCTTCATCCGATTACCGTTGCATATTGCTTTGTTTACGACAAATTCATTGTAACTTATGCGTTTATTCGCTCCTCAGCTCAGTCCACGGCTCAGTTCGCAAGCTCTCAGCTATTCAATTTAATAAACAAATTCTTATATAGATGTGTAGCAATGAAAGTTTTTAAACACTTCGAGAAATAAGCACATAACAAAAATGCAGTTGAAAAAATTAAAGCGCTCTTCAAGGCGCATAAGGTGGCAGGGGTATTTGTCACATTGTCGAGGCGCGGCGCACTGCGTCTGAAGTAATTAGCCATTTTCGCATTGTCTATACACACTTATATATACACATTAGGGTGGTTCATTTAAATTTAAACAAGTGACTTTTCATGAACTCACCACTTAAACGAACTCAACGGTTCACAGTATCTGATTTAAGAAATTTCTCTTCACATTTAAGAACCATCTTACTATACAAGAATGTATTTGTTCTCTTGACTCGGTTTAGAGAATCAAAATTTATTTTTAAATTCAATTTAAGAACCACCCAACTTTAAAAAATATGATCTTTATTACTCAGATCACAGATTCTGATACGAAAATTCCTTCTCAGTTTTAAGAACCACCCTACTGTACATAAATTTATTTATTTCCTTCCCTCGCATAGCTTCGTGTGTATGTCGCTATGGACGCTCCCGGCTTTCATTCATGCCTTTCAATCTGCACTATGGTTATTTTATCATTGTCATTGCTCCATCTTGAGCACCATGTCCTGTGTAGCAATATTACATCTTTGCTTGATTCGCATTGCTTTTCTTTCGTTGCTTTTTTCTGCTTATTTTGTTGTTGTCTTTGTTCTCCATCATATTGTTTACAAAATTAAATTCTTTTATGTCGTTGATCCATTTGAGCTCATGCTCAGCCGTCGTCCTGCATTCTGTAAGTAAATTTATTTATTTCTATTTTTATGTGTCCTTTATGCTCTGTAAATTACAATTGCGCCAGTTTATTTAATCGCCAAATTAAAAAGCGGCACAAAATTAGCGTTGCTCTGGGAAGTCGTTAATCATGGTTGCCGCACTGCAGCTTGTCGGTAGGAATATATACTAACTTAAGTTGAAAAGCCCTTGGTTTTGGTCAGTAGTGAAACTCAAGATTAAGGCTTTATGGCATAATTTGTTATTGAGAAATATCCATATATTATATGTAAGGTATCATCATCTATAAACACAATAAATATGAAATGAAATTGAGTGATCTTGATGTGTATTTAGGATCCGAGTAGATCCAGCTTGTAGCTAGGATCCTGAAAAATATGATATCGATATTCAACAGTCCAAAAAACTTATATTTTGTAAAAGAAGGAATTAGGTATTGTTTTTGAGGCCATCATAGAGCACTTAGCTTAAGATCTCATCTTCAGAAACTTAACAAAGCGAAATAAAAGAAAAGAGATAGCAAGATATGAAGGTCCTACAAAAGCGCATTAAAATGGCAACTAATCCTTTCTTGTGGTGATCTCGACCTTCGTGAAGGCAGTCCAAAACGGGATTTAAGATCAAAATTTTTCAACATATGACAACTAGTAGATCAGTATATAGCTTTGTTCATACATACTATATATTATAAGCAAGAGTTTTAGACAAAGCAAGTGATTTAAATATTTGAATTCGAAATTGCTTTCAAATCATCTCGACAAACAATAAAGCCATTTGCGTTCATAAATATTTCTGTTTATAGGCAACCACTTGGTTGAACTAACTCATATCCTAGAATATATTCTCACTGAAATTGTGTAATTCTAGAGCACAGAAATAAAAACCGTAAAAGTTCATGTCAAGAACTTAACTTTCACTTACTTTGTTCGAGGCAATATTGGACATCAATTGTAAAAAAATAAAAAAAGTTTTATTTCAAAACACAATAATTTAGAATATCTTTTCTGCGTCATGCTCATTTAAACTTTCTAATCTAATGCAATGGACATTGTCTTGAAAGGCGACAACCAACTTGATATCTCAGTGATACACATCAGGAAAATAGTGTCACAATGATATGTAAGAGTTGCTCGAAAATATAAATTTGCACATCCTTCTCCGTGACAGCCAGAACATGCAAGAGACAATGAAAATATTTCTAATGGCACTTGGGTGGAAGATGGTGAAAACTTTACCGTTACCAAACACAATAAATAAGAATAGTTCATATGACTTAAGACAAAATATGAAATATAAATGCCAAAAATAAGATATGCTCTCGTAACTGTTAAAAATTTAGCACAAATAAACTGAGTTGCACAGATCGTTGAGCAGAGAGCTAAATAACCAGGCAACAACAACAACAAGAACTGCAAGGCTTAGACAAGTCAAGGCTGACTTATGTCTTACGCCATATCAGTTAGAGATGACTTTTATAGTTGCTAGCATTATAACGGTATATATATTTGAGTGCATTTGAACAATTGCTATCAACTAGTGTGCGTGTGTGTCTGTGTGTGCTTCACTCGCTGGGGCATCAACTTTTATTCTTTCGCCGGCAATAATATTCACTGCACACGCAGTCAACTTAAGTGAACTGAATTGTAGTAGTAAAGCGAATACCGAGTCCGGATCAGTGAGGTGAAGCGTGCAGTATTGCCATGGTGCAGCTTAACAGTACTCTTTGTGTTATTGTTTTTATTGGCTGCGACTCTCGAAATCCCAGTTCAATTTTAACGCTCAGGCAATGATGTCAAGAAAATTCTACGAGCTTATTTACCAGACATCTTTGGCAATATTCCTCGTCATATCCTGCGCTCTCTCTCTCTCTCTCGAAATATGCAGTTGCCGGGTGTATGTGTGTGTGGCGCGTTGGTAGCGAGATTGTTATTGATTGATTGCGATTATGGCAACGATGATGTCAGTCTGTATTATTCTTTGCTCACGCGTACCCACCATTATGAATTATTCAGTTAGGAATATCATATATGTGGGAATTGAGTGTTTTTGTTGCTTCGTGCTTGTGAAGGTCACATTAATCAAGATTTATAGAGTTTAATACTTTTTATATTTGTTCTAAATAAATAAGAGAATATTGAATTAACTTTATAGATTCGGTTATAGATTTGTTAAACATATTTCGAATTCGTGCCTTAGAAAATCATCATCGAACAATGAAACCTCGGTTCGAGGAAACGCTTTCTACTTTAATCATCAATTTTCCCAGATTTTTGGATAATACTAATACCAATGGATTGTTACAACTTTCCACACTTACAGAGTCATGTTTTATCTTTTGGTAAGTATTTTCAAAGACTGAACAGCTCCAAACACTCTCGTAACCGATATTTATTTCTAGTAGGTATGGAAATACATTAGGAATAACAGGAAAATGTTATAAAAATAAATAATTCTATACTTTTCCATTACACTTCTCACTGAATTCTTTCAGACCTTTTTAGTGCACTTTATTTGTGCAAGGAGCATAGAGCCATGTCTATTGTGGAAATGAAGTACATAACAGCTTTACCCGCTGCCCGTGTAGGATCTATGATCCATGTTATCTCTAACGCGGCTTTGTCGACCGAGGACTTTCAAACCGCACAGAGGAAATTATGTTGCCTACGTGTCGTCGTGTCGACAGAGGGTCTCTGTCAAAAGCAGCACCAGGATCGGAAGCGATGGTCCTATCAGTCATTTGTCTTAAACCACCAGATAATAGAATCCAGAAACAGAAATAATGGGACTTTTTCGGAAAATGGCTCATCGGGAAACTACTAGACCTTTGTTCAAATATTTTCCTGACAATGTAAATATCAAATATACCGTGCTCTTTCATATTCGATAAAGGGTTTTTATGATTACTGATCATAGTCGTCACTCTACTACACAAGGGAATAAGCTTGTATTATATTACCAACAGATACTTATATCTTCCATGAATATGACTGATATTTTCCATTCATTCAAATAACAGAGCAGTCACGAATACATGCCTCCACAATCTTTGGCTTTTGGATAAATTTTCTCACATATACATAGATGATATCTAACGATGAGATATTTCAAAACTAAAAATTTCTTAGTTGGGTCCGTTATTATACAGTGCTAGTTAAGATGTTTCAGTTGACGGAGGATTTCAAGGACGATCGTTAGAACTAGGAAATTATTATTCTGATTCATATGTTTTATAATCAGAATACAACACTGGAACCACTTTTCATCCAACTAACTTTTAATTTATTTGAGAAGTAGGTGAGAGATCTAATGAAATTCAAACCGCAGAGTTTCGACTTGAAATAAACGGGGAGCAGCCAACACGTTGCGGTTTAAAGCAACTGGATTCCACGACATTTTAAAGAACCACGGATCAAACAGATGAGAGTTGTTGAAATGTTGGTAGATCCTTTCATTGTATTAGTACGATCATGTTCAACCTTTATTAAATATACACCAAGGTTCTAAATATATATGTCTCCAATCTCCTAAATTACATAGCGTTTTCTTATTTGTATGATACAAGTTGCTGTGACAAAAAGTAAGCAAGTATTTTATAAAGGCTAACTGATTTGAACAAGCTTGGTATTTCTAATTAAAGAACATTTTCACACAGCCGTAATCCCTCAACGCCGTCTGCAGATTGATCAAATGTCAAAGGGCAAATATTATATTGCATTACATTTCAAGGACGATTCCCTTTGCATACATTCAGATGGAAAATGAGAAGGAGAATAATATCAAACTCATTTGTAAGACAGCTACGAGTGCATTATGCAGCTTAAATGTAGATGTGTTTGTGTTTGTCGCTAAACTTTACCAACATTTTTTCCGTCACACAGTTTCTGCTTTTCCATTTTTTCTCTGCGCTTTCCACACGGTTTTTATCGTTCGAGCAATTTAAACGACACTCTTGCACATTAGGGAAAATGTTGAACACGATAATATTATATGCACGCTGTGTGAGCGCTGTGCGAATATAATCGTGCTGAGTAAAAATGCACGAAAACACACACAAACACACATGTTGAAGTGTTTGTGGGAAAGTACATTTGCGTCGATTTGGAAATCACGTTGCTACATTTGTTTGTATTTCCATGTGGTTGGCTCCGCGTGTGTAACTACTGTCTCTACACTCACATCCTGTTCACCTGCCAGTTTCCGTATCCGCTTTCCGTTTGTTCCGCTCAAACGTACGCATGCAGCTGCGCAGCGTACATAAACGAGACTTAGTCAACTGCATTTTTCGCATCTACTTTTACCGCTCGCTTCGTGTTGCAATAGCAAATTTTTAGTTTTTTTTTTCTGTTCGTTTGATGTTCAAACAATTTGCATAGTTGTTAGACGCTAAATTATATAAGGGGTTACACATATATAAGATTTTGTCACAAGTTATTATCGGTTTGTTAACCTTATAACATTTTGTATACTATTGTATAATAGCAAACTTCCCTGTGAGCTGATTCTATATTAAATATACCTTGAAGAAGCTTAATATTTATATCCTTGGAAGGTGTCGATCTTCAAGACTCTCTCGTCGGAAATTTACCTTTCGCCTGACCGCAAGCTACCGCACTTGGACCATTATTAGGCCAATTGTGCTCCCCGAAAGTACCCTAATTAGCATCACCTGAACAACTCGGTCGATTTAACGATGCTTCTGAGTTTTTTCATCCGAGCTGCCCAATTGCTTTTAGATTAGAGTATTGGGAGCCACGGAGGGTATCTCTTCTTAACACTGCATTCTGCCGATTCTACTATACCAATTCTCTGCAAATGCCCTCTTAGAGGTAGGTGCCCCGTGATAACCTCTGTGATACAGCTTAGTTCTCTTTTGCTCAAAGTAACAAGTTTTTTTGTCTGTCCAGTGTCAACTTTACCCCATAGTAGTTTAGTAGTACGACCCATGTTGCACATGTTCCAGGATCTGAGACGTACCCCTAGCATCCATTGCTTTAGGCAGCGCTAGATAGAACTGAAAGGTCTGGGGCAGTTTAAGGGAGCTACATTCCCAGCTGCGCCTGAGCGGACCAACTCATCCGCCTTTTCATTTCGTTCTATATTTATATGACCGGGTACCCAGATAATTTTAACTGATTTTTTAGTCTATTAATTGCCGCATAATCTGACGCAGTGAGACTTCGTGTTGACGCAGCGGATATCCTTAGATGCAGCTTGGCTATTCACAAAAAAGTTGATGGACCAGTTTGTTTGGGCGCAAGCCCACCTAGCGCCTACCCTTAGTCCGACATTCTCAGTTTGAAATACGGAGTTGTAGTCGTTTAGTTTTAAGCTGCTTTCTGTATGTGGGTCTTACAGAAACCGTGACATTACTTGTGGAAAATTTGTCAAGATCGGGCTATAACTTCCGCTACCTCCCATCCTTTTATATGTAAAATATAAAATATTATGTAAAAATTAAGTGAGCATATTGTCTTGGATATAGTTTACCTTGGTGGTGAAAATGAGTGAAATCGGTTAAGGAATTACCTCAGCTCTCATATACTATATATGATGATTTTCGTTATTCTATTCGACTTTTTGCCGAATATATGGGTCGAATTGTGGGTATCTTAATAAAGTTTCGTCATAAAGTACTACACACCTTTCGTATGTACAAATTTGTCCACCCATCACAACTTTCTACAATAAATAAATTTTTTTCTTTCTGCGTATTTTTTCATTGAAAATCCATTTATTTTATAAGACATTCTTACATGTTCCACAGTTCATAATTTCCAAGTGCTGAACACACACATATGAAACGGGGTGTATGTAGTTGAAAACCAAAAGCTTCCTGCTGATATTTATTTTCATCGCATTTTCTTATTTGAAACACCATTATTATTCTTTATTCTTTCTTTCTCATGTTCATGAGTACATGAACCACTGATGTCCCTGTGAGCCTGTGAGTGTATGCAAGTTGTAGTTTCTTTTCCTTGCACTCACGCACCAGTGATCCATTCAATGTACAATTTTCAAACGCATTTCAGCTTTTTCGTTTCTATTATTTATTTTCCTGCAATATTTTTACTTTCCTCTCTCCTCCCGCTCCATATTTATTTTGCACTTTGAATTGCAACAAAGCAGCAATGAAAACTAAATGTTGTAACGCTCGCTTATCTGTACATTTTCACAACGACTGCACAAATGCGCATTCAATGTTATATCAGCAGTGGCAAAGTCGATGAAGAAAAGAATTGGCCAAGCAGAAAATGCTACTAAGCTTGATTCACTCAGCAAAAGCAACTACGGTACATGGAGCACCAACTGGAGGGTGCAACGAAAGTGCGTGTGTGCATTTGGTTTGAACTTAATATGTGATTGAAGCTAAAATAATGTAAAAAACAGTTAAAAAACTGTTGAAGGGAAACAACACCATTGAATTAGAGAAATCGAGGAAATATAAATTAATGAACTTAGAAGACAATTGAATGGACGAAATAAAAAAGAAAGACGCTCGCTAGAACAATAAAAATATTTTAAACAAGAATCAAATACTCGTATAATAGAGACGGAGAATTAAATTCAAGTACTACGGAAGATTATATGTATTTGCAACGAATAAAAGGAGGAGAATACTTGCGGATGTCTCAAAAACTTTTTTATACTTTAACATTAATTTTTACTACCAAGTAGCATACTACTCGAAATATATTTTCAGCAGATCGATCCGAAATAATTAAGATCTGTTGCATCGTCATCGATGGGATCCCGGGTTCGCTATCTCCTGGGGATCGGTAGATCACCTCGGGGGTCCTAAAAGAGTGTGCTCCGGTCTTGAAATCTTCTGAATCTTTTCGTAGAATTTCCGAGCGTTACCCTTGTCGGTCAGCTTATCAATGTCTTCATAGTATCTAACCATCCCGCTCGTGTTGTAGTCGATCGCTACGTTGGAACGTGCTCTCAAAGAGTAGAAGTGTAAGTCGAGGAGAGAAACCTTCCTTTTATTTGTTTACGGGCGTACTTTGCAGCACAAAGGCGGATGAGTATCTTCGCTTCTACAAGATAGTGGTCCGAGTCGATATTAGGACCTCAGAGCGTACACACATAGCAAACACTAGAAACATGTCGTCCATCTATTACAACATAACTGATATGGTTGTAAGTTTTTTGATCAGATGACAGCCAGGTACCTTGATGTATTTTCTTATTCTGGAATCTTGAACAAGAAACAACCATATTTTGGAGCCGGGCGAAGTCGATCAGCCTCAACCAATTTGGCGATGTTTCGTCATGGATGTATGTTGTCTACTCAGAGGATACTTAGTCTAAGTCCGTCGTGAGCTGCTTAAGCCACATGCAAAAGAATATTTTCGGACGAAGTGAATGGCAGTCAGAAACTGAACTTCTACACATAACCCCACCCTGTTAAAATTACAGTACCGTTCTTTATTATCTTTAATTAGAAATTCATATTTACTGAATAATGCTAATATATCTAAATTATAATAGGAAATCCTAATATTAACTATATGGGAGCTAGAAGAGGTATTTTTCGATTTTACATACCTTTGCCACAGAAACACTATTAGATGAAAATATTCCTTCTGAATTTCTATAAAATATTGGAGAAATCAACTATATCTTCGGTAAAAAATTATCCATAAACAGAGAGGTCCTCATGTTCAGAATATGGGTCCTTGAAATGTTGATGTCCGATACCGACAATTTTTAGAAGAGCGATGGCACGCTGTTAATGTAGTATTAATAGAAAGTTTCATGCCGATATCGTAATTTCTTCTTGATTTATTCACTATCAGTTTGATATGCTCGTATATAACTTTATAACTATCTCGATTAATTTTAGGTGTTACAAACCACATTAAAGTTTTCTAAATCAATTATTTATGTACTCACGTTTGTATTGGTTTAGCATATCGTGACGACGATTGGCTTGGGAAAGTTCGGTCCTTAGAGAATTATGATTTGACTTCTTTAGACTACATTTTGTAGATGCATATGATGCAAGGCTTTGCTATGTTATATGGTATTCATAAGATGCAGTCAGATGTATTAAACAATTTTTATTCCCCTAAAGAAGCATCCATTAAATAATAAACTAAATATTTCTTGCAACACCAACGTAAATATACACAAATTAATTTTTGGCAACTGCCACGTTAATTTACATAGCCTTGAGCGCCCTCTTCTAATATTTATAGAAATTTCATTTTATTTTTAAATAAAAATTTTGTAAACAATAATTAATTCAAATCATGTTCCACCTACTTGCACTGCCACACAATAGAGTGTACCCCTTCAGTCATTAATTCTAAAGACCACCCAGTGTTGCGTGAAAATCTCTGTTTTCACTTTTTTGGCAGCATCTCATTTATGTATTCCATATGAGTTAGTTTTTGGGCACAGGAAGCGTAACTGTGAACGAATTTGTGTCATCTGCATATGCCGCATTTTTAGCGAATGAGTACTTATAATTCCGCATGGGCAAATTAAAAGACAAACCCCTGAAAATTTTGTAAAGTTGCTGCCGACAAAAGCGAATACACAAACAGGCCAAAATTCATTGGGGCTACGCGAGTAAGAGGGTGAATTGGACGAATAAAAGTAAATCTCGTACTTGTAACACGAACATTCCGCATCCCTCACCAACACATGTTCCTGCACATATGCTATCATTTTGCACACATAGATTACGCAGAGAGTACACGGCGACTGCAACAACAGTCCGAACACCTCAACCTCAATAACCGCAACATGCAATGCACTGGTTTATATTCGCTTTGCGGTTGCTTGTGTTGCAAAGCTGTTCGTGATGGCGCTGTTGCCGCTGCTTCGGTGGTGGATGCTGCTGTTGTAAAAGTCGGCTGTTATGGTGCTGATGATAATTATGATGAAGCTGTTTTTGTTGTTGGTGTGGCTAAAAATTTTGGTGAAGTGTTCGCAGAGATTGCGCCGAAAATCCTCTTTAATTTTCAAATACCCAATTTTTCACAAGTTTTCAACATACCGTTAGCGTGTTTTTTTTTGCAGTTTTAGCGCACTTTTTTCAGCGCAGCAGTTTCAATTCGCGATTAGCAGGCTTTTCGCTGCCAGACGCACATAAATGCGTATAAAACACGAGGAAATCAAGCGTAGAGTGCACAGTAGTCGAGAGTGTGCCCATTCAGATTGTCTTTTTAGAAAACTAAGAAATTCGAAGAACAGTTTTTATATTAATTGAACTATTGAACCAGTGTTTATTGGTTGTTTATTTTAGAGATTAATTGAATTTCAAAATAGAAAAGTAACACTTACTGAATGCCCCCTTTCAAATTTAGATGTCATATATGAGCTTCTCGTATCTTATGTGTCTTGATCTGATTCCAGAAAGTGAAAACTCGTAATAATTATCAACTTTGTGGAAAATCACGACAACAGGGTATATTCGACTTCGAAGACTAGATAATTCTTTTCTTTTTCATTGCTACAAGTTTTAATTTTGAGTTAAATAAGATTTAATGTCAAATTTTTTAAGTTTAGAAAGTAGTACAGTTTGTAATTTTTAATATTTTCACAACGTGATAGAATTGTGAAACTTTACTAGAGATAAGTATTATAGTTATATACAAGTGGAGACACCCAAAAAGGTATTTTCTTCAAAAGACACAAGAATTGATCTCGCAGTTGTAGGACAAATGTTACATGAGACAAAAATCTTTGAGTGAATCAATATTTGAAATTTAAGTTTTCTGTTTTTAAGTTAAAAATCAATTCGGAGTTTTAATGAATCACAATTTTTGTTGACAAAATGCTGCTGATACCAAAAAATTGCTTAATGAAATTATTAGTGAGGGTCTGCGCTAGACAACATGTCTGAAACAGAGGTGACGAGACCGGCAGAAGTCAAATAGAGATAGTTACGGACGAAGAAACAAAATAGTTTAGATTGGCCGTAAAAAGGAATTGATCGAAATAGTTAACATTCTAAGGATATGAAAGGGTGTTTTGAACATTATCTGTTAATCATACTGATGATTTCGTAAACAAGGACATATTCCTAATTTTTATTCTCAGAGGATGATCGCTGGAAAGAAATTTAAAATAAATTAACAAATAATAATCGAAACAGAGACTTGCTTCGAACAGAAAGCTAATCGTACTACATCTAATATCGACAAGTTGGAGGATTGCTATAATCATCCACACTATACCACAAGCATTGGACTAATGTCTTTTCTTTTGGACTTGTCTTTTCTTTGTTCTTTAGAATTTTAACCAAAACTTAATCAAACAAACTCTTCAATTTTCCCAAAATCCTTCTGAACACAAGCCACTGTAACTTCACCCACTTGTATACCACTAAGCTATGCCACTTCTAATGTATGCCAATCTTCCACGGCTCACTGCCGACACGAGAGAGCCTGCGAACATAATCACTTAAAATCGCGCACAAAAACACACCGTTAGTGCATACCTGCATATGCATGTGTGTATATATTTTTTATATATCCTGCAGAGTACACGAAATTTGTGGCACAATTCATACAATTGCTAAAAATTGAGAGAAAAAGCACAAACACTGCGCTGCTGCCTCCACTCATATCACATCGCTTTCAAAATGCCTGGCACTTCAGCGAAATTCATATGTCTCGCCCTAACATGCAATTTGAATTTGAAACTGGCTCAATGTATGCGTTTATGATTAAAGTGAATACCACTTTATAACTGGGTGTGTAGTTGTTGAGTTTGTTTGCAGCGTTTGAAGCATGAATAACTCAACAGCGCACTGCACGTTTGTTATTACTCAGTAATATATATATATATATGTGTGTGTGTGTGTGTGTGCTACATGATAATGAAGAACGTATCACATTCTATTTATTATTAATATGGCAATACTAGCAAGAGGTTCGGCGGGTATTGTATGGAAGCTGACCTACCCCATATGCAGCGGCAGTATCTGTATGAACATCGACATAACTACAAAATATATGTGTGTATGTGTAGGAGCATAAATATTTATATACAACTGATAATCCTTTCCAGCTACAGCCACATTAACCTGCTGCCTGTAGTTGTAGTTGTAGCTGCTGTTATATATTTGGCATCTATTTCATTTTATTTGCCATAAGTGTTACATATTGTACAATGTGCTGATTTTATGAGTGTGTGTTAAACATGCAACAAAGTTGTTAATTAAAAGTGTATATAAATAGTGGCAGGAATGCGGCCACATAATGTGAAGAGCAATATTTTTCCGGATTTTTTGTTGCAATTAAATATATACACATATATGCTCCCATATTTATACAAACATAAATCTATATATGTGTGTGTAAATAATTATAGAAATGCTCTGCTGCATATTAGCTCACTTCGAAACACAGACAAACACATACAAATGTATATATGTATGTGTATGACTTATGCTTGTGTCAGAGACAGTTGCTTGCAACACCTTTAACACGCTCTGTGCCTGCTGTGGTGCACTTAGCAACCACTCAATTTTCCGTTTGAGTTATTAAACAGCACATGGAGGAACTTCAGAGTTTCTTGAACTCGTTGAAAATTGTGTAAAACGAAATGAAATTGCAAGAACTCAACAAAGTAAGAAAAATACTGAGTGAGTTTATTAAACTTGTGTCGAGAGATTTAAAATAAAACTGTTTTTTTAAAAAAAGAAATTAAAAATATAAGCAAGTGAAAGAGACTAAAGTAGAACTTAAGACAGTGGCTTAAATATTGGACACTAAGTTCTGAATAATGTCGTTGCATACTTTTAGGCTCAATAAATTTCTTAAAGTTGAAAGAAAGCTGCATGGAAAGCTTGAACAACCCAGCAGGAAATTAGGGGCTTACATAAATATAAATATTAGATGATGTTTTACTCAAATAGATTTACAGCTGATATTTTAAAATTTTTATTGAAATGCTGTATCCTCTGACAATGTTGGGTTCAGTACTTCCTTGTTGTGATTTGATAGAACTTTATTAAAACCGTATGTTGTTTATTTATTACATATGCACCTTTATTTTGCTGAAAGAGGAAAAATATGGATACAGTGACTCACGAAATTGATAACGCTATTAATATACCCAATCGATTGTAAAAAGCTAATAAATATTTTGTTGTTTTTTAAAGTTGTTTTCTTTTGTTATAAAGGTATAATAAAAACAAGTAATATTTCATCAAACAACAATAACTAAAATCAATAACGAAACTAAATGTAAAATAAGTCAGTGTGATAAATTGTGTGACTTAATATAAGCAGGGTTAAAAATTATTATTAGTACTTCGTATAACCACCTTTAAAGTCTATAACTGAATAGAATCCCACACCAGCTGCACCTTTGTTCAATGGGCCAATTCGCCTGCGACCGATTTTTATAATATATTCCACATGTACTCGATGTTGTGAGGTGCTGTGAGTTTCGGTTTATTATCCTGTTGGAAGACAATGTCTGACCCATTTTCAGTCAAGTATCCTACAGTGACAAGCAAATGGTTGCGCAAAATCTCCATATAGAGCTATGCCATCATTCGTTCTTTAATTTTCGCCAACCTACCAACACCATTAGTCCCCACACCATAATGGAACCCCCTTCAAACTTCAGCAATTCATAAATTCTGAACGCTTATGTTCGATCGCAGTAGATGGTAGAATTAAGCGTTTGGCCATATGGAAGCATCTCATAGTGGATGATTCTCTTCCAATCCTACCAAACACACAGCAAAACCTTCCCGGCTTGGCCACTGTTGGGGCCAGGCCTTCGACCACGACCATTTTCGCTTGATATAGTCGTACATATGTGAGCCTTTTTCCTTCCCAGTCACATCCGCTTCAAAAATGGGTCGAATTCGTTCCGTTTCAGCAGCATATCGCAGGCGTTAATTCGCTCCAGAAGGTTTTTTTGCGTCAAATCATGCGGCACCCAAACATTAAGCATTTTTGTGTATCCAACCTTCTGTGGATGGTTTAAAATGGTTTGGTGACTAGCTCCCATCTTCTGGGCGATGTCACGAGATGCCACATGCCGGTCTAAGTTTTCCATGATTTGATCGGTATTCGCCGTCACAGGTCTTCCGTCGGCTGGGTTATTCATGGTGTCATTTTCACCCGCTCTGAACAATCGAAACTATTCCTCCGCAGTTCGAAGTGATAGAGTACCATCCCCCAAAACACTATTAATATCACGGAACATGGGTTATGTCAAGACTTTTCAAAGACCAGATACGAGCTCTGTAGCTCGGTAGGGAGGTATTTGCTAACCTAATATGTTCTTTATAAGATCACATATAATAATATTTAAGATTTATACAATGATTTAACTTCATCTTTTATTTGACATATCGAGTCTGGGCCTTCATTAAACGTCATAATGAAGATATAGTAGGAAGATGCATACATATATAGATGACAGGACGAATAATTTTTCGAAAATCTGCCTATCCGTTAACTTACTTGATAATTGAGATATCTTGTTGAAACTTTCTACAGATCAGCCAGATAATGCTAAAACGAAAAATTTTTAATATGGTTCGTGACATTAAATCCTTTGGACGCAGGCTTTGGAGGTAATCTGAATCTAACCTGGCCTACCTTAATAAAGGTATTTTTTATTTAATTCCATAAAATTCCACAGACTTATTTGGTCCAACAAGATATGATTAGTCTAGTAAAAAGGTATAAAAATGATTAATATGATACTTCGATAAAAAGAAAAGGCGCAACAACTTCTTCTAATCCGTTTTCCCTAAATTATATAAGAGATTTACAGACTTCATGCAAAGTAAAATCTACTTGGGTGTAATATACAGAGTTAGTCAAAATTATTTCCACATCGGACGTTTTTTTACATGTTTCACAGCAAAAGTCGCTTGTTGTTGTTGTTGTCGCAGGGTATGTTGTTGTAAACCTTGATCTATTCCCGAGAGAATGAAGTCGGTTTGGCAAGAATAGCTAGAAATATGGCGGAGAAATGAGCAAATGAACTGAAGACTCGGAGTAGTCAAAAGTATTTACACACAACATGAACTCTATTATCCTGTTCTTATTTAATGATAACTATAACATTTTAATGTTCAGTATAAATACCAGTCAATACCAGCCTGCTTTATGGTCCGAATTGATTCAACACAATTGTGCGCTAAGTTAACAGTTTATTTAGACCAAATGTCGGTAATTTCGGCGTTTTCGGTTATTATATCAATTGTACTCTGATATTTAACGAAAGACCAATCACTCTGACTAAAGTTTTGGTCAGGGCTGTGCGGAGGTCAACTTGATTTGCTTCATTTAAAACTTTTGAAGGTAAAGATCCTTCATGAAATGGAGCATTGTCCTGTTGTAAAATGAGGTCAGTAGTTGGAAAAGGCCGACTAATCACTACAATGGCATGGTCATGAGAATACGGATATATCCGGATGATTTAGGGTCACTAAATTAGTACCAACTCTCCAACACAGAAGTAAGGAAAATTTCCCCAAAGAATAAAAAAAATCAAAAATCATCACTCTCGACTCTATTTAGCGTCTAAGCTGCATTATTCTTCTTCTCACGTGGTAAATGCATAAAGCGTTTACTAAAGAATCCCTGGAACAAAAAATCAGCCTTATCTGTCCGCGACAGGCTTTAGGATGCATTTTAAGGCAAATGAGAGGCATATCGCTTTTTTTGGTTTCGGAAATAAAGCTTTTTTGGTTTCGGAAGTGGTCAACTTTATGCACAACGTATGTATTTATGTTACTATTTTTAAATGTCCTTAGCAGTGTAGCATCATTGGCTGTTCATGCAATATGCTGATTCGATGATGCTGCAATATTAAGAGGACTAATTGTGGGATTTTGTATGACAGTTCCTACTAATCTTCTGCAATCTGTTTGAATTATCACAGGTTTCCGCCCAATTATCTTTAAATTGTCCTTGCAATACTTCGTTTCCTTCTTTTTAATAACATTATTAACAGTATTCCATCAAATTCTATAAATTTTAACTAACTCCGAAGCCTACACCCGAGTCTTAAACTTAGTAACAGTCTCCAATCTAGTTATAATCGATAATTCCTTTGTTTTCGACATTTTATTTACCAATTTTTATATTTTAAATCTGAGTTAGGTAGTTAAGAATGCAATAGAATCAAATTACTACTCTTGCTTAAACCAAATCCAAGGATAAAGGTTAAATCGCCGTGTGTAAATACTTTTGACGCAAAAAAAAAGTGTGTAAATACTTTTGACTACTGCGAGTCTTCAGTTCATTTGCTTATTTCTCCGCCATATTTCTAGCTATTCTTGCCAAACCGACTTCATTCGCTCGGGAATAGATCAAGGTTTACAACAACATAGCATTTTGTTACCCTGCGACAATAACAACAACAAGCGAAAGCTTTTTCTATGAAACATGTAAAAAAACGTCCGATGTGTAAATGATTTTGACTACCTCTGTATATTTAAAATTTAATATCTCTCCTTTCTGCATAACGAATGCTCCGAAATTGTACAATAATAAGCAATATTAATGTACATATATCATTTCAACTTTCCATTACTTCATAGCAAATAAGTAAATATTGAAATTTCTATACTAGAAGTACTTGGCTTTCAAGCTCTTTCATTGCTGTCAGCCACCAGTTAAAATCCTTTTAGCCTTGACAGCTCTTTTAAGAAAAAAGTATTCAAAACCAACGACCATTTCGCAGTGCCGTTAAAAGGAAGTCCTCGGCCTTGGACCAAATAGCAGCTAGTGTTTTCCTATTAGCTGACACTTAAAAATCGTCCACGTGCCAACGACACTGTCAATAACAGTGACAATGACAGTCGACAGCTGACATGGTCAGCGAGTGCGATACGCAAATGTGAATGCCGAGCAAACATAGAACACAGCACCAGCGGCTGATACCAATTTCAGCTTCAGTTTCAGTTAAATCAGTGAAATATACGAAATTTCATTAACTCAACTGAGGTCAGCTGCCGAGCACGCGTTGCGTTGCCGCAGCCTGGAAATTCGTTTTAGGTACAACGAATGGAACAATCCTCCTTATGCGTTCGGATCGGCATTTCGGCGTTAAGCAAGTGTCAGCGGAATGCAGCGAAGCTTTATGTTTGGCATGTTAAGTTGGCCATTTATCAATTGTCGTGCTGGCCGCCTGGTGGCCTGGTGACTAGTGGCGCCACCGAACAGCTAGAGAGTGGAATCAACACAGAAATAGAACACCAGCTAGTGAGATAGGAAAAGGTTGGGCGATGTATAGGCGCTGATTAGTTTTTGAAATACTCAGTGCGTAATCTGACCAATTGACAAGTATTTGGTAAACAAACAAACAAATAAGGAAATTGGAAATCGTTTACATTGGAACCATTGCGAATTGATGGTAAATTAAAATTGAGCATCGCGATTTAATTTAATTCAAAAGGATAGACTCGAAATGCAGCAATGTGAACTTCTATATCAAATTTCAAATCGTGCTCTCAGAAGGATATTTAAGGAATATAGCTGTAATTTAAATTTAAAAGAGGGTCGTTCAGATACCTGTTTTTAAGTTGATAAACGTTTATCAGATGAATTGTTATCATAATAGCCGAGGGGACGTCAATCTTATTTACTTCATAACACCAAAATCTTAGCATTTACAGAAATAATAGATATATTGCAGAAATAAGAATGACAAACTCTTCCATCATAAATCCGATCTTGAATTTGGTCAAACGTCCAAGATTTTTTCTTTCCCAAGCACTGACACTACCTTAACACAGTCTCTTCCTGCTATAACTCTAAAACTAAAGTTCTCAAAACGCTTGTCAGTACCATAAATCTGTAAAATAATGGGCCTAATCATTGAATCCGTTTCGATCGAAAAATGGTTCGATTCGATCGAAAAATTTTACATGGGAATCATTGAATCCGTATCGATAGTCACATTTTCGATCGAATTGAACTTAGTTACCGACGCGATAAAATGCTTTCCGCGGCACATAGATGTCACTAATTTCGGAATCATTGATACCGCAATATCGAAAATTTGCATCGAAATCAATCCGTTGGTGAGTGTGTTGCGGAAATTTTAAAGAAATGGAAAATTTGTAAGTATTTATATAAAAAATTGTTAATGACGCATTTAATTATGTTTTACATTGAAATTTTAGAGATAAGAGACAAAAACACACTAATAAAACACAATTTGAAGTGTTAGTAAATGAAATGAAGTTACACCCCGACATAGCGAAAGGTTTTTCGCAGAGAGCACCAGGCGATTTGAATAGTTTTTGGGAAGAAATATCAAATAAACTGAACGCTTTAGGTCCTTCAATCAAGGACAGAACTGGATGGAAGAAGGTATGAAAAATCATAATTTGTAAATTTTCGGCTATTAAACTTCTTTCTTAACCTATAACTAGGTTTGGACAGATTTTAAGTTTGCAACAAAGAAAAAAATGGTAAAAAATGCAAAACACATTTCTGGAACAGGTGGTGGGCCCTTCAGCCAAGTTTCTTTAAGTTCACTTGAAGAGGAAGTGAGTGTTATACTGTCACTCAATACATCAGTGAAGGGCTTAAAAGGCATTAACAGTTTTGGATGCTTACCACTCACTTCAATAGAAAATATCCCTGATGAGATTCCTACAACAAGTTGTGCTAGCAAGAGACCAGTTGAGTCAATTTTTTCCCAGCCTGACATTGAATTGGTTGAACCTACATCACATATGACTCCTGGTCAGGCAATAGAATCTAATGTGGATGCCGATATTTTCTGTACTCCACATAAAAAGAACAAAACAAACAAGATGGATCTTCTTACAGAACAAATAACGATCCAAAAAAAAGTGGAGACAAATATTTCAAAACTGCAGGACACGCTTGTGAAACATCAAAAAGAATATATTAAAGAACAGTCCGACACAAATAGGTGGCTTAGAAAACTTAATGAAACTGAAAAGGATAAATTAAAGGAAATGAAGCGACATAATTCCGTCATGGAAAAAATAGCAATAGATAAATTAGAAACCAAAAAGAAAATTTTAGAACTAGAACTTGAACATTTAAATAAGCCATAAGTTTTTTTGAACTAACAAAACATTTCGTTTTAATGAATTTTTATGTTTTTTAACTTAGTCTAATAAAAATGAATTCAACATGTATATTAAAAAATATCTAAAAAACTATCTCTTATTCTACTTGCTTCGTCGGTGGGCATATCATCTAAATCATTGTCATCATCGATGGAATATTCATTTTCAGTTGTATCCAGGTATGGCTCATTAAAAGTTTCGTTAGAATTAAAATTCAAACGAATATTATGCAATGCACAGCAGAAATTAACAATACGCGCTGCTTTAAATGGCTCGTAATGTAGACCTCGTTCACTGCAAAGGCAACGAAATACAGATTTTAATAAACCTATTGTTTTCTCAACAAATATTCGGTCTTTAGCATGATTTCATCCATTTCCAATATGTCTTTTGAACTATTTCTTAAATTTCTGCGCTCACGACGAATTTTTACACAATTTTCATTTTCACTATCACTATCACTTAAATTTAACGCGATTGTATCCATTTCAAATATTTATATAAACGAAATAAAAATTCCAGACAATTTAATTTTTCAAACCTGTCAAACTTACAGTCGACAATGAAGTTTGACATTTTTATTTTGTGGTAAAGCAGTTTATCGACGGAATGAATGATTGCATAAAAATTTTCGATCGAAAATACTTATCGAATCGAAATCGAATTCGCTGCGGATTCAATGATTAGGCCCAATGTCTAATCCCCATTTTTCAGTGGTCGTATATCTTACCAGAGATCTCTACTATTCGTGGTATTTTTACAGCTGGAGTAGTATTGCTAATAGCTTCATCTCTTTGTGCGGTAATGTAGAGTTCCAGACGGATCTGTTACAGCATATCTTTAAAAGGAGTATTTGTATGAAACACGCCCCTCGAACTTGAATTAATAAAATTTACCGTATATGCAGATGGAGAACCATAAGTTAAACAAATTTTCCAATACAATATATTTTCTAATATTTCTACATCCCAACCATACTAACATTCACATTTCAAAAACACATTCCTCTTTTTTCCGAAAATGTTTGCTTTTTACGTAAGTTGGATATATGCATAATCACAGAACTTCGTCATTTCTCATTGAAAAACTATACATATACATTTGTATTTTTGAAAGTGAAGGAACCTCTGGGAGCTATATCAGCACCGAGTTTTATTGGATAATCTATATTTTAAATAGGATTATCTCGAAGAGAGACCAATGGATAAACTGAGAGACCTCGGAGTATCGATTCTCAGCTTCAACATGTGCAACATGTCACAAGAATACACCCGTTGGTAATGAACAACATCTACAAGACTTCATTTTAGGTGAGAGGTAGAGAAATATAAACTAGCACAACCTTTTCTCAGCATTTGCAGAGTATGATTCTCCTTGCATACAAATTTCTGGCAATGGGAAAGCCATTTTCAATGCTCCACAAACGGTGCTAAATCAACAAATGTCGGTGGCAAATAGCTATGCTGACAATAAACACGCTTTTGAGGTAATGAAATGCGCAAAGACGCTCACGACTCATTACACCCGCCGCAGCCCGGGTCGGTTGGTTCTTGACTTTAATTTGCATTCACATTTTATAAACATTCGACTTTTTACGACGCTTCATAAAACGCAAATCTATGGGCGTTTTTAGTGTCATCTTCAGCTTGCTGGTGAAGTTTCCCAAAAATGAATCACACGCTGCAAAATATCAACAGAAAGTTGGCTGCAATAGCATACAGTCATGCTAATATACGAGTACAGAAGGCATGAATAGTGAGCATAAATGGATTTTCTCGTAGGTGCTAAACTTTCACACGCATTCATTTTGGCTGTGATTCAAATGAAAGTGACGCGGCGCTTGTCAATGCATTCGAAAGAATTTCACTGCATTTGCGTGTAATTTATCGTTTGGTCGTAAATACGAATGTGCAGCACATAGCATAGCATAAACACCAGTTGCGGTGCGTGTGCGCACGTTTATTTCACCCACGCCGTGACATTGTCGCGCTCGCGCACGTAATTTAGAACAATATCACTCGCACCCAAACCAGAAAGGGGCCAAGTACATGCCATCTCTGTAGAAATACATACATAAATACACATCGAGTTAGCTATTACTCGACGACAAGGGCACATATACTCGTACCTTGTATGCACGTGACAGTCAAGCGAATGCGCGCCAAACTTGCCAAATGTGTTTAGTTGGCTACATGATTGCACTGTGCGAGTGTTGGATATGTTCTTGGGAAAGTTTCCGTTTTAAGGATGCTGATTGTGTAAATGCATGATTTATGCGCATACTCGTATGTATGCCGTCGAACAGTGCTATTTCGAATTATTAAGATTTATAAACACGTTAGAAGATCTAGAGAAAGTGGGAATAAGCACTGATTGCAAGAGACGAGCGTTGAGATTGAGGCAAGAGGGTTGTGTGCTACGACATCTACTATCATTGCCTTTTAATTCATATTTTAGTCTAAAACGTCAAACGGACTAAAAAACAATAGATTACTCGCGCGGGCTTTTGAGATGCCTTATACTTATGTAGCTAGTCCGTGCGCCTTCAATTGGCAGTGACCCGAGGTTCATCAATCGACTTACGAGTACGTTGAAAAACGTTAACCAACTGACAGATATTGATTTTTGACATCCATATATTTTTTTGTAATCTGTACACCTCAGCCTCCAAATGTGTTCAATTTCGCTCTTGGATCGCCTTCGAAGAACGAGTTTGTGAAAATGACTACCCTTCATTTGATTCCAAGTAAGTTTCTACAGGATCGGACCATAGATAAAAAGTGTTGGATATATTGGTTCATGTAGAATTGCAAAAATGTATGGAAGTCATAAATTTAGCCCCTTCAGTTCGAACGGAGGAAACAATCGCTGCTGTAGCTGCTGCCATACAAAAGAAAAAAAGTAAGATGCCGCACATGCATCAACGAGCAGGGAGGGGCATTTAAATTCTATTATTTTTAAAACTAATTAGCTATATTTAATAAAATTGAATGAGCTTTAACATGAATAAGAGAAAAATGAATTACATACACTGAAAAAAACAAATTATTTGAGTTTATTAATGTAGCGTAGCAAAATTTATCAGCCACCCTGTATCTTGCCCTATCGAAGTAGTCGAAGAAGTCGAAGTAGCTATTCCGTATTACTCAGTTTGGTAAAATTAAAAAAAATGCAATACTCTTATTATGTACTTTGATTGAAAAATTATTTAATTTCTAATTACTTTTTCCAAGAAGTACTCAGTGAAACAGAAGAATGTAGAGGCACTTTGAAATTGAACAGCCTAAAGAATAATACACAAGGTCATTGCACTAGCACAGCCGAAATTTTTATACCCAGCGTGTAAAGGTTTAAGATATCTTCATTTAAGGTAAATATATAAACGACGTAACGTTTGTAGCACCGAGTTACGTAAATGCTATTAGATCTGATTGTGGGACTTAGGGAACTAATTATGAGCCTACCCCGTGGGTGTTAAGGGTAGGTAATCGAAGAAGGATAACCTCAGCATTCAACATACTAATAGCATGTTGTATTCGTCGTAGTTCACGCAATAATGCCCGAGAGAAATAAAGCTACAAGATATATAAGGCAAAGCAGGATTATGGTCCCTATAAACTTCCCAGATCCATTCTGACCTTCAAAGGGTATTTTAAGTCATCAATATTAGAGGAAAATGTCAGACATGACGTACTGGCGATCTTTCAGGTTAGGAAATATTGAACTCTCTACTTAAAAAGAAATTAACTCGTAGAGATTCGCTGTTGTCGATTTATTTAAAAATAACTATAAAATTAGAGCGTTTAAACTAGTACCAGGCTCTAGAACGGTTATAACGTGAAAAACAAGACCCAGAGCTACAACAGCTGGGTATAAAACACTCGAATGTATCTCGTCCACCAAGTCAAGTTCGTATAGCAAATCGCGCAGACATAGATACGCAATTGAATAAACACAACAAAGGCAAATAGGCATGCGTGATTAATTTCCCTTTTTCTGCCCGTGTACTATGTGTGTGTTGTTTGGCGTTCATTCAAAGCTTTTATTTTCCCTTTTATTTCATTATGGCTTTTTCGTTTTTATTTCTGTAATTTCTCCATTTTCACTCTTTAGCGATACGTAGGCTCGCACACAGCAATGGCACTGTGATTGTTGTCGACGCGCTTGTCGTCGCTGTTGTTGCCCGCTGCGCTGCTGCGACGACAACACCGTCATGCAAATGCAGTAAACAGAAATTTAATTAAATTCTAAACACGCAGCTGTTACCGCAAAACAATTGTCAGCTGCGAGCAGCCATACTCAAGCAAATTAATGTGCCACTCTGTGGATATATAGAACGGTATTTATATATGTAGATATGTGTGTGGAGGGATAGGCAAACACATGCGAACTTTGACAATATAGACCGATTTCACACAGGCAATTTTTGTTGCGGCAATTCTTAGCTTTATAGGAGAGGGGGCGACCAAGGGAAGCGAAAGAGAGAGAAATTCTATTTATAAAGTTAAGAATTGCCGCAACAAAAATTGCCTGTGTGAAATCGGTCATAGTAGACGACACCGGCGCCGCCATGCAGCGAAGCACAATGCCACCGTAGAGAAAGAAGGCACAATGTGCAACATTATATAGAATACTCTTTTGTATGTGTCGCAAAGCAATACACACACACATATTCATATACGAAGCTTCCAGCCTTCATGTGTCGCAGCAGCGCTTTGAAGGTATGAAAGTGTCTGCCGCTGAGCTGTTGAACTGCGAACACGCTATAAAACGATTTTAATTGCATGGCAACACACTCACACACACACAAATGCACATTAGCCAATACAGCCGCTTAATTCATCATGACATCTTAATGTACAACGCGTTTTTTTTTACAGCTTTAATGAAGCTCCATGTGTATATGCGTGTGTGAGTGTGTGTGGCAGTTACGCCGCTCTCATGAGGCAGCAATGAAAATACTTGTATGCACTATGAAGCTTTTAACCGATAGTGCCGTACACAATTAAATTAACGTGCTACTAATGAACGGTATCAATTAATCACATTTTTATCTACGCAGCAAAATCGCTCGTGAACACAAAAATATATATACAAGTGTAGTATAAAATATGCTGTGGAATGGAAGCCACCTTACATGGAGCGCAGAGTTCATTGATTGCAGAGCGCCCCCGCGGCTAGAAAAAGTTAAACGCACACTTGCTAATTAAGGTCATATTGGATTTGATCAAATGTTTTGACTTTAATTGCATTTAAATGGCTTAGATCAGGTGTTGAAGTTTCGAAATCGGTGAACTCGAAGGACATGCATATAAGGCAATTTGAGCTTGTTATAGTTAGTAGCAAGTATTTCGTGAAAATTGTGACAATTCACTTCATGTTTTAGGTAAGTTATTGTTGAAGTGAACATCTGTCATATAAAATGAAGGAAATGTCTGAGCATTTGTTCATTACTTAAACTTTTTTTCGAACTGAAATAGTACATCGAGCTTTCTAAATTTGGATATCATTATTTATAATGACTAATAACTACCCTTGACGTCCAATTTTTCAATACCTTTTTCACATTAACTCGGTAATGACGCACCAAATATTGGTTTTCAACTGGCCAGTCGTAATATCGTTAACCACACAGACAATGGTTTAAGGTGCGCTCTCGTGAAAGATCGAATTGGACAGAGCTATAACGTGGCCATATGTGGTTTCAAAATTTTTTTTTCTCAACCAAGTAATTAATTCCCATTTAATTTGGATTGCTGAAACTATTTAGCGCACAATCGATAAATAATAATGTCGGAAACCAAGGTGCCGCCTGATTTTCCTGGTGTATTCACCATCAGTGCTGAAAAATGGTGGTATCGCCGATCAAATCACAATAGACAATGGTTTTCTCAGGATCCAAGGAAAATTTTCGCATTCCAAAATTGCTAATCTTTTTGAGACTTTGTAGCAAATATCAAAACAGTTCGAAAAGTTTTAGAAAAACACTGAAAAAAGATATATTAATTAGAAACAAGTAAGAAAGGCCTAAGAAATCCAACAGGTACTACAATGGACTGAGTAGGCAATTCAGAAGTAAAGTCCTCTCTCGACGAACCAAACTCAAACTCTACATGTCCCTTATTATTCCCGTCTTGCTTTATGGTGCAGAAGCGTGGACGATGTCAACATCTGATGAGACGGCACTAGGAGTTTTCGAGAGGAAAATTTTGATGTATGGTCCTCAGAACATTGGCAACGGCGAATACCGCAGACTATGGAATTATGAGCTGTACGAGTTATTCGACTACATTGACTTAGTTCGAATGCACAAAAGCGTTCCAACTTTGAAAGAGTTCGATACAGTACCCGTTGATGGAAACCGAGGAAGAGGAAGACCTTCACTCCGTTGGAAGTATTACCAATACAAAGGAAGAATGAATAGCGCGCTGTTGTAAAGTCGGCTACAACCCCGTATGCATTGCCTACGCCAGTTAAGCAGATGATATTGACGAACATAATTTGGCCCATATCTTCTTCGGCAGTCAGTCCAATAGAATAACAAAAACCGTTATATTGTATATGGAGGCTGGGATAATTCCTGGATCACTTTCACTCCTTTTCAGTATCAAGTTACATTATATCTAAGATTACACGCGCACTTAGTTTTGCTAAATACAATTTTTGCAGCAGATAAGAACGCTAGTAGAGTGCTAACAGATCGTTGTCTGCTTGGAAGACACGCCGACAAACTGGGTATGAATACCATACAATGACTACTGCTGTTGTACGAGTATATGTTCTAGCGAATGCGAAGCATTGTGCAGGAAAATAATGGCACCAATCGGACGGTGTTTTCTTGATGATATCTCCAGAGTTAGGTATGTAGCCCCGATTTTCCTTCGCACTGAGGCCTTGAAATGTTATAGTTCCTTTGGATTTTTCAAGAATTAAGAAATATTGGAGATAAATAGGACCATCACGGATTTCTATCTACAATTCATGTAATGCTTCTGGGAAATCGGAAAATAAATAGCCTGATTTAAGCCGCATTTAAATTTATTTCAGATATTACAGTATCGCATATCATAAATTGTAAAATTAAAGTAACCACTGGTAATTTAACAAGCAATACAAAAAATGTTCGTATTTTTATGAATTCGCGCATTGACCAAATTCTCTGGTTACAACAAAAATACACAAATGACAGTACAACAAGTCAAATGTGCAGCTGTATATGTAAAGCTATGCGCGTATGTCACTGCAAAATTACCCAGAAAATGAAAGGCATGCAATGCGCATAACAACAGTTATACAGTGGTTATAACGAAAAGCATCAGAGGCAACAAAAAGTAAATAACGGCAACAAACTCATCGCGCATTAGCGGACAATGCGGCAGCAGCATTTTGCGGCGAAGCATTGTAACAGCTGGCAACGCTTAATTGATTCCGCCGGAAAATTCAAACGCAAAAGCCACATTCTAACACGCATACAAATACACAACAACAGCAAAAAACACCAAAAAACATAAAAAATGGAAAACAATAATAGAATAATTGCCATAAAAGCGCAATGAAACTATTTTTTGTAAATAAAAATGTGTAAATCAGCGAAAATCTGACGAGTGTGCCGAAAAAAGCAGGTCGAATTGCCGGCTAAATGAAAGCACTCACACACACACAAACGCCACTAAGCGCTTCTAACAAATGCTGGCATCAGCATGCGTCGTATTTAAATGGGTCTTATTTCGAAGTAAATGCCATTGAATTGGCTATAATGCCGCGACTAGTTGCAGCGAGCTCTCGCTCCACGAGCCACGATCGGCAGCATGACTCCATTTGGTGCCCAGCGTTTTGGCTATTTATTGCGCTAAGTAGTGTGTGCCATCTGCCATCTGCTGGTGCTTTGATGTGCGAGCTGCTTCATTAGTAGCCACAGCATAGAACTTATTCGCTGGTGTGTGTGCTGTGCGCCACATTGGCTGGCAAATAGGATTAGTTACGGATTAGGCAGACGTGCCGAGCGAATGCGGCAACCCAGTAAAGAAATTTACAGCTTTCAATTACATACACACACATTTGTAATTCTTTAACCGATTCTAATGAAATGGGCTTATCAAATTTCATATCAACCTAATTGGGAAATGATTTGATATAGATGTGTGAAATGTATGATCTCATATAAATATGTTGCGGAAAACAACTAAATAGGATAATGACCATGCCTACATTCCGTTTAATTCTATAAAATAGACCTCAAATGACAATTAATATATTGAAGGCGGAAACAAATGAAGCCAAATAATCGATTCCATGACCCATTGTATTATTAATATTCATCGCTTTAAAAATTACGAGTATTATATGTCCAAATACATATATTGTGGGACTTATTATCATTTGTATTTTAGGAAAAAGGCTGATGGGATTCATGGGATGACAGCATCATTTTGAAAATTTACAAAGAGGTCTTAGCCTTTAATTAAATTATTTGCGATTGCTCATTCGGAATATTTCAACCTTTCATGATTAAAGTTTACTGCATTAGATTTTTACATAGATATCAGACTTGAAACATTTCTTGTTGTTAGTTAATTTAGTAGTATAATTTTCGGTATGGTATGGCCATGAATCTACTTCTTAACTAACTTAATTTGTGTTAAAGTTACAAGACCTCATGTTAAACTACTGGTTTGTAATGGGTAAAACAAATATTGGATAATACAAAAAATCGTTTCAAACAAAAGTTTTTAACATTGTTTAGCACCTTAAAAATTTTGGTATACCGTTATTATAACAATATAATAATCAACTTTATATTTATCCGACTAGACAGTTTTTTTTTAATAAATATAAAATTGATTATTGTAATGATATTTGAAAAAAAAATTATCATCTTTTATATAAATTAAATCTTTTGATAAGTAATAGTATATGTACTATATTTTAATAATATAAGTATCGTAGACAACGCTTACGCGGTTTTAGCCGAATCGACAACAGCGCGCCACGCATCTCTCCTTTTGGCAGACTGTCAACAGTGACGTGGGAGCCAAGACGCGAATGCGCTGACTGTTTGCTTGATGGCAGGAGATATTTCGTCTTGTCCTCATTCACCACCAGACCCATTCGCTTCGCTTCCTTATACAGGTGGGAAAAAGCAGAGCTAACGGCGCGGGTGTTGTTTCTAATGATATCAATATCATCGGCGTACACCTGTAGCTGTACACTCTTATAGAAGATTGCACCTCCTCTATTTAGCTTATTTTTTTTTCAGCATCAGGTTAAAGAAGTCACATGAAATATGAAATCTTATCATCCCTATATTATTGACGCAATGACGTCTTATTTATCAGTTCAGTGCGATATCATTTTACCTCCGCAATCCAGCTTATATACCTATAATATATTTTATATACATAACTATTTACATATAAAATCGAAAATTAATCATTGTTTTTGATAAAGTTTATTTTTCTAGTCCTTGAGTGAATTAAAGATGGTTTCCAAACCGCCTGTGATTGATTGTTGGCATTCATGAACTTTTTTTCAATTTCGCAAATACACTCGAAAGTTTCGCTATGAATGCTGGGTGGCGCTATTCAGAATACTATTATAATAGGTTATGATATTAGTGATTGAAACACTCGCAATAATTGATAGTCTTACCTTAGGTTAGGTGTACAAAAGGTGCTCACAAATGCCATTATTTGTGGTACTTATGCATACATACATATATAAGATCTATTGGAAGCAAATTTCCGCTCATTTAGAATTTTTCCGCTAAAAATTAAACGGCCCCGTTGTAGAAAGTATGCAGAAATCGCTCGCATTAAATTCTCAATGAACATTCTCGGAACTTTTCACATTTTGATTTCAATTAATGAAGCTTTTATCATTTTGCTCTACATTTCACGCCAATCAAAGTTGTAAGCGAGTGCACTAGAATTCTACACATATAATTACGTTATTTCACTCTTACCGGCACACATACTCACAGATGTAGATACATACATATGTATATACGAATGGCAACATAAATTATTAGTTGAACTGGTTAGTTTTTACTTTCTAAAGTAATGAACGTGATGATTAATTGCTGAATGGCGCGGACAAAGGTATGGGCGGAGGGCACGCATTCGCTGCGATGCCAACAGCTGTGCCAAGCGGCGCATGCGCATGCGTGTCACGTCAAATAGCGCCCGCGCAACGGCCACGGCGAAACGCAAAGCTAAAGAGCATAAAAAATGCTCAAAAGAACCACAAATAAATAAGTGAGTTGAAATATTTGTGCGGCTATAACAATCCGCCGAAAGTGCACAGCCGTTAAATTGTTTAACGCATCGAGCATTAAATTCTTGTTGAGCAAAACAAAAGCGCAAAAGAAGAGCAAGAAATTACCAAAAAGACACATGTTAAGCGTATACAAATATAGAAATTTTGAAATAATTTGTTCCACATTTTGTTTCTTTTTCTCTTCTTCTCTTTTTTTGGTTTCTAGCTGTGGCTTCTTTTGCGCTAATTTCTTACAAAAGTGTGTGTGTGAGGAAATATGTACATTATAAGTACGTGTTTATAAAACGTGAAAGTTCTTCGGCATGAATCTTTTTCACACCAACTGTGCCCAGTAATTGCAGTCCATTTATTTGTCGGTCAAAATATAGAACATGCAGACACACACTTCCATTCACACATACTCACAGAGATAGTCTTGCGGTGTTTTGCGTGTGCGAAGCATTTAATTTTGATGTCTTTCTCATTTATTTGATTATTCTTTCGCACTTTAATTGATGATGCCGCAATTCGCAAAAGGAAAAGTGAAATTTGAAAAAACAAAATAGTTTGTGGTTTGTCTTCCTGTGATTTGTGAATATGCAATTAGATCAATCAACGCATGAGCAACCTTTGAGGAAATGTTCAGAGATATTCTGTCAAGAAACTTAAATTTCTTAAAAGTAAAAGTCACGCAAAATAATAATAATTTCAAGGAGCTATGCTCTGATGTAGACTGACCCACACAATATAAACAGTACTTGCAAAATATGAACGTACAGTGGCGAGCAAAACCGTTCGGATGTTCGCCTTTCGCCCTTTTCTAAAAATCGCCGAAATCGGACCATAGGTTTTCAAGGCCCCATACCATGTATCGAACATGAGGGCCTCTGAGCTTCTAATTTTTTTTACCGAAAATATAGGTGAGTCTCTCAGATATTTTGAAGAAATTTGTAGGGAATATTTTTCTTCTAATATTATGTCTCCGTGCCAAAAATGGGTGAAATCGGGTCATAATTTCACCTAGCTCCCATATATCTAATAGTAGGGTTTCCAACTTTCAATGGATTTTATACCATATATATGACGAATATGTAAGTCAAATTGTGTGCTATATTAATAAAATTAAATAAATAAATTGCGAAAGTATAAAATGTTCGGTCACAACCGAGCTTAGCTTTTCCTTATTTGTTTAATTTAATTTAAATTGTTGAAGTACAACTTCTTAAAACTGTTAAATATGACGTTGGGATCTTACAAATTACAGCACAATAGCAAAATAAAAAATAAACGGTTGTCGATCGATTACACAATAGACAAAATCGCCTTTTTTCTGGGTATTAGAACAAACAAAAATTTTCCAGGATATTGAGAAATAAGAAAATAAAATTGTATACTCCGATTTTCTAAAATCGAAATATTTGGATTCGGAGTTCGAAAAAAATACTTAAAAATGTTATTAATTATATGATACATCTCAAGAGAAATCAGTGTTGCAGAAGAGCTTAATCGGTGTTTAAAGGTAGCTGCAACCTACTATTCGAGAAAATGATACAGATAAAAACTTTCTTTAAAAGTATAAACCACAAACCATAGCTAATGATAGCCATACAACGGCTTAAATAACACCGCTAACTTCGCTTTCTATAAACTCAAAAAATAAATGAAGCTCATAGGCCTTGAGGCAAACTGTTGACGCCATCAAATAGAAGGTCACGGCACTTGTATTATGACTATTGCATTACCTATTATAGTTATAGCAAGCAATTCCGTGTAGAAAGGTAACATATTAATCGAGATCTAGAGTTATCGAGAAAGCGATGGAATGTTAATTGAATCATTACATTAAATATAATATATAACGTTCACACCTTAAACTGTAGTAAGACATTAAAAAATCAATAAAAGAAACAAATATAGTAATTCAGTGCAAACATATTCGACGAATTCATATAGCAATTACGTGCATAAAGAGTATTCTAGCGAATGCCTACAAAGTCCACACTACGTAATTAACATATACATATGTGCGTATATGTTGGCATATATGACTTGCAGCTTATAAAGTTAATTTATTTTCCTTGAAGTATGCCAAAGGCCAGATCATAAGCCTGTGGGCCGTACAACGCCTACCAACAGGCATAACGGCATACACACACACCCATGCATGAACACTCAAGCACATAGAGAGAGAGAGAGAGATGTAAACATATCTGCAAAGCCTGCAAGTCATACAAAGTTCCAGTCAGCCCTTCAAATTGTTATTTATTTAGTTTGTATGTGTATGTATTGGACCCAGTGTCTTTACTGCCTTTACGCTTCCCACCTCCCTGCCTTGGCCTAGGCAGGTATTTATGTACATTATGTGCCCGAGTTCATACATCATTTGGCATTACGAAGACATTTGCTTGCGCTGTTGCATTATTAAGCCAACATAATTTCTACGTGACTAATTAGGTCTGGCGAAAACCATCAAAACTGGCAAGTATTAAGATAGATAGCATGTAGCCAGACATTAAGGTGGCAACAATTTCTTTGTAATTATGCAATTTTAGCGGGAAATCTGAGTATGAAATTGGAATATTGTTATTGGTTTCTAAAATATATGAAAGCTTTTGTTAGGGGACTTTTAAGCTGAATATTACCTGATAAATAAAAAATATAGAAAATTATCACACCCTAACACTGACATTCATATGCAAAATTTTATTTTTATACACATACGTATAAATAAATACATTTGTAATCACCTGACATGCGCGTCATATTAATTCCAAACATTGATTTTGTACTTCTTATGTGCGCATAAACCTACACACCTACACATAATACCTTGGTAAGTGTAAGACTCTTGAAAGTGAAATTTAACTACGCAATTAAATTGCTGTGGAAGACGACGTTTTATTCGTATAATTTTGCCAATTACAAAATACTCATCATTTAGAGTTCGGCGAAATTTGTGGTTGCAAAGTGAAATGCCTATAAATGGTATATGAATATCACTAATTCGACCACTGCATATAATTAAAACCAACCGGCTCCAATTATGAATAACTACATTAGAGTTGTTCAACATTCGACTATTAAAAGTGCAATGAACTTGAATTGGTAGAAATTATTTAATTATTTATATTAAAGCTGTTGAAGTGATTGATAAATATTTATTAAAATTTGCCTGTGGTAAAATCGGAATCCATACAGACATTTGATCATCAAAATGGTCCTTATCATGCAAATATGGATGTCATCAATCATAACCTGGCATCTATGTTAGCAATTATTTAAAATCATTTGCTTGGAAAGCTCGAGAAAGATTTTTAAAGTATTTGAGAGTCTTTGTTCTGCGATTCTACATATATGGATGTTTGATTAACTTCAGAAAAGCGTTGTAGCGCTTTAATAATCCAATAGGGCCTTCTCTGGCTAACACAGCAAAGATATAAATTGTAATAATGGTATTGCCAAACACTTTCGAAGACTTATATAATGCACGGGGCAGTTTGATTTTAGATATAAAGATTTTAATTAACAGTATTTTGACACAAAGTTAACATATATCGCGTTTTTTTGGCCTATCAATAATGAAGTAAGGAGCTACAGAAAATCGTATTGCGCTGATTGATTTACATACATAAGTGTCGAAAAGCGCGAGAGTGAGCCAAAAAGCTTAGTTACGAGAGCTATGTGGGAAGGAAGAAGTCAATGGAGGATGGGTCGAAGCTAAGGGGAAGGTGGGAGGGGGAGTTTTCTGCAGAAAGCTTTCTACCAACACCAGCTTGAGGCTCCCTGACCATTGCAGTGTCTTCCAAGCAGAGGTCGCTGCGATTAAAGTAGTAGTGGACGCACTGCTCCGTATGGTGACCTCTTTTAGAGAGGTAGATACATATGTATTCACTCCGACAGCAGAGCGGCAATACTGGCATTGCAATCGATGACAGTACGATCTGGGCAAGTAAAAGTGTGTCTTAGATCCTTATCAATAGCTATTAGTGTGAGTATTCGGTCACCGCGGAATCGTTGGTAACTGTAAAGCAGACAAGCTGGCAAGGGAGGGACGCTGGGCAACCAGCACTTGTGCAGTGGCGTGGTCGTTTTGGCCCTCTGTGGAGCGTAATAGGTCCTTTCAACTGCTTTCTATGGGCAAGATCCATCTCAGCGCAATCAGTGGTGTGCTTACTGGACATTATCCAATGGGTATCCATGCATTGAGACTTAGGATCGTGGCAGATGCAAGTTGCCAAAGCTGTATGGAAGAAGGCGAGGTTAAATCATCTTAGCATTTCCTTCTCCACTGTCCAGCTTTTGCCAGACTGAGGTTGAAACACCTCGGAAAGCACTTTTTCGGCGATCCTAGCAAATTGGCTAGAATCAACATTAGCCGTCTAAAGAAATTCGTAACAGATTCTAAGCGTTTTGCTGAATCTTAAGGGTCATTGATCCACAGGGAGTTTTACTGGTATCAAAATGGACAGCGCTTTAAGCTGTCTAAGTGAGATCTTCTGTATTTGCGGAGATCTGCCTGCAAACCTAACCTAACTGTCTTCGATGGAGAGCATTTAATCTTCAATTATGATTCAGCTCCAGTAGTGGCTTAAAGACAATATTCTTGGTTTCATAGCTAATTGTCCGTTAGAAGTCCAGATTTGTATCCAATGGAATACAGTTTGTGATCCGAGTTTCAGAACATGGTTCTACAAATACTCCACAGACATATGTACGTATTAAATTGAAGTTTATTTATCAAAAATATGTTCAGATAAATGCGACTGCCAATTTTACGTAGGATCAGCTTATTAAGTGAGTAAAATTCGGTTTTGTTTTTGACTCTAATTTTACATTTTAAAGGCGGTAAAACTGCACTATCGTTAAGGTTAGTTCATCATTAAAATCTCTAATAATCCTATATATTTTCTAGAATATTGCTGACACACTAAATAAATAAATAAAATGAGGTTTTCCAGAGAATTTCTAATTCAAGTTGACTTTTGCTAGTAATTTCCTATTACAACGAAGAACAGCAAATCGAAAGAATTAAATAAATTTCCCTGAGGGGTATGCGCAGCGCAGCGTACAAACCGAAAACCGAAACGCCGCGCTCGTTCCAGCGAAGTGCAAGCGTCTGTGTTTTAACGACTTAATTGCGTTGTGCATTGCAGAACTACTTTCGTTTTATTGCCATTCCGCGTTGTATTTTACTTACGCATTTCTTGTGACAAGTAACTGAACTTTTATTTTGTTTTTGTTTTTTTGCTATTTACTTTCTTGCGCTTTTTTATTGTACTCGCATTGTTGGCCGAACAAAAGTGCTTTGACACTCGTTATTTTTATGCTTTTGTCTTCATTTCATCAAATTTCGGCGATTTCATCTCATCAGTCGCCGTTAACGCAGCTGTCGTCGCTGAGATTTCGCATTAGCATCGCAAGCTGGAACTGTCCGTCCGCCGGATACTTAAGTTGGCTGCTACCTTTCATTTTCTGCAGCCTCTATTTGAGTACGGTATATATGTGTGTGTGCGTGTGTTTGTTTTGAAAAATGCCAGTTTTATTGTTGGCGTGACTTTATGTCCGAATCGTGTTGGCTGTCGCATTTGAATGTGGGTAAATGATACTGCGACGGCAATTTCGCCGGCGGCAGCAACTTTCGATTAATGTAATAATCTGCAACATTAGCCGTTAACACCGCGCTTGCGGCAGCAGTTGTGCGGTCCACGCTGTTGAGCTGCTGTGCTGATGCTGTGTAAGCGGCAAAGGTTGTGGCGCTTTTCGTTGGCTTTCCGCTTTTACGAGTTTTTAAAGAACTTTCTTCTTAAATGCGATTTATTTAATCTTCATTATGGCGGTTTTGGCGTGGAATCACTTTTCCTGGTTGCTAGTTTTATGGCATTAATAATATTAGTTTTATTTTATTTTTATCTCTTCTTTTTTTATGCGTACAAGTAGTAGAGTGGCTTCTGGGGTTTATTTTTGCTGTGCTGCAGAAGTGGAATGTTTATAGATACTCGTATATATATTTTTGCAGAAATTAAAAAAAAATGTTTGTAGGCTTTCAGAAATGTGAATACTTTTATCTGACTGCGAGATATTATTTCTATAGTTTTGCTTGTAAATCAAAGATGAAGAT
The DNA here is from genome assembly GCF_028554725.1 of Zeugodacus cucurbitae. Classification (NCBI taxonomy): domain Eukaryota; kingdom Metazoa; phylum Arthropoda; class Insecta; order Diptera; family Tephritidae; genus Zeugodacus; species Zeugodacus cucurbitae. Next base: position 43,449,063 of record NC_071671.1, on the reverse strand, counting down.
AGATAAGGGGTCGAACGGTTTTATATAGATTTTTAAAACCGAAACTCATACAGAGAGAGAGCTAACAACAATATTATTTTAGCGGTTATAAGAAAATAAGCCAATATTAATATAAATACTACACATAGAGGGAATGAGAATTCAAGAAAAACATTTCCCAGCTTCGAGTGTCTCTACTTAAACGCATATTTGAAGATCTTCAATACATTAGCTATTCAGAGGCGTTGTACACTTGTTGGTAGACGTTAATCATCATCATCAAGTTGGCTCAACAACTAGGTGTCGGTTTTGGCAGCGTCAATGATAAGAGTTGTTCTCTTCTTTTTAATCTTCTCAAGAATTAGATAAAAAGATCTGTTATGGGTCGTCTTTTCTGAAACCTCGTTTGATATCGAACGGCTCGGAAAGGCCCTTCCCTATTTTGGCGAAGCTGGTGGTAGCGCACAGCGTCATTTTACACAGCCGTATTAGTTTTGTAGGTATCCCAAATTCAGACATTGCGGCATATTGGCGATCCCTTTTGGTGCTATCGAAAGCGGCTTTGAAATCGACAATAAGATGGTACATGGCGATCAGTTTTTCTTAGTTCTTTTTCAGGAGTTGGCCTATGGTCAATATCTGGACAATGGTTGATTTACTAGGTCGGAATGCACACTGATACGGACCAATTTTGTTGGCGATGGACTTCTTTCGCACTATCAGTTCCCAGCCGCTGTGTTTGAATAGCTCGGTTGATAGGCTGTCAATTTTAGGAGCCTGCGGCTTTATTGTTTTTAAGCTGAGGAATTATTATTCGAACTTCGTTATGGTCAGGTGGTGGTACGACAATGTTTTTGTCAACGACTGTGGATTCGGATTCTACTTCCATGCTATCGATGGGATTGCTGTCATTATTTAGCAAGCTCGAGAAGTGTTCCCTCAATATTCTTAGTATGCTCTAGGCATCTGCCAGCATATTGCCTTTAAAAGTCTCGAGCCAAGTTTCTGTTCGCTAGCATAGTTTGAAAGATATCAACAGTTAGTTCAACAAGTAAAGAAGGGCTAAGTTCGGGTGTAACCGAACATTTTATACTCTCGCAATTTATTTATTTAACTTTATTTATATTATATAATACACAATTTGACCCACATATTCGTCATATATGTAATTGTATAAAGTCCATTGAAAGTTGGAAACCATAATTTTAGGTTAGAAGCACCGAGGTCCTCGTGTTCGATATATGGGGCCTTAAAAACCTATGGTCCGATTTCGGCGATTTTTAGAATGGGGCTGCCACACTATTAACATAGTATTTGTGCAAAGTTCTGCACCGATATCTTCATTAGTGCTTACATTATATATGTATTGTAAAGTAAACTATTCAGATTGTCTTCAAAGTTCTGGTATATAGGAAGTAGGCGTGTTGGTGAAGCGATTTGGCCCATTTTCACAACATATCTTTGGGATGTAAGGAAACTATTACAAACCAAGTTTCATTGAAATCGGCTGAGTAGTTCCTGAGATATGGTTTTTGACCCATAAGTGGGCGACGCCACGCCCATTTTCCATTTTGTAAAAACATCTGAGCGCAGCTTCCATCTGCCATTTCTTATGCGAAATTTAGTGTTTCTGACGTTTTTCACTAGTGAGTCAACCCACTTTTAATAATTTTCAACCTAACTTTTATATGGGAGGTGGGCGTGGTTATAATCCGATTTCTTTCATTTTTGGACTGTATTAGGAAGTGGCTAAAAAAACGACTGCAGAAAGTTTGGTTTATGTAGCTCTATTGGTTTGCGAGATATGAACAAAAAACTTAGTGGGGGCGGGGCCACGCCCACTTCCCCAAAAAAATTAAATCCAACTATGCCCCTTCATAGTGCGATCCTTCATACCAAATTTTATTTCCATAGCTTTATTTATGGCTTAGTTATGGCACTTTATGTGTTTTCGGTTTTCGCCATTTTGTGGGCGTGGCAGTGGTCCGATTTTGCCCATTTTCAAAAGCAACCTTCCTATGGTGCCTTCCTTCTTTCTAAGTGTGCAAAGTTTCATCAAGATATCTTAATTTTTACTCAAGTTACAGCTTGCACAGACGGACGGACGGACGGACGGACAGACAGACATTCGGATTTGAACTCCACTCTTCACCCTGATCACTTTGGTATATATAACCCTATATCTAACTCGTTTAGTTTTGGGTGTTACAAACAACCGTTATGTGAACAAAACTATAATACTCTCTTTAGCAACATTTGTTGCGAGAGTATAAAAATGAGCAAAAACAGTTCGACTAAACGGAAATAAACTCTAAAAATATATGCAGTCTAAAATAGCGTTAAGGCCTTGAGATACGTACTAGCTGAAAGTATCTATTTTCAAAAAAATAAAATAGATCAAGACCGTTTCTCTTGGCTGTGCCAGCCGATATCTTTTCTTAAAGCAATAGGAAATGAGAGGAGTGATGCACCACACATTTGGTGTGCATCTCCAAACAATAAAAAAGTCATAAGAAAACCCAGAACACTTTATATCTTCTACCTATCTGGTCAAACAGATCAATGTATATACAGTGGAACTTCCATAACTCGAACTTTCGCATTGGCAATAGCGTTTAGAAATCAAATTTCATACAAATTTCCTTCCATAACTCGAAGTTCTCCATAACTCGAACTCTTGAATTGGCAATAGAAGCGAAATTTCTTAGAAATTTCTTTCCATAAATCTTTCGAACTTTTCGACCAGGGAAAAATACAAAAAACAAAATTTTACTATCGACGCAGAATTTTAAAAGAGTCCCTATATTCGTATGGAGGCTACAGGGATACAGACGTCAAGAGCCAAACAATAGCAAAGTGCAGCAAACAAAATTACAGAAAATATATTTTATCGTATGTCCATAAAACTTTTAGCATAGTAAATAAATAAAAATGTGTATAAATCTATATCTTAAAGCTTTAAGAAAAAAATTAATGAAAAATTCTATAACTCGAAGTTTTTTAGTGCATTATAGTGATTCGAGTTAGAGAAGTTCCACTGTATTTCTATATAACTTCTCACATATTTAGACCTTTCCCCTTTTTGACGATATTGTAATATTTCTTGCTGGCATAGCAATCTCGACGAATCGACTATGAATATTCCAGATGAGAAATTAAAGCAAGCGAAAATATTAATTTATCTCTTAATTAACACATATACACTGGTGGCCACACTGGTGGCTACACTGGTGGCCACATTAGGGACAAAATAAAGTTGAGTAAAACACGCGTTTCAGTTCAATGTTTTTAGCACTAAATTTTCGCCTAGAGACCCACTGTAAATTGCAACGGTATATTATAACTGTGCTCAAAAATGTAGCACGTTTTTGAGTGACAAATTTAGACACTTTTACTAAAATTCGGCGGTTTGATGAATTTATTGTATTTTGAGTGTGCTGGTGCTTGGTCACATAATTAAGGACACCAATTTTTTTTATTGGATTTTTTATTATTTTAACACAAAAACTTGCGGTAAGTTGTACAAATCATTTGTATATTAACTAAATATTCTATATCAAATAAAATAACTGTTAGATATGGGTCGAAAAAAGAGTTGTACTCCAGAATTGAGGAAAATGATTAATTACAAGTACGTGAAGGAAAAAATGTCCATTAGAGCCGTAGCGAAGGAACTTTTATGCTCAAAATCAATGGTTCACAATGCTTTGATTCATTACGGAGGACAGGGAGTAAAATAAGAAAAAAAAACGGCCCAGAAAAACTACTTCAAAGGACGATCGTGTAATTTGTAGAGTTTGCAAGGCGAATCCTTTTTTAACTTTCAGGCAAATTCTTGGCATGATAAAGGATCAACTGACCAACGATGTATCAACACGAACCATCCGATGTCGTCTTCTTGAATCGCAAGAAAAAAACCGCACGTATCAAACAAAAACTTAAAGAGTCGTATTAAATTTGCAAAGGAGTATATCGGAAAACCCTTAGATTTTTGGAAACAAATACTGTTGAGCGATGAATCCAAGTTTAATTTATTTGGTTCAGATGGGAAACAATTTGTTCGTTAAATTTTCAATAAATCTATACCTTAGAAGATAATAAATATGGTAACTGAAGTTTAAAAAAATATGTCGCTTTTAAATTATAAAATAAACCAATATTTTAAAAGAAAAGGGAGTGTCCTTAATTATGTGACCACAAGTGTACATATGTATGTTTGTATATAGAACAATAGATAAAACTAAGCCACACTTTCATATATTATTTTATTAATAGAGATTCCTTTGCACATACAATTATCGCTGAGATGTCAAAAGGAATTGCTAAATACAGTTTAACAATCAGTGAAAATCAATAAAGGCACACACACTTGAGCCAATAAATAAGACAAAGTAAACACAGAACAAATAATAATAATGGTCAAGAACCTTTTAACCAATAAATCAAAAACCAATTTGCAGCACTGATTTAATGGCAATCAACAATCACGCTGAAGCGAATTGACGCGAAACGAATCGCAGATAAAGAGAAAAAACACCAGGAAATTGGGGAAGCAGCAGCAGTGGCAAACTAAAGAAAACTAAAGAAGAGAAGTTATCAAAAGAACGGCAATGCACAATTTCGCGTGCGCAAAGGTAAGAAACAGTCAAAGACAAGCACAACAAAGCAGCGGAAAGATACACAAAAAAAAAAACAACAACAAAATTCAATAGAAATAAATAACAAATTATAATGATTACAATCAATCGATATTGTTGGCTGTTTTTTTGATGTTGTTGCTCTGTTGTTCACGGCAAACAATCGATAAAGCTTTAAACACACTTAATGGGAAGTAGAAAAGTGCAGAAACATTAGAGAATCTACATTTAGTTATTTGCGTGAGTGAATGGTGAGCACAAAAGCGCCAAGCAGCTGAATTGACAGGCGAACTAACGGTAGCAGCAATATAAATAAGCGGCAAAACAATCAATCTGCCAATGATAAACAATGAAAAACTAGCAAACAACAAATTGGCATAGTGCGCACCGACATATAAGACAACAAAAACAACAACAATAATAGCAATAACAACAACAAATTAGTAATAATGGCGAACAATGTGCAAAAGCATTTTCATTTCTTCGCTGGCGACAATAAAATTGATGTCGTAGCATTCTAAATCGTTTGTACCCAATGCAGTAATTTGCTATAATAACTTAGCACAAAGAAAGAAAAACTAAAGTGCAAATGTAAAGAAGAGCAGCTTGTAGCTTGTGGCAAAGCGCGCGTCCACTTCATCATCGTCACGCGTGACACCTTCAATTGGTTGCAGCGAAGTGAAGGAAAGCCTTCTCAAGAACTAGCCCCAACGCTAGCCCAATTATAAATTGTCTTCACTGCTGCTGCGAGCGTTTCTATATACTTGTATGTATGTAATTGTGCAGCACTTCTGACTGATTAAATGACCCGAGTGGCGATCTGTGTGCATAACTTGTGCACTGACACATTGCCGCAGCTGGCAACATCATTTATTACATTTATTTACGTTTAACATTAGATGCCACAATGACGACACCAGCGGATGTAACGTAATTATGGTTACTCGTTACTTAGTAGTTGCAATGAGCTTGATACCCAATCATTTATCTTATTAAAAAAATGCTTTTTACTTTTATTCTGTACAAATAATTTATATGTAGGTATTGTCAAGGGCCATTGGGCAGTAGGCCAGTACGTCCAGTGTGTGACGACTGGCAGAAAGTCTTGTTTGTTTTAATGAAACCTATGAACAATTTAGCAAAAGTTTTCCAATAATAGTTGCTCTCTGCTAGGGAATGTCAATTCTTTTAGCTTACCCTGCACTTTTTCGTAAAAAATGAAGATACTCAAAATTACTTCACAGAAAATCCAAAACCAGAGCACTGTGGTTCCGCCCATAAGCCAAAAATAGAAAAAAAAATGTCAAAGTGTATACATATGGCCTCTAAATTGGCCGAATTTCCTATATACACACCGGGTTTTCCTAAAAATTTAACGGTATTTTCTAAAAATTGAGTTAAATGCAGAGTCCTGTACATTTTCATAACACATCAAAACTTTTTAAAAAAATTGTGCAGCAACAATGCACTTTACATTGTTCAGTTTAACAAATCAAAATTATTTTTAATGGACTTTGTAGTTAAATGTATCTATTTTGTCTTATGATGTTAATTAAGACTAAGATACTAAGGTTGATGAAAGCAAAAATTATTACGAGACGAGGATGAATACTCCACAAGAATACGAATACGAATACTCCATTTTTCTACATGAAAAAAATGAGCTTACAGACAATAAATTGAGAAACAATAAACCTGATTGAGAGGATCTTATAAAACTCCTTAAAACTGTATTTATTACAACAATACCGTTTTCAAACGTGGATAAGAAAATGGATCTTATTAACTGGACTGGAATTGTTGTTGATATTGTAAAATCTCCTTTTGTCATAGCATCGGTTATTCCAAATAATACCAAATTCATGAGTTTATAGAATTAGAGTGCACAAAATATCACACAAAATTCTTCTTCTTCTTGACTGGGGTAGACACCGCTTACGCGGTTATAGCCGCGTCCACAACAGACAACTTTTGGCAGTTTGGCGCCAATTGTTAATCCCAAGTGAAGACAGATCCTTCTCCACCTGGTCCTTCCATCGGAGTGGTGGCCTCCCTCTTCCTCGGATTCCACCAGCGGGTACTGCATCGAGCACTTTCAGAGCTGGAGCACTTTCATCCATTCGAACAACATGACCGACTAAATTATCTACAACTTCAAAGTTATGACTGTCAACCGTGACGTGGGAGCCCGGACGCGAACAGGAGATATTTCGTCTTGTCCTCATTCACCTCATCATCCAGGCGGGAAAAAGCAGAACTAACGGCGCGGTTGTTGCTTCCGATGATATCGCCAGGAGCTGTACACTCTTATAGAAGATTGTATATTCTCTGTTTAGCTCTGCGGCTCGTACTATTTTTTTCGCATCAGGTAAAAGAAGTCACACGATAGTCACCTTGTCTGAGACCTCATTTGGTATTGAATGGCTCGGAGAGGCCCTTCCCGATCCTGACGGAGCTTTTGGTGTGGCTCATCCTCAGCTTACACAGCCGTATTAGTTTTGCGGCGATAGCAAATTCAGACATCGCGGCATAAAGGTAACTACTTTTCGTGCTGTTGACGGTGGGCTTTAGTCTTTCACACAGTATGCTTCATAGAACCTTATAAGCGATGTTAAGGAGGCTTATCCCACGGTAGTTGGCGCATATTGAGGGGACTCCATTTTTGTGGATTGCGCAGAGTACACTTAGATTCCAATCGTCGGCATGCTTTCTTCCGACCATATTCTGCATGATGCTGATGCATGTACCTTATCAGTTCTTTCCCGCCGTATTTGAATAGGTAATCCGGCCGGTAATCTATCGGCCCCGCCGCTTTGTTGTTCTCCAAGCGGTTAATTGCTAATCGAGCTCCTTCATGACCGGGTAATGGAACATCTGTTCCATCGTCCTCGATTGGTGAAGCGGGTTCGCCATCTCCTGGTGTTATACTTTCACTGCCATTCAGCAGGTCGGAGAAGTGTTCTCTCCATATTGCCAGTATGCTCTGGACATCGGTTACCAGACTACCACCTTGGTTTCTACATGAGGATGCCATCTCCTGGTGTTGTACTTTCACCGCCATTCAGCAGGTCGGAGAAGTGTTCCCTCCATAATGCCAGTATGCTCTGAACATCGGTTACCAGATTACCACCTTGGTCTCTATATGAGGATGCTCCGGTCTTGAAACCTCCGTTAAGTCGCTTAATTTTTTCATATAATTTTCGAACATTACCTCTGTCTGCCAGCTTCTCGAGCTATTCATACTCACGCATTTCGGCCTCTTTCTTTTTTTGTCTGCAAATGCGTCTCGCTTCCCTCTTCAGCTCTCGGTATCTATCCCATCCCGCACGTGTTGTGGTCGTTTGCAATGTTGCGAGGTAGGCAGTATGTTTTCTCTCCACTGCGAGACGACAATCCTCATCATACCAGCTGTTTTTTTGACTTTTCCGAGAACCAATGGTTTCGGTTGCAGCTGTATGTAAGGGGTTTGATATGCCGTCCCACAGCTCCCTTATACCGAGATGCTGATGAGTGCTCTCAGAGAGCAGGAGTGCAAGTCGAGTAGAAAATCGTTCGGCGGTCGGTTGTGATTGCAGCTTCTCAATGTCGAACCTTCCTTGTGTTTGTTGACGTGTGCGCTTTTCTACACAGAGGCGGGTGCGTACCTTAGCTGCTACAAGATAGTGGTCTGAGTCGATGTTAGGACCACGGATCGTACGCACATCAGAAACACTGGAGACATGTCGTCCATCTATCACAACATGATCGATCTGGCTGCGAGTGATTCCATCGGGGGACAGCCAAGTAGCTTGATGGGTTTCCTTATGCTGGAATCTCGTACTACAGACGACCATATTTCGGGCTCCTTAGGACGTTTGGCAATGTTTCGTCATGGAGGCTGAATTTTTCGGTGCCGAAGACACCTTCTTTACCCAGCCTGGCATTGAAGTCGCCTAGCACGATTTTGACGTGATAGCATGTTTTGGCGGGCAGTTTCATGAGAAACCTGTATGTTGCCGTCTTCCTAGAACTCTTTCGTAAGAACACTGAACGAAATTTTTGGAATTTGGTCAAGTTTTCGAGACATTAGACACTGTACATCTCCACTTATTTATAATTTAGGGCCTTTTCCTCGCTTTGGTTCTAGTATTTCCTTATTTTCCGATCAATTTTTGCCATTATACACTATTTAGAGGGTTTAAGAAAACATTGCTGTTAGATCTCAAGCGTTTTTACCCCATTGGGGATTATGTAGCAATTATTGGACCTCTTCAAACTAAACCCTTTGCGCGTAATATTAAAATATTGAGTACGTTGAGTAGATATGAAAAAAGGCAAAAATTAATCACCAACTAATTGATAAATTCATTGAAAATGCTTTTATGAAGAATATGGTTAAGTACGGTTAACTGTAAAATCGAAGTGTGTAAAGTGTTTCTTGACACTAACAAAATTGAATGATTTTTGTTTTTTGTTCTTCTTGGTTTGTTTTTGCATTGCTTTCGCAGCTTTTTTCGCATCATTTCTCTTTAAATAATGTAAGTAACCATCCCTGATTCAAAAAAACTTTACGCAAATATTGCATATCATCTGTGGCTTCACTTGTGGACAAATTTACGAAATCGGAGTATAACTTTTCAAGTCCCCGGAAATCGAACATGTAGAACTCAGTGTCTAAGGGTAATTTTTCATCAAAAAGATCTGATATCTCTCAGATATTTTAATTACTTACCCTAGCCCCCATATACCTAATTATAGGTTTTTCAAAAATATGGTAGGCTTTATTCCGCATATATCGGGTAATATGTTAGATATCTTAGCAAATTTAAGTGAGTGTATAGTCGTGGATATGGTGTACCTTGTTGGTGAAAATAAGTGAAATCGTTTCAGGAATTACCTCAACCCTCATATACCATATATGATGATTTTGTTATTCTATTGGACTTCATGCCGAATATATGGGTCAAATTGTGTGTTATCTTAATAAAATTACATCAATGTCAATTGTGAGGGTATAAAATGTTCGGTTGCACCCGACTTGTTTATAAATAATTTACAACATTCGCATTTGAACATACCCGTCAATATGAAAGAGATATAAATCTTTTTACATTACTCGATTTTGGTTTTGAAAATTTAAAGAGTATTAGTTGACCTTATCTGCAGTGATTCCACCCATAGTCAGTATTGAAGGCACTCATTAACATTATATTCACTTTAATATTCAGGTGGGTAATAAAATCGTAGGTGTTGCTGTTCTCCTTAATAAAGCGTATATTTGCAGTGCCATCTTGGAACACGCAGCTAAAGTTTCGGACGATTCTCTTGCATTTCCACAATGCTGATAACCCGGTGCCTCTAATGAAAACGTAAAAAAATTTAAAGAACATTATATTTTATAATTTTTAATAAAAATTTTTATATTTCAAATCATACTCATCAGTATTCCAAATTATTTAGTAGAAGAGGTAGTTAAAATTATGTACTCAATCGAATGGTTAGTTAATTGAACGTTAAAAATTGCATAACTATTCAACTAAAGTGGTGGCAAAATGACAAACAAACCGACAAGACGAACAGTCTATTAAATATATGTTCATAGCTATAGGTAAATAAATAAATTTGTACTTTTGTGACTCGATTATAATGAAGCCAATGCTAGTGGCCACTACTTCTAACTGCGGTGCGCAACGCCGTTGCCAGCAAAACGAAAACAAACGACATTTTTACTATAGTTACTCTTATTGCTGCTCTTTTAATTGCAATTGTCTTTGTTGATTTTGATTTTTTTCCTGCTTCTTCTTCTGCCAGCGAGCAACGCTTGAATGCGCACGCTAATATTATTATTTAATTATTGTGTCAATGTGCCCGAGCCCCGCCGTCGGCCTACTGCGCACCGCTCTTGCCCGGCAATTATTTACAGCACATCCAGTGGGTGACCTTTGGCGTCCACGCTGTGGCGAAATGCAGAAAACCAAGACACACTACAACAATGAAATACAATACAGCAACAACGGACATGCTAACAACTAACGTAAGTAAGTGTACTTGTAATGTAATTAAGACAAAAGACTCGCTGTAATGCTTTGCGGCTCATAAATACCAAATGCCAATGGAAATGCAGCATTATTTAAAATAACTATCATATAATATAAATATGTATGTGTGTATGTGTGTATCCGTATGTAAGTTTGCCACTTTTGAATAGTAATACTATATTAACTATTCGAATTTGTTGTTGAGCCTTCGTCGTTGGTTTGCTGCCTGAGAATCGTAATTTATCTTATGAATGATTAATGAGTACGGCCATTCGCAATGTTAAATGAACACACACACACACACAGATAGCCACTCACTAACAGGCAAATACACATGAATAAATACGGCGCATGGATGAATGGAAATTAGGTCAATAAGCAGATACTTTGCGGTATCTTCATTCTGTACATTGCTTTCCGCTGAGCCGGGCCGTGCCGAGTGTGGTGGGAGGACGGAAGTGTGGCGCTTTCATTCATTCATGCACTCATTCAGTTACTCACTTATTTATAAAGTGTAAATGTAAGCAAACTGCAAATACAAACACACACATACACATTATCAATGCAAATGTACTCTCACACAAATAAATTGGCAATTGGAAATTGCATGGTTTCAATGTTGGCGAAGGGGGAATGCTACATTTAATTTATTGAACATTATTACTTACTATGTAAGCACAAGGGATACTGCGAAAATGTTCTGAGCACAATTTCATTTAGGATTTCTTAATATGAGTTGATATGTGTAGATGTTTGCATATATATATTGCTAAGAAATGCTCTAATTAGAATAATTATAATTATATTCAAACAAAATTTCAATATAATTAGCAACAAGGATTCATCATTCAGATAAAGTCATTGCGTAATATTTAATATGTTCCAAATTCTCCACAACTTGAAATAAGTAAAGGTAGTAAGGAAAATATATATTAACAAGTGACATTGATTCATTGATGCACTCAGACCCTTTTCTTCGTTTATTAGAACACAGTGTTAACACGCACATGATGACCATATATGCATCAAATCATTACGAGATATATCTTATTTTGTTTGCGTTTGAAATTTAAAGGTAACGTCTTTAAAATATTCCTTGATTATTACCTTTTTCCAATTTCAGGAATGACTGTATTATTGGAAACAAATAGTAGTCGGTTCTATAATGATGTGGGGCTGTGTGATGATCCAAGGTATCAGGCCACTAAGTGGTGACATGTCACCGGCCATTTTTTCCTCCGAACTATCCTTGTCTACCCCACGTGAGGGTTAAATGTGTTGTGCAAGCTTACAGTTACATTTTTTGTAATGAGATGTGTACGTATTCATTCAGCAGTCGTTCTCCGCAGAGTGGAATTGTCAAAATAGGTTTCGCGAAGAAAGTTTTACTAAAGTGGTTATACAAAAAATGTTCAAAAACATAAAAATAATTGTTTTATTTTAAAACAAAGTGAACTATATGAATAAGTAAAGATAAGAGAATTATTTAAAAAAAAATTTCATGAGAAAAGTGTTTAGTTTATTTATAATAATTTAATTTATAATAAGCAACATACTGTAACTAATGAACCAGGATACATACATAGGACTTTGAAATTTTTGTCACTTCATATTTTAGTTAAGACTAATACATATCTGTCCTAAAAAAATGTTAGCCCATTTTAATTCGGGCATGAGTGGATTAAATATTCAAATTAGTTCAATTTAGGATTACCAACTATTTAACATAAAAAATATTACAGATATGATTAAACGCTACTAATGTGATTAAAGTTGCATACCAATTTCCTAGCAACCCTTTAACAGTTTAATGAAGCCATAATGCAAACATGTAAGCACTTGTTTTGTGTTTTATGCAAAAGCCTAGACGCATTGTCCGATACACCGGAATTAAAAAAGAAGAATATTATATAGGCATATTTAATAGTTGAATCTTGCGCAATTGAACTATTATAAACCTAAATCCTTGGACATAACATTAAATTATTGGCGTCTTATTTCCTCATGAAAACGATATTATAATTTTTCTTGAATTGGTAAAAATAAGTGATAGTGAGTCACGCTGTCTGAAACCTCGTTTGATATCGAACGGCTGGAAGAGGTCCTTCCCGATCCTGATGGAGTGTTTGGTGTTGCTCAACATTAGTTTACACAACCGTATTAGTTTTGCGGGGATACCAAATTCAGACTTCGCGGCATAGAGAGCTCCTTTTCGTGTTATCGAAGGCAGCTTTAAAATCTATGAAAAGGTGGTGAGTGTCGATTTTTCTCTCTCGGTTCTTTTCCAAGATTTGGCGCATGGTGAAAATCTGATCCATGCTGGATTTTCCAGTTCTAAAGATACGCTTATAAGGTTCAATCAGTTCGTAGACGGTGGGCTTTAGTCTTTCAACCAATACGCTCGACAGAACCTTATATTTCCGTAGGCTTATCCGGGGGTAATTGGCGCAGATTGTGGGGTCTCCCCTTTTATGGATTGGGCAGAGCACACTGAAATTCCAATCACACATGTATTTCCTGGATCGCTCATTGGATAGCTCATATACTTCTTCGAAACCCTCTCCCAATACCAGGCAGTTCAAAAGTTCGTATAATTTCTTTCATTTAATTTGAAGACGAATAAAAAATCAGAAGGTCCATTAAGTAATGGATATGACTAACTCGCAACCATCCACCAACACTTCTACATACTTATATAGTCTTATTGCAACTTTGGAAAACGAAATCGGGAAATCGCAGCCTCATTTGAAAAGGAAGGAAAGGAATTTCGTTTAACAACTCTATGAAAGCGGGAAAAATTTAGTAGTAAAAAAGAGATAAGCGCCTAGATTGTGACCTGTGATCTATTTTGGTTAAATTTTCATTCTTATAATAAGCGAGAGTTTATAGTTTTATATTTAAAGCTCTAAATATCCACGGACATCTTGTCGTGAGTGGGAAGATAGAGAGTGAATTTATAGAATTCAACTGCGAAACCACCACAGACACACGCCTTCGTCACTACTTTTGACAATTAAAAGTTAGTCCAGTCAAAGCTGTCTTCAAACTTCGTGAAGTAATTATGAAATCTTCCAAGTTTTATGGGCTCTTTTAATTTCACAACGCATCACACCTATCTAGCTGCATTAAAGTCCACATTCTGGACACAAAAGAACAGTGGAGGCTGTTCCAATATGAAGTACGCTATTATTATTTATCAAATTATTACAGCAACTGTATTGTTGTTGCAGCATACATACATATGTTTGTGGCATTTACAGTTGTACAACACATTCAGATTATTGTTTCATCTGCAATGTGCCGTTATTATTGTTACTCGCTTGCAGGGCAATATTAATGTTACTCTTAATACAATTGCACTTACAGTTGCTGCCGTTTGTCTGCTTGCTATTGTTAATATTGCTGTTGTTGTTGCTGTTGCATTGCTGGCCGCTGCAAGTGGATGATGCTGCAATTTCTTGGCAATCATGCATGCAGCACAAAATTGCTGTCAGTGGTCAGTGTATATGTGTGTGTGTGTGTGTTTGTGCGTTGCGGTCCAAAGGTGTAAATACATATGTATGTACACTTGTAATTACATATTTTTGGTTGTATTTGTATGGGTGTGTGGCTGTGGAATTACATTTCGATTTTAATTTTCAACGCCAGCTCAGCTCAGTTACACCTTCCTGATTTCAATAATATTTCCTCCATTCAATGCTGAACCCGATTTTTTATTCACATAAATATTATTTTCTTCACTTGTTTACCCTGCGGATGCGTTGGTTGTGTATTCTTCTTCTTCACGATTCTTTTATTTTCTTTTTTTCACAAGAACCTTCTGAGCGCTGCTCTTCTTGTGTTGCGTGGACGGGGCTTGAAAGTTCTGCTTGTTTAACAGTTATTTTATACGTCGGTCTTTTTTATTATGATTCTTCATTCTCATGTTTTGTTGTTGTTGTTTTCGCTGCCTCTTCGTTACGCATCGCTGACTTTTCACTCATCATCGTGCGTCTTTCTTTCATTCTTTCATTTGTGCGGCCATCAGCTCCCAGTGCAACATAAATCGAATTCTACCCGAACTACGCGGCGGCATTCCCATTAGCGCTTGGGAATGCATACATACATTTGTATGTGTGTTTGTTTGTTTGTATTTCTGTGTACATTTAATTCCTGCTTTCTTACGCTTGTCTGTCAGCCAGTCGCTGCCGCATTCAGCACCTGCCGAACAACCAACCTGTCGCCGTTCTTTCAACATTCAACCGTTCTTCATTCGTAACTTCCAACTTGCTTACGGTAACTTTTGTAGATCTGTATCGGGGCGGTACGTTCTTAACCACTACATACTAGAGTACATATGTGTACATGTAATTATGTACGGACAAATATTTACACTTGTTGTTGGCTGTTGGTTGTCGTGTTTGCTTTGCGCATGCGCAACGCTGCTTTTGCAATCATTCAAATTCTGGTTTAACTGGGACCGGACACGTTAAGAAAATGCATGTCTTTACATATATGTATATATATGAGTCTCAGCTATTTTTAGTGAACTATTTTATAATTTTTATGTTTTTTTTTTTTTGTAAACTTGACAACCCGTTTTTATTCTTAAAGGTAAACAGAACTCTGTATTTACGTTTATTTAGTCTGATTGGCGCTCAAGCTTGTGGAAAAATAAAACAAATTACGTTCAAAACCAATCTATTTCTAATGTCCGTTGGCAATGACTCTGTATTGGCTTTAAATATTTTATTTTATTTCATTTTTTGTGGTAAGCGTCAGCGTTGCACTTAACATGCAGATATTCTAATGTCAGCAAGCATTTGTAATATAAGTGCCGCTCACTTCTTTCGTCTTTCCTTGAATTAAGCTACAGTTTCAACCGACTAACAAGTGCATTCCGCATCATTTCGATTTTTATTTCTTTCATTCGAGTGTCTTTCACGATAATATTATGAAATAACTCACATTTGTATGTATATATGTATGTATATAGATTTCCATACACTAACAAACCAACCTATTCTTCATTAATATACGTTAGTACCTTCAATTTACTTCATCCGAACATATTTCCCTCACTATTTTAACAGCAATAAATTGATTTTACATTACCTCTTTCAATTGAAATCGCTTATGCAATAAATTTGCATTTTCATGCCCTTCTAAATTTGTCTTAATTATCTTTAGGTTGTCTCAAGTCATTTAATTAGTTTGAGTGTTAATATACACTCATGTATTATATATCATTGCTTATATGTATGAACATAGTGTGCTTAATTTTGCTCGTCATCAAAAGACGTTCAAAAAGTGTGAGCGAGGCTCCAATCGAACGAATGCGCTTCTTGTCTTAAAGCAGCCGCCGATTGCATAATTCTGGTAGCAACTCAATATAATTTCAATATAAAGGGCGTAGATTATGAAAAACACCTTATAATTAAAGCATTGCATCGATAGATGGCTGCTCATATTTATTGGGTGATATTTCCAGAATGATGTGATTGCTGAATTTTCGCTGAATCAGTCTTTCTTCCCTCCAGTCGACTTTTTTTCTGCTGATTCTGCAGATAACTCTTTGTAAAGGTATTAGACTAGACGCTTACAATATTTTATAAAACTAAGACCAGAATCGCTCATAGTCATTTCGAAATGGTTCTTGTAATCATAGATATAAATTTTGTTTATTTCTTACGAGCGACTGACGGTAATTCTCATGAGCAACTCTCTTATTTACATACAAGAAAATAACAAATTGGTCTACATATTGATATCCTACAGCAAACGAATTTTCAGATTTTAGTAAAATTGTTGTAGGACATGTCTTTACAAATGAAGAGTCTCTTAGAACTACACCAAAAGGCTTCTATACTTCTTGTTCGGAAAAAAATCACTAAGCTTACTTATACGCCATATTCTCTGTATGTAGAACTTAGTGACCTTTTGTGTTCTCAATATAGACACTGATAGCGAAAAAAAAAACTACTATATAGACTTATTAAAATTAACAAAAAACAAAATTCCAAGAAAATAGTCTCATTTGAAAAAGTAACAACTCTATAATGATGGAAAAACTCAATGTATCAGGCATCGCTTCTGCATATCTTTGGATCTCGGTGACTATTTCCGATTCTTAAACCTTGGAAGAATGCTCGGTGGAAAAAATTTAATGATAAAGCAGAGGCTGTAACCAATTTTGGATAAATATTTTTTTTTTTTTTAATTGTACGTACTTGCTTGTTTTGTTCCTTTGTAGTTTGTCTTGTATTTTGTCATATCGCTCATTTACTTGAATAGTGTCACAACTAAAAAAACACGATTTTTGAGTTGAGTATGCAGAAATGTGCGCAATTTTATCGTCCATATTGTATAAAAATTTCATTCCGATGCGCAGAAAAATAAGCGGTGAAATAAGAATGTGCCGTTATTAAACTTGTTATGTTGCAATATTTTTTAACCACAATAACGACACTTCTCAGTTGTGCCAGAATTACTTTTTTTTACGAAACAATGACATATTTTGTGTTACAACACATATTGTCATAGGGTGAAGTTGGTTTTCTTTTGAGAAAGAACAACTTATTTTGTGTTGGAACGATATTGGTGAAAATTAATTAAATTTTTCATATTGCTTTTTTTCAGCAAAAACGACACATTTGACTTATGACGGCGAAATTGATTTATATTTTTCACAAATAACGACATAATTAAAATGGGTCACATTTATGCCCAAGAAAAAGCATTAGTACACTCTATTTGGTCCATTTCGGTTCAACATTGTATTTAATATATTACAGGCCACTAGATTTGTCAATAAACTGATGGCAGTTTTCTATATGTGCTAAATAAGAGACAATTGAAAACTTTAATCCGCTCTCCTGAAAAATCGACTTTTTTGAGTTGTGACACTATTCAAGTAAATGAGCGATATAACAATTAACGAAAGCAATATTATCACTATCGGGAGTGAAATGTGTGAAACTAGAAGTATTTGATGAAATGAAAGAAGAACCCAAGAAACTTCATTTTAAAAATGCATTTCCGTCAGCAATATAGATTGAGTGGTTATTTCAATGAAATTTTTGGACAACTGTCGAACAAGATATTTTGTTGTTATCTCATGTTAAATAATATGTAGATTTATTTAAGTGACATGTTGATCAATTCAATCTTTAGTGCGATATTTTTATATATTGACCGAAGCGTGGATGTCAAATCTTATCCCACTTTTCCAGATTTTTGAACACGTTTGTATCGCCTAATCCTTAGAAGGGGATATTGTTCAGACGTAAAGTATACTATCGGTTATAATTTTGAAAGGATCATTTGTATTGAGTTAAGAACAGTTTTTGGAGAATTAGTCGCTACTAATTTACGGAGAATAGCCCTATATAGTAAACAAGTTTTAAGTGCGGAACGAGATTGTTATGAAAAGGTTGAGGAGGGGCTCTGAAACTTACCACACCACACAAGGCCAAAGGAGTTTTGTGAATCTATAAAACATGAAGATTTTGTATCAACTCAACTAAGATGATCTTCTGCTAATTTTCAAACGCAAAAACGCCATTCACTTGAAAGGTGAAGCAATTACGTCAAGCAGAGTTCTCTTCGTTACACAATCTCTGCAATTACATTTGCACATGCAGCGCAACAAAGTCGAATATAAAGATGCACATAAGAAAACGCACACAAATCGCCAACACACCTTGCAATTAATTACGTGGCAATTACGTAGTACCACCTCAACCATAAAGAGAATCAAAATAAAGTGATAAAACGTTTGCATGCGATTTGTTGCATGCCGCGCTGCCCGAGTTGATTGCGTTGATGACAACAACAACAAGAACAGCATGAAGAGGTGAGCCTAACCTACTAGTAGCATGAATAATAACAAAATCCAACAATACAACAACAACATATGCCACACGTACACCATACGTTAGCCAACAATTAGCTGGCGGAAGCGAAGCGATCACAAATGAAATGAAAAACTGTGGATATTTCTGTGGAGATGCTCACATTACTTACGGTCATTGTAGTTGTTTATTGTTTGCGATTTCGTGAGCTTTACGTTCAAGCCTAGTAGTCGCTAATTCACTTGACTAAGGTTTGACATGAGGTTAGGCGTGTGCTATTGAATATCTGCAGGCTATGATCTAAGCGATCAGATCAGCTTCGGTCAACTATCTCTTTGGCAACTCCGATGCGTGTGGTCACACATAACGGTGTCTTTTATGAATTTGCCGCGCCAAAAAATTCTCAAATTTCATCATGGCTTGCGAGATTTGTACATCTTCAGTTATTGATTAATTATCTAAGTTAACGATACTCAATGTTTACTATTTGGATATTCCAACATTGTGTCCATTTAGAAAAAATGTAATGATTTTCTTTTTCATTCGTGTATTGCTGTAAATATTTATATGTGCTTAAGTTGATTTAAGTTGAATGACAAAGAAACAATAAACGAAATTTTATGGTATAAAATCAGAGCGGCAGAAAAACTAATTTTAATGATGAATGGAAACTGTAATAAAATATATTTGGCATACATTTTTTTAATTTAATAGTCGTTGTAACAAGTAAGGAAGGTTTAAAACCGAGTGAAATGATCACTGATTCTCCCCAGTATAATTCTGAGATGTATAGTGTTGTGTAGGTATCAAATATCGAAACGAATCTATCTCGGCTGGTCCGTTCGTCTCTCCGTTGGTGCTTGCGAGTGTGTTCTTTGGCACTTTAGCACAACCAGGGTATCTCAGAACTGTCCAACAATCTGGTAATAAGCAAATCTAGATAATGCAGATTGAGTTTTACAAAAGTTATCTGAAGCAATAAAAAAATGAAGCAAAAGCACATATAAGCCTCATATCTGACAACAGTCCCCTTTAGAATCTAACCCTTCACTGCCGAATACAGAGATATACTCGTACTTACTTCGGTTTCTTTTTTTATAACACATGTGTCAGTGAGAAGTTTCGATATCTAAATAAAACTGTATGAGAATTTTTTGATTTGTCTAGCATGCTATTTTAGCAAAAATGTATGATATCGATTCATATCTTCATTGATATCCTGGACCAAATTTTGAAATATATAAAATAAGTACTCTCAAAAAGTTGTCATGATCATAATTATTTCCTTCATCTACCACTGGATCATAATGCCACAATAAAGTATTTCAATCTGGTCCTATTTTTGCTAGAATTTTTAATTGTTTCCATTATATTTAATTTATTTATTTTTTCGTGGTCTTCGGGTGATCTCTATTTCGACTTCGTTGAGGATTCCAAGAGCTTGTCGGCAAACTTCTTTAGCATCTTTTCACAGTGTATGAGCTATCCATATTCATTTTCGCATTTTTATAAAATTGATTTTTTTATAGATCGTCATTGCTGATGACATTAGAATACCACATATAATTCCTACACTGTTATCCGCGGATATTATACTGCCTGGGTTGGTGATGACATCCACATAATCAATAGAAAAAGTTATGGTACCTACTTTATTTATTATAAGTTTTTACTCTATTCTACTTTGTACTCAATTAAGAGATGGTGTTTATTGCAATAAATTTGCTAAATATATTTAGTACATGTCAAAATCCAATGGGTTACTAGAGCATTGGTTCCTATTTTTGAACTTTTATTTTCTTTAATTCTCAATCAGAATAAACCTTAACCACAAGTTGCGATTGGTAACAAAAGGTTACGATTTACATATAATTTATTTATTTAAATTTATTATTAATTTGCATTATGCTATTAATTTGTCACAGTTGTATTGTGTTACACTTTAAGCAGACTTAAATCTACTCGAGGCCATTTGAAAAAAATTAGTATTTACCATATTATTCTTGAACTGTAATCGACATATTGATTTTTTATTTTTACTATAACAATAATATTAAATAGCTTTATGGAACTATGACCTTTTGCTTTAATAGGTTTAATGCACATATCTTCCAAACTATAAAAGCTATTTTCTTGATAATAATGTGCTGTGGTGCTGAAGCCCGCTGATATAAGAATTTTAAAATTTCCTGAGTGCTTTATATCGGATAATATGTAACATTCCTTCGCTTACTATTGGCGCCAATTAGAAATATCGAGAAAACCCAGGTCGCTTTCCACCTGATCTTTCCAGCTTCCACCAGCGGGTACTGCATCAAACACTTTCAAAGCTGGAGTGTTTTCATTCATTCGAAGTCTTTTTATTCGCTGGACTATGTCTATTTCGTCGAAAAACACATGCAGCTCATCATTCCATCGTCTGCGGTATTCGCCGTTGCCAATGTTTAAGGGACCGTAAATCTTCCGCAAAACCTTTCTCTCAAAAACCCCTAGAGTTATCTCATCAAATGTTGCCATCATCCACGCTTCTGCACCATACTTCAGGACGGAAATAATGAGCGACTTGAAGGGTTTGATTTTTATTCGTGGAGAGAGGTCTTTACTTTTCAATTGCCTACTCAGTCCAAAGTAGCACCTGCGGGAATTCAAGAGTAATTCTGCGTTGGATTTCGAGGCTGACATTGTTGGTATTATTGTTGCCGATTCCAAGGTATATGAAATTATCCACAACTTCAAAGTTATGACTGTCAACCAAGACGCGAATGCGCTGGCTGTTTGTTTCATGACAGGAGATATTTCGTCTTGTCCTCGTTCACCATCGGACCCATTCACTTCGCTTCCTTATGGAAGATTGCACATTCTCTATTTAGTTCTGCGGCTCGTATTATTTTCTCCTTCATGAGGTTAAAGAATTCTCACGATAATGAGACACCCCGTCTGAAGCCTCGTTTGGTATCGAACGGCTTGGAGAGGTCCTTCATGATCCTGACGGAGCTTTTGATATGCTCAACGTCATTAACACAGAAGTATTCGTTTTGCAGGGATACCATTTTTGTGTTATCGAGATTTAAAATTGATAAAAAAAGTGGTGTCTATCGATTTTTCTCTAGGGTATTTTCCAAGATTTGGCGCATGGTGAATATCTGATCCATGGTGGATTTCGTAAGTATGCTACAATCGATTATCTCTAAGCAAATATCAACAACTTCCTTTCATGTATTCTACTTCGAAGTAACGTTCTACCAAAATTACTACGAAAAATCGCTGTTATGTTGCAATATGTCATAGTGGCAACAACATTTGCACTCAACATTTTGACCCACTGTCAAAAAGCGTGACACGCGACAGCACACAACAACATCAACATTCAGGGCAATAACATTGGCGTTAACAACACGAAGCATCAGCAACGGCTATTGACATTAGATAGCGGCGCTAAGCGGACGATTGCAACAGACAGCAACAACAACAGTAATAAACAACTATCACAACAACAAGAAGATGGCACGTTACAGCAATCAAAGTCATCACATGCAATTTGGTTACAACATTGGTGACTTTGGTTGCGTTTGTTATCACACCGCGAGCGGCAATGGCGACACTGAGCAGGGTAGCCAAGCATTTCAAAAATATTGCATGAAATTAAAATTCACAAAATACAAAGTAGCAGAAAATAGTTTTTGTATACAAGAAATGCTAATGCAAATTAAAAATTCTTTTTTATTCATTTATTTTATTATTTATGATTTTTCAATTTGTTTTGACGCCGTGGCAACATACAAATTAACATTTAAGAATTTACTAAGCAATGTTATGCAACATACCACACCACAAGTGGAAATATGCATATTATGCAAATGCGGCTGGCTGTCCACCTAACTGGGCCGCTTTGGGCGTAAATGTTCAATCGCTACTCACACAACAAAAACAACAACTATCATCACCTAAATTTTGCAAGCACTCGGACGCGGGTGTGCGTCTGCCGCTGAGACTAATCTGCATGCAGATATCCACATATACATAAATATATTTGTATTTATTGCCCGGTTGACTGGCCTGTCCGCCCCATGTTGCATGCACATAATGCCACAAGGACGTTCGCTTGTGCCACGCGCTGCGCCAGACGTGTAGCGGCAGCGACAACGTCGCTGATTAGTTGATGTTGTTTACACTTTGTTTAAGAAGGTTTAACGGCGCTAAGCTAACGGCTTGCAGTCGCTGATAAATTCGCATAATATTTGTTAATAATTTAGCCAACCAGCTAATAAATGTCGCAGGTCTAAGTCATTCACTGACCGTTTGACTGTTTCCGATTTTTTTCTCGGATGTGTATTCTGCTGTCATCGCTTGTGACTTCTGCGCTTATTGGCGTGTGTTCGTAATTAAGCAATTAGCTAATGTTTACTGTATGCTCGTCGTGCTGCTGATTAGAAAAAAATATCCAATTCCAATGAATGCATGCAAAACGAAGAGGAGCATATTCTATCAAAATATATATGTATAAGCAAAAACTGAGATGAGTTCGTAATGTTTGTGTTATGATTAATTAACTGAATTCTATGATTAAATAACTATAAGTTACACTGTTGCAATCTGTTTCGTATTCACTTGACTAAAAGATAATTATCTGATGAAATTGTATACAATATGTAATATACATATTGTATATGTAGCTATACTTTACGGATACCATATTATGGATCTTTATTAGAAGCTGAGAACTTATCTCCACAAACATTGTAGAGGATAATCGACAGAGGGCAATGAAGCGTTAGACTATTAACTTTGCGAATGACTTCTGACGGTTGAGATATCTTCCATTTCTTCAAATATTCCAAATTAAAACAAGTAAGGAAGAGCTAAGTTCGGTTGTGACCGAACATTTTATACTCTCGCAATTTATTTATTTAATTTTATATGCCCATTCATACCAAATTTTGCTTTCATAGCTTTATTTATGGATTAGTTATGACACTTTATGTGTTTGCGGTTTTCGCCATTTTGTGGGCGTGGCAGTGTCCGATTTCGCCCGTTTTCAATACCAACCGTCTCATGATGCCAAGGAATATGTGTGCCAAGTTTCATCAAGATATCTCAATTTTTACTCAAGTTATCGCTTGCACAGACGGACGGATGGACAGCCATCCGGATTTCAAAGCTACTCGTCACCCTGCTCACTTTGGTAGATATAATCCTGTATCTAACCGTTATGTGATCAAAACTATAATACTCTCTTTAGCAACTTTTGTTGCGACAGTATAAAAATGAATATGAGTATTTTAAGCGCTTAGGCGTTCGAGTCACCTTCTAACCAAATGTCTTTTAAAGCTAATACCAAGCAAATCATTAATTTTGAAGTATTAAGTCATCCAGTATTTAAGTGTTTAGATACTGCACATGTTAGAAACCATAGATGATAGATTTTTTAATGACTGTGTTTTATCTATTTGCATATCAAAGTTTTTTGTCGTAGAACTCTCTTCTGCATGAAGGATGTATATAAAAAATCTTTCCAGAGATGTCAAAAGTTTTTTTCATGAAGAACTCCTTTTTTGCATTGGTGGCCTTCGGCCGCGATTTAAAAAACTAACCCTGGTCGAGCCAAAACCGGGGTGTCCAAAGTTTTTTTCGCGTAGAACCCCTTTCTGGTCAAGCCAATAGGAGTTTTAGCAAATGAGAGACTGTCCTCAATATGATTTTTAAAAATTTATTTTGTTAAATAAAAGAAGAGGAATTTTGGCCAAAAAAGAGGAATTTATGGATGAATTTATATATGGTATCTACAATGTGGCAGCGCTCGTTATAAACACATAAATCTTAGAGTGAAAAGTGATTTTTAAAATAAGTAATTTTTGTTTAAAAAACTTTAAATAAATGTAAAATTTGAATTTTATTGAATGTTAGCAATGTAATTTCAAATATTTGAAGGGGGAAAAAACGTAAATTGGGTTAAAGTGTGTGAAATTGCTTGTTAAAAATTTTGATTTTTTGATCTTTAAAGCGGAATATCTCGAAAACTAGGCGTCTGCGGTACCTTTAACCCTATATAATTTTTAATCGGGAGGACGTCCTCTTTCGCGGCGCCATAGTAATCGGCGTTGTGCCATAAAAAATAATAAAAGTTTGTAATGTCCGACTTCTCCTGAATTTAAATCTTCTTTTTTATTATTTATGGAGATTTATCTCAAGTAATATAATACATCAGGATAATAATTCAACTCTATTTACATACTTTGGGCACAATGAGCCAAAAGCCTAGATGTCTCAAAAGACAACCACTAAACATATACATTTTGCAAACTGATTAAAGATACGAGCCGAGGAACTTCATCTTCAACATGTCGCAAATTCAGACCCCACGGCCGAGGTCATCATTGCTTATGAATTTCATGACTATATCGTTAATGATCTTTTCCAATATGCATGACAGATTAGTTATCTGAAGACGTCATTGACTGTTTGATCTCGGTGAGCACTCAAATCGGGCAAAATCTGTTATATGTGAACTCACTTGTCCAGCACGAAACTAGTATTAAAACCAAAAGTACAAATCCTACAAAAAATTTTACTTTAATTAATGTAAGTAATTTAAACTCGTTATATACTCATGCAAAAGAACTTTAATAACGCTTTATAACTCTCTAATTGATCATTGATGATTTAGAGATCCGATAATTTTGAACTGGAGACTCTCGAGAGAAAGAACAGAAAGAAAGAATGATTTAAGGGGTTTTTGAATATCGTTTAAAGTGAAGACATTACGGTTGTTTGTAAGTCATAAAACTAAACGAGTTGGATATAATTTTATATATACCAAAGTGATCAGGGACGAGTAAAGTTCAAATCCGGATGTCTGTCTGTGCAAGCTGTAACTTGAGTAAAAATAGAGATATCTTAATGAAACTTGGTACACGTATTTCTTGGTACAATAAGAAGGTTAAGATTGAAGATGGGCGAAATCAGACCACTGCCACAAAGGATCGTTATATGAAGGGGCATATTTGGATGTAATTGTTTTGAAAAAGTTACCACCCTACTAAGACTTTTGTACATACCTTGTAAACTACTAAAGATAAAGCAACGAAACTCTCAGGTGTCGTTTTTTTCTGGCATTTCTTTATAAAGTTCAAATATGGCGGAAATCGGATTATAACCACGCCTACATCCCATACAAAGACTATGTTCAAAACTACTAAAAATGTTTTCATTCAGTAAGGAAAACAAACAGAAACCTTAAATTTCATTATAGAGATGGTACAGAAGATCTGCACTCAAAATAGTATCCAAAATTTTAAAGGGGCGTGGCTCCGCCCACTTATGGTTCAAAAACAATATCTCGGATACTACTCAACCAATTTCAATGAAATTCGGTACATAATATATTCCTGGCTTCCCAATGATATGTTATGAAAATAGTCTAAATCGGTTCACAATCACGCCTACTTCCCATATACAAGAACTTGGAATACGATCTGCATCGTTTACATTACAATATATAAAGTAAGCACTAGTGAAGATTTAGGAACAGAACTTTGCACAAACAATGCAATTATAGTGTGACATCGCCCTTCTAAAAATCGCCGAAATCGGACCATAAGTATTCAAGGCCACATATATCGAACAAGAGGACCTCAGAGCTTCGAATATATTTTTTACCGAAAATATGGGTAAGTCTTTCACATATTTCGAAGAAATTCAGAGGAAATATTTTTCTTCTAATATGTCTCCCTGCCAAAAATAATTGAAATCGGGCCATAGCTTCCCCTAGCTGACATATACCTAATATTAGGGTTTTGAAACATTCAATGGACTTATTACTATAGACATATAGGCCGAATATGTGAGTCAAATTGTGTGTTATACTAATAAAATTAAATAAATAAATTGCGAGAGTATAAAACGTTCGGTTACATCCGAACTTAGCCCTTCCTTACTTGTTATACTCTCGCAACAAATGTTGCTAAAGAGAGTGTTATAGTTTTGTTCACATAACGGTTGTTTGTAACACCCAAAATTAAACGAATTAGATATAGGGTTATAAAGGGTGATTTTTTAAGAGCTTGATAACTTTTTTAAAAAAAAAAACGCATAAAATTTGCAAAATCTCATCGGTTCTTTATTTGAAACGTTAGATTGGTTCATGACATTTACTTTTTGAAGATAATTTCATTTAAATGTTGACCGCGGCTGCGTCTTAGGTGGTCCATTCGGAAAGTCCAATTTTGGGCAACTTTTTCGAGCATTTCGGCCGGAATAGCCCGAATTTCTTCGGAAATGTTGTCTTCCAAAGCTGGAATAGTTGCTGGCTTATTTCTGTAGACTTTAGACTTGACGTAGCCCCACAAAAAATAGTCTAAAGGCGTTAAATCGCATGATCTTGGTGGCCAACTTACGGGTCCATTTCTTGAGATGAATTGTTCTCCGAAGTTTTCCCTCAAAATGGCCATAGAATCGCGAGCTGTGTGGCATGTAGCGCCATCTTGTTGAAACCACATGTCAACCAAGTTCAGTTCTTCCATTTTTGGCAACAAAAAGTTTGTTAGCATCGAACGATAGCGATCGCCATTCACCGTAACGTTGCGTCCAACAGCATCTTTGAAAAAATACGGTCCAATGATTCCACCAGCGTACAAACCACACCAAACAGTGCATTTTTCGGGATGCATGGGCAGTTCTTGAACGGCTTCTGGTTGCTCTTCACCCCAAATGCGGCAATTTTGCTTATTTACGTAGCCATTCAACCAGAAATGAGCCTCATCGCTGAACAAAATTTGTCGATAAACACATTTCGAACCGAACACTGATTTTGGTAATAAAATTCAATGATTTGCAAGCGTTGCTCGTTATTCATGATGAAATGTCAAAGCATACTGAGCATCTTTCTCTTTGACACCATGTCTGAAATCCCACGTGATCTGTCAAATACTAATGCATGAAAATCCTAACCTCAAAAAAATCACCCGTTATATACCAAAGTTATCAGGGTGAAGAGTGGAGTTCAAATCCGAACGTCTGTCTGTCCGTCTGTGCAAGCGTCCGTCTGTGCAAGCTGTAACTTGAGTAAAAATTAAGATATCTTGATTAAACTTGGCACACTTATTTCTTGGCACCATAGGAAGGTTGCTTTCGAAAATGAGCAAAATCGGTCTGCTGCCACGCCCACAAAATGGCGAAAACCGAAAACACATAAAGTGCCATAACTAAGCCATAAATAAAGCTATGGAAATAAAATTTGGTATGAAGGATCCCACTATGAAGGGGCATAGTTGGATTTAATTTTTTTGGGGAAGTGGGCGTGGCCCCGCCCCCTACTAAGTTTTTTGTACATATCTCGCAAACCAATAGAGCTATATAAACCAAACTTTCTGCAGTCGTTTTTTTTTAGCCACTTTCTAATACAGTCCAAAAATGAAAGAAATCGGATCATAACCACGCCCACCTCCCATACAAAAGTTGGTTTGAAAATTACAAAAAGTGGGTTAACTCACTAACGAAAAACGTGAGAAACACTAAATTTCACATAAGAAATGGCAGATGAAAGCTGCACTCAGATTTTTTTTACAAAATGGAAAATGGGCGTAGCGTCGCCCACTTATGGGTCAAAAACCATATCTTGTAATAGTTTCCTTACATCCCAATGATATATTGTAAAAATAGGCCAAATGGCTTCACAACCAGGCCTACTTCCTATATACCAGAACTTTGAAGACAATCTGAATCGTTTACTTTACAATATATAAAGTAAGTACTAGTGAAGATATCGGTGCAGAACTTTGCACAAATACTATGTTAATAGTGTGGCAGCCCCATTCTAAAAATCGCCGAAATCGGACCATAGGTTTTTAAGGCCCCATATATCGAACACGAGGACCTCGGTGCTTCTAACTTAATATTATAGTTTCTAACTTCCAATGGACTTTATACAATATATACGACGAATATGTGGGTCAAATTGTGTATTATATAATATAAATAAAGTTAAATAAATAATTTGCGAGAGTATAAAATGTTCGGTTACACCCGAACTTAGCCCTTCCTTACTTGTTTTTATTTGAATTTATTTACCAATAAAAAAGTGGTCACATTTGGATAACTTTTATCGAATATAGCAAGCTAATGTTGCTTGGTAATCTAGGTAATCTGGACTATAGTTCCAAATCATCTACCCTCTCGGTTTTTTGTAGAAGTAAATAATAATATGACGCTTTCCATTTGTGTTCATAAATATTAAATTCTTTTTAGTTTCTGAGGACATTATAAAGCTTTTGTTTCTACTTCGATATGCTCCTCACGTGGCTCAGTTTTACGTGAGCTGGTATAGCGCTTAGAAAATTACAGTAAAACCTGTCTAAGATGGACACCTGCGGTTCAGCACTTTTTATCCAAGTTAAACTAGTATCCATGTTATGAAGAAATGATTGTTTGTACTATATTATGTTGGTTCAGAATTTGTCCATTTTGAGCGAGTGTCCAAATTATAAGGGTGTCCAACTTTACAGGTTTTACTGTATATATTTATTTGCAAAATTTGTAATATTGCTCTGAATACTAATATATAATAAATTAATGAGTATCTAAGAAACCTTCATTACCATAAAAAATATCAAATATGGAAATTTTCGATTCAAAAATCAATTATATAACGGATTATTAGTGAAAATCACATAATTTTATTAACTTTTCCAATTTGTTTCCGTTTAACATGTTTACTTAATGGTTTTTAATTGACAAGCAAATCTTGAGTAACTTTTTCTAACCATTAAAACTCACTCAAGCTTGACATTTATAACTTCACTCAAAACAAACACTAAACCGGTTATGCTAACTCAAGCGAGAAAACCGAAACACAAATTTACTAACAGTAAAATTTGGCATGATCGTGAATCAATCATATCTTAAAACGCTCTTTCACTAAAAGTCGTCCGTCTATGCGCTCTTGCAGAGCCGCTCTTTGAGCTGAAAGTTTTACGCTTGCGTATTGTCATTGCTGTTGCCGGTTTCTCAAGCATCTTGACCATTCTTGGCCGCCACACAAGCCCACTGGTTAGTTTACGTTCTGCTCATCCACTCTTTTTCTCACTGTCTCTTCGCTCTTTTTTCGCTAGGCTGATAAGCGTGTTTGGTACTCCACTTAACTGTCGCACTACAGCTGGCCAAGTTTACTCACAGTTCTTTTGTGGTCACTTGGTTATTAACGCCGAAGACACAGAAACTCTTCAGCGGCTGCACTTTCTGGTCTCACTTAATTGCTTTCCATTCTTTTTGCTTGACGTTTTACTCTTCTTGTACTCGACTATTTTGTACTTTCGTGCTCGCTTTGGTTTGATTCTTAGTTACAATTTTCTGAATGCTTCTTTTGGCGCTACACATAGCCACAGCGCTATGGCTAACCTGACACGCTAGCTGTAAAAGATATTGTCTTGCAGAGTCAAAGCCAGCTTTGGAGCGGCTGTTGTTGTTGTGGGCTGCCACCGATCGTCTTGCGGACGTTTTGTTGTTTGCTGTTTGGACGACGTCGGCGCCAGCGTCTTGGTCCGTTGCATATCGACGAAACAACTTTAATGTGGTTAAAAGTCTTTTAAGCCAAACGAAGCACACGAATCAGTTTGTCTTATTCGCTGAAAGCGGTTGGTACTTGTTTACGGAAAATGCGGCATCCGCAAGTAATAACTGAGTGACCGTCTCAAACACAAACGCAAGGATATAGTGCCTTAATAACTGTAAAGCATACTTGCAATTTAGCAAACGAACTTGTTGATTAATTGTTGATGACAGTGTTGATAAAAAGTGAGTTTTTAGTGCATTTTTTCCATAAAATCGAAAATTTAAAAATCTAATTATTTCGCATAAAATTTTTTGGTTTGTGAGAAATAACGAAAATTGAGCTCCAACGAATCGTAAAGGTTATCAATTTTTTTCGAGAACCTTTTTACGCACACTAATTAGAAGCTGAGCTAAGGTAAACCCTACAACAAAAATAACAAAGTTGAAAGTGACTTACGAATTTGCTCGCAGTGCCGAAGAACTGAAGATACTCGCTGTGTGCTGTTTATACAAAGAAATTCGCTTTCCTTGTTATCCTTGCTGCGATAACTCAGCTCACGCCAGACAGCATATAAATAAAAAAATAATAACAACAATAACAAAAATTTTGCATAAATTCTAGAAAAATAAAATAAAATAAATAAAGATAAACTTGAAGCGAAAGACAAATTCCAAAGTGCTTTCCGCAGAAAACAACAACAACAATTGCAATAAAAATCATCAGCAAATAACTTGGCTAAGTGCACGAGCATTTTGTGCGTCCAACGCAGCAAGCAACAGGTGAGTTGTGCCGCAGCTGAAAGCTTCATTCCGCGTACCCCACCACCACCCACAACCCACGCACCTTCCCGGCATGGCGTTGAATACTACCAGAGCATAGAGCAGCTGCTATGCCAACAATGCAGCAAGCAGCGCAAATAAAAAACAACTATAACCACAACAACAACAATAGTTGCAAAAATTTATACAACAATTTGTTGTAGTTGTAGTTGCAAATGTTGATTTTATGCTTTCAATACGTTGTTGTTATTGTTTACTATTTTTTGTTGTGTTTTTTTTTTTTTTTTGTTGCAAACAATTTTTGTGCTTTTGTTATTGTTGCCACCGCCGCTGCCACTGCTGCTGCTGTTGGCTTGTTGCAACAAAAATATTTGCCAACGGATTATACAAGGATAACAACTAAAAATGTTAATCTAAAATAATATTGAAGTAATGCTTTCTTTAAATAACAAAAACCGATGCGTAACTTTGCTATCCGTTTATTTCTATAAAATATTTTATGAACGTCAAAGTTAGTTAGCACAAAAATATATACATACATACAAACATATATACATATGTATATGGTATATATTGCCATTTAATTGAGGAAAATATTTTTAATCTGCATATAAAAAATGCATTTTGAAGTCAATTAGAGTGTTGCAGCACAAACTGCCAATTAAATTGTGAAAATTCTGTGTGAGCAAAATATTTGAAAAGGGCATTATTATAAAAAATAATAAAATAAAAACCTCTGATTCTATTTTATTAAAATGATTTACTGTATTTTATGATTGTATAGAAATCACTTTAGGCTCTATTAGTAGTAGTAATATATAGTAGTGACTTGTTAGTGAATTGTGTGTTTTTTTGTGGTAGTAGGTTTATAACAAATTAGAAAGTTAAAAAAAATTAAGCCTATTTTTTTAACTATCTAATGTAATACCAAAAAAGTGTATTTAATATAAAATATTTCAAATAATTTTATTTTAAACAAATTATTATTAGTTCTTTTAATAAATAAATAATTTTTGTTCGGTAAATTACTCCGTAAATTTTGCATTTGATAAAAATAAAAATAAGTATTATTTTTTAAAAGAATTTAACCAATAATAAGTCTTTTTATAAGTGAGCCAGTTTTCCTACATAAAATATATATTTTTTATTATTGCTCTCTGAATAGTTACAAATTATGTACTTTTAAGTGACTTTCCGATTAATGTCCCGTGATAATAAAAAGAAAAACAGTCTAGAAAAAAAGTAGACTTACTTATCTTAATGCTTCGATAAATCTTATGCCCAGTATAATTGATAAAAAGCACTTTTAAATGAGAGAGAGACGGCTTAGTTTAATGTAATAAAAAAATCAGATCACAATTATATCGCGGGCAATTTAACAAAATTTTTCAAATTCAGACCTTATCGGAGTTATTCGATTCAAGGTCTGCAACTGAGTCCAATTGATTTAAAAATTTTCCTCACATCTTAGAATTTCTAAGCTTCTTTAAGTTAATTTTCTCTATATAATTCTATTATATGGAATTGGCATTCAAAACAGAGTCAAATTCAATAAAGCACAAATTATCAAAATCAGTCCAATTGTTATTGAGTAATAAATGGTGTAACTAACAAGATTTTATTTTATTTATATAGATTATTTGTATCCACCATTTTTCTAAAATGAAAATGCAAAAAATTGAACTTTCGTAAACTTTAAAAGTATTGTAACGGGAATAGAGGATATTCGCAGTAGAGATAATTACAAATTCGTCAAATAACGAGTTCTAAATGTATCTGAATATTTAATAAATAATAAATTTATCTGAATATTTGATATAGATATTCTTCTTCTTCTTTGCTTCTACAGTTTCCCAATATAATAATGCTTGCTATAAGACCACATTTTTAGTTTATTCGTTCTGTTCTAAGCTAAAAAATTTAATTTGCTAAATGTATGTGGCAACTCTAAAAATGTAAGCTGCAGCTGCTTATTGGCAAGAATTAACAAAGAATTGCAATTCAAAGAAATAAAGTTGTAAATTATTAATTTATATCGCTTATTTAACCCTTTGCCATGACCCTTGTATTGCAATCAATCACTAAACGTCTACCAAATAGATATTAAAGCTTCTTCGACGAAAATCAGTTTTTTATCACTCATGTGTGCAAATTGAATGCTAGTTCTTAAAGCAAACGGCACTTGCTGACTTTGCGCAAAATCCAGCTCTGCTATAACTTTCGTTCCAACTTATTAACACGACTTGCCTGGCAAGTGCCTTTTGATGTGCCACTACAATACCGGCAGCACAGTTATTGCTCTCTTTTTATTATGCTTATAATTGTGTGCATAAATATGATTTATACGCTTAGCAGAGCGCCTAATTAATACTCACATAAAATACTCGAGCCAATTAATTTAATGCAGAACACAAGGTCATAAATACAGAAACATTAGCGCTTTTATGTTTTGTTTTATTTTAACAAGAATATAAACAAGAACAACAAACAACTACAGTAAAGTTCTAACTCCTTTAATTGCGAAAAAGATGTTATGTGTTTGAAATAAATTGCGAAAAAAAGAATACTTTATTTAACGAAATGAGCAAACCACTGGCAACAACCCATTCCGCCAGGCGCATACGCATGCGCAACAGCGACAACAAACAGCATTCAATTAACATTGACCAATATTTCTGGTCGTGCAGCAGCCATATGCTGGTGCTCTATTTTTAGTTATTGCACGTTTCTTGTATTTAATTTTTCTTTTAAAAGTGCTTTAGTTTCTTGCTTGCAGTTTATTTTTCTTCGTTCGCCCATTCGCACTAAAATTTGTGTGGTTCCTCAGCGGGGGAGTGGGTGGTACACCAATAGCGAGATATTGCAAGCGATTTGTAAATAAAGAGCATTAAAAAGAGGTAGGGCAGTGTGCAGGTGGCCTTCAATAAAGTCTTCCTTTACGGTTTTTTACATTAAGTAAAGTATTGACATAAATATTTATATTAGAGTGGTACTTAAGTGTAAACGAGATGCTAAGGAACCCTGGAATAAAATAGGTTATTTGTCCTCCTAAGTACGGACCATAAATACCCTTATGAATCCTTATATCGACAAATTTGTTGAGACGACTAATTTCCATTCCGAAAATATTACTACCGAGAAGGTTTTACTTCAGTCTACGAACAGTCGAGAAGAGAGGTTCTAAATGTTTTCACCTTGCCTTCATCCATACAGCTTCAAGTTAAAGATTTCATCAACAAATCTGGATTATACTCATGGTCAGTAATATTCAACCGTCTAAAATTGTTTTAAATGTGATGTCCTAGACTATAGTAGTTCCAACTATCCCAATTACGTGTTAGAAAATTAATTACCACTTTTTATAGATTTTGGAACCATCCTAATGTTCACTTGCATAAATAAGATACTGTTGCTACAATCAAGTGCACACAAAGCTTTAATAAATATATATAGATAATACTCACACACATATCCCCCTATAAATAGCAGAAATATTTGTACGTTGACGTTAGCTGCACTAATAATCCATATACTTTGTATATACGTCCACTCATATATACATATATGAGTATAAGGAAGTCTTATGTCGGCTGTGAACTAGTGACCGCAGCACAATTTTCTGCATTTTAACTCGTTCAACTTGTGCTGTTGTGCTCATAACAAATCACGTTTGGTTTAGTTTTGTTACAAGCTTAGTCCATAAATTTTTATTTCTTTATTTTATATGGAATTACATTGCTTAATGTTGAATTACTTTAGCTTACTTTACTTAATGTACAGCTTAATTATATATACTATAATTAATATTTGTAAGAAATTAAATATAGTTATTTACGTAATTCCATTTTTATACATTGTCAATCTTTGACCTAGGATATTGGGTGCAATAATTCTGCCGAACAAGGTTATGAAATGACTCAGTCCTGTTTTAAAAATTTGAAATTTTTGGAAATTTTGATAATATTCACTCAGGTGTCTAAAAAACGCCCCGCTTATATTCTTCGATTTTAGAATAAAGATTACACTATATAACACAAAATGTATGACATGCTAATGATCTAGTATTTTGCTTTACTCTTCTTATTAGCACTAACGCTTTTATTCCTCTTATCCCGCTCAAGAGGTTTGTATAAAATATTTATTGGACGGATTTTTCCCACTCACAGCCACTTACTCAACATTTTCCGTTTGCTACCAATCGGCAATCAACTTCTGCAACTAATTTTCGCTATAAAAAAGTTGCCATTTGTTTGCCGCTTGCTTTTGCTCATTTCGCCAGCATTCTTTCAGTTGCATTGCTGCTGCTGTTGCCACCACCGTACTTGGCATTGCTCCAGCATTGCATTGCACTGCATTGTTGTTGCCGCTTACGCATTTTCAGTTTGTTTTCCTGTTGTATATTTTAATTAAAGACAAGTTTTCATTTCATTCTTCTTTCACTTATTACGACTACTAGTTAAGAGTGGGCACTTGGGCGCAACAACAACTCAGTGTAGCAACAGCAACAGAAACAGAAATAATAGCAGAAACAGAAATGAAGTGGCGGCAGAAGTGAGGTGGCAACAGAAGTGAGTTAGCAGCGATGAACTGTGCGGCTATCAGCAATGATGGGTGCAGTAGTTGTTGTTGTGATATTGCTTTTTCTTTAACTTCTTATTTGGTGTGTGTGTTTTTTCGCAATGTTCTGATTATTTATTTTGCAATTCTGTTATTGCTGTTTGTGAGTATTTGCACCCTTTTCCAGTTCTCTATTTGCGACGCTAGTTCTTGGACTCTGGCAACTTCCTCTGCCGTTGTGCTTTTTTGTATGTATGCATGTGTGTTTTTGTAATTACGAATTGCTGCACTGTTTCATTTGTTGTTGTTCACACATGTGCTTGCGGTTTGTATATGTACATACATTTGACAATTTGCAGTTCACTCCAGCATAACTAGTTCCGCTGCTGACAAGCGTAAGTCAGGCAAAAAATAATAACAACAAGAACAAGAGCGCATTCTAGAGTTAACTTTTTAATTTTACCATGAATTGATGTATTTAAGTGCTTCATCCATATGTCTGAGCATGTGTGCGTGTGCATATTTCTTTTGCCTGCAGCTAGAATGCTCTTATTTCGCTTTGAAAATAATTGACAAGAAAACATATTTATTATTTACTTAGCACCGCGCTTAAATAGTGTCAATGGAGCGCACGTATATACATATATACATATACAATGTTGAATGCACATATATGTCTGTATGTATGTATATATGTCTGTATGTATGTGTCCATGTCATGAAATTGCTAAACAAAAATGAGTCTTCACTTCTCTTCTACACATGGATTTGTTGGAATTTACTTTTTCTTAAACTTTTTTTCTTCTTCTTTGTTGTTGTTTCAATTTTTGCTCGCTTTTCCACAATCATTCAATTTCCATTTTGCAACTGCATTGTTGTTGTGCTGCTTTCTATTGACTGCTGCAGCGACTTGCTTTTGTTCTGTCATGCCATTTAAGCTCCGATAGAATACAACTACAGCTGGTGCAACAACAATAACAACAACGGCTTAAAGCAAGCTGTTATAGCCAAAGCATCAGCAATCAATTGCTCGAACGCGTAGAGCGATATCAATTGTCCAGTGCGGCCATGCATGTATACGTATATGCGCGTATGTAAGTATGTTTGAGTGTGTGTGCCAGTTTTGTATGCCTTTTGTGCAGCATCATTCTTGGAAAACGTTCTAATTATTGCTTTAAGTAGCGAGCAATGCATCTAAGAAACAATAACAACAACAATAGTATAACGACTCAGCCAGCAGCTATTACAAGCAAGTCTTCGATAATAATACATATATACATACATATATAAACTGCAATAACACTACAACTACAACAACAAGAACATACACACGCGTAGCTAAAGTTGCCAATCATCATGCAACACAATGCAATGAAGTTCTATTGCATTCCAATAACCGAAGCTTCTACAAGCGGGGAAAAAAGTAGTGAAGAAAGAAGCATACAGCCTCACAACTAACTACTTTACGAGTTTCCTCTACAATTTTCACTTCACTGGCTGCCACCTTACATACCTATTTTCACATGCCGCATTGTAAACATTACCAACAACAACAATAACAATGAAAAGTATAAACATAAAATTCTAGATTCATGTGCGCACGCCGCCGTACACCTGCAGCCGGGAGCATCTTTCATCTGTAACATTCTATTATCTGTGTTAATGTCTATTTGTTCTGCCGCTTTTACCGGATTTCGTCTTTGATCGGCGACTCGTTACTATCCCAACCAACCAGCCATATTTACAACTGCGCTTAGAACTACATATGAGTTAGTCTGGAAGGGGGGAAGAGGGCAAGTGACTACTTCGCTTTTACCACCACTGCAAATAGCTCATAAAATTGTAGCAATTATGCGAACACATGCATACACATACGTACACGTATGCACTTAAATAAATACATATATGTATATATATATACACCCAGATGCTTACAAGCTTATACTATAAATTGAACGCACTTATCTAGTAGCAATCTTAAAAGTATCTGTAACTGTTTATGCACGTGTGTGTAAGTGTTTAAAGCGCTTAAGTGGTTTTTAATGCTAGGAGAATATCAAATTTATTTTTAATTAATTTCCTACATAAAATTAAGATCAATGTAAGCGGAAGTAGTGATTATTAAATTGTTGTGAGTTAGTATTTGAAGTGAATGATTCTCAGAGTATAAATACGTTTGTGCTCGTAAGAATAAATATCTATAGATAAACATAGATACGCGGACATAAAAACTTCTTTGTATGGGTACTTAAGATACTTGCAAATGCAAATAACGAGTTCGGCTGTATAATTTAGCAAACTAAAATCATATTTGACATCGTTTTCTTAAATCAAATTTTACGATATTGAAAGGCTATATATATATATATATATTTGGCGTAGGAACCGCTTTAAGCGATTATAGCCGAATCCACCAGAGCGCGCCACTCATTCCTCCTTTTTGCTTTTTGGCGCCAACTGGAAACACCAAGTGAAGCCAGGTCACTTTGCACTTGGTCTTTCCACCGGAGTGGAGGTCGTCCTCTTCCGCGGCTTCCTGGAGTGTTTTCTTCCATCCGTACAACATGACCTAGCCAGCGTAGCCGCTGTCTTTTTATTCGCTGAACTATGTCAATGTCGTCGTATAAATCGTACAGCTCATCGTTCCATCGTCTGCGGTATTCGCCGTTGCCAATGTTTAGAGGACCATAAATCTTGCGCAAAACCTTTCTCTCGAAAACCCCAAGAGTCGTCTCATCGGATGTTGTCACCGTCCACGCTTCAGCGCCATACATGAGGACGGGAATAATGAGCGACTTATAGAGTTTGATTTTGGTTCGTCGAGAGAGGACTTTACTTTTCAATTGCCTACTCAGTCCAAAGTAGCACCTGTTTGCAAGAGTGATTCTGCGTTGGATTTCAAGGCTGACATTGTTGGTGATGTTAATGCTGGTTCCCAGATAAACGAAATTATCTACAACTTCAAGGTTATGACTGTCAACAGTGACGTGGGAACCAAGACGCGAGTGCGCTGACTGTTTGTTTGATGACAGGAGATATTTCGTCTTATCCTCATTCACCACCAGACCCATACGCTTCGCTTCTTTATCTAGTCTGGAAAACGCAGAACAAACGGCGCGGTTGTTGCTTCCGATGATATCAATATCATCGGCATACGCCAGGAGCTGTACACTCTTGTAGAAGATTGTACCCTCTCTATTTAGTTCTGCAGCTCGTATTATTTTTTCCAACAATAGATTGAAGAAGTCGCACGATAGTGAGTTACCCTGTCTGAAGCCTCGTTTGATATCGAACGGCTCGGAGAGGTCCTTCCCGATCCTGACAGAGCTTTTGGTGTTGCTCAACGTCAGCTTACATAGCCGTATAAGTTTTGCAGGGATACCAAATTCAGACATCGCGGCATAAAGGCAGCTCCTTTTCGTGCTATCGAAGGCAGCTTTAAAATCGATAAAAAGATGGTGAGTATCGATTCTTCTCTCTCGGGTCTTTTCCAAGATTTGGCGCATGGTGAATATCTGGTCCATTGTGGATTTTCCAGGTCTAAAGCCACACTGATAAGGTCCAATCAGTTCGTTGACGGTGGGCTTTAGTCTTTCACACAATACGCTCGACAAAACCTTATATGCGATATTGAGGAGACTTATACCACGGTAGTTGGCGCAGATTGTGGGGTCTCCCTTCTTATGGATTAGGCAGAGCACACTAAGATTCCAATCGTCAGGCATGCTTTCTTCCGACCATATTCTGCAAAGAAGCTGATGCATGCACCTTATCAGTTCTTCGCCACCGTATTTGAATAGTTCTGCCGGTAATCTATCGGCCCCCGCTGCTTTGTTGTTCTTCAAGCGGGTAATTGCTATTCGAATTTCTTCATGGTCGGGTAATGGAACATCTATTCCATCGTCATCGATTGGGGAATCGGGTTCGCCATCTCCTGGTGTTGTACTTTCACTGCCATTGAGCAGGTCGGAGAAGTGTTCCCTCCA
Organism: Zeugodacus cucurbitae; assembly: GCF_028554725.1. Lineage (NCBI taxonomy): Eukaryota > Metazoa > Arthropoda > Insecta > Diptera > Tephritidae > Zeugodacus > Zeugodacus cucurbitae. The sequence goes on along the minus strand of NC_071671.1, from coordinate 43,409,731 downwards.
TAATCCCAGTGTGCTCTGGACATCCGTTACCAGATTACCTTCTAGGTCCCTACATGATAATGCTCCGGTCTTGAAACCTTCTGTTAATCGCCTCTTTCTTTTTAAGTCTGCAAATGCGTCTCGCTTCCCTCTTCAGTTCTCGATATCTATCCCACCCCGAACGTGTTGTGGTCGATCGCAACGTTGCGAGGTAGGCAGTCTGTTTTCTCTCCACTGCGGAACGACAATTCTCATCGTACCAACTGGTTTTTTGGCGTTGCCGGAGACCAATTGTTTCGGCTGCAGCGGTATGCAATGAGTTTGAGATGCCGTTCCACAGCTCCCTTATATCGAGATGCTGATGAGTGCTCTCAGAGAGCAGGAGTGCAAGTCGAGTAGAAAATCGTTCGGCTGTCGGTTGTGATTGCAGCTTTTCGACGTCGAACCTTCCTTGTGTTTGTTGTCGGGCGTTCTTTGCTGCACAGAGGCGAGTGCGTATCTTTGCTGCTACTAGATAATGGTCCGATCCAATGTTTGGTCCTCGGAGCGTACGCACGTCTAAAACACTGGAGACATGTCTTCCGTCTATCACAACGTGATCGATTTGATTGCGCGTGTTTCGATCAGGGGACAGCCACGTTGCTTGATGAATTTTTTTATGCTGGAATCTGGTACTACAGACAACCATATTTCGGGCCCCAGCGAAGTCGATCAGCCTCAGGCCGTTTGGCGATGTTTCGTCATGGAGGCTGAATTTTCCGACTGTTGTGCCAAAGACACCTTCTTTACCCACCCTGGCGTTAAAATCGCCAAGCACGAATTTGACATCGTGGCGGGGGCAGCGCTCATATGTGCGTTCTAGGCGCTCATAGAAAGCATCTTTGGTCACATCGTCCTTCTCTTCCGTTGGGGCGTGTGCACAAATCAGCGATATGTTGAAGAACCTCGCTTTGATGCGGATTGTGGCAAGACGTTCATCCACCGGGGTGAATGCCAGGACTC